>NC_090746.1:37474936-37579936 GCF_036898095.1 Palaemon carinicauda | reverse complement strand
GATTCCTTGCTTGTAATGTAGAAGTACAATTCAAAAAGAATAATAGAACACTTTCCATTAAAATGTGTTGCTGATTTATGACAACAAAATAAATCTACAAAAAGATTTTCATCTTCCACTGAAACTCTCGGACAGCGTTACAATTGAGTTAATTACTGTTAGATAAAACCCAAGTCAAAAATTCTTCTTATTCACTAGCGTATGGGTTCGTCTCGTCAGTAGAGTTAAATGTAAGATCCCTTCATTAAAAAGTGAATGTTAGGCGAGTTAGTTGAGTGTGAAATTTATAATTCAACCAAAAGTACACGTTACAGATTATAGAGTTAATTGATTACAGAACGAGATTTTCTTGAGTGAGTTGTTAAATAAAAGAATCTTATATAACGAGTTGCATAACTATGCCGACATTTTGAAACAAAAAAATGGAAAAGAAGAAGAAAAAAAAGACTCCTTTCGGTCACATCTTGAGAATGAAGGTAATGAGAGATGTCGTAATGAGTGTCACATTTCCACATTTCCATTCAGAGAGAAACCATTAGCGTCAGGAACTGAAAGGCTAAAGAGGGTATGGAACTTGGGAGGGAAGGGGCTGGGGCCCGGTTTGCCTTCCACCTTCTGAAAGGAGATCTGAAAGGCTTCGGCCTTTGCCATTTATGCCTCGACGTCAACTCCTAAACAACACCATGAAAGTCTCCGAATCTTAGTAAGGACTGAGACTTACGTCAATTTCATTGATTATCACTTTACCTACACAAATAAGTCATTTACTTTGTAGTGGAAAGAACATTTGATAAATAAGGAAAAAGGTTGTGGAATTAGAAAGAAGTGTAATACATGCAAGTTATAGAGGGTTCATTCTATAACGATAATTTGTTAGTAGAATTAATCCAATTTGTTTAAAGATATCCAATGGGGCATTATAAAACTACTATTGTGCTCGATATGTCAAAGAAGACAGCTAAACATTTAGATAAATAAGCACACACGGAAATTCAATCCTTCCCACCTCTCCCCTTTTTTTCTAACTACAACACGGCAGTTTTAACAGTATGTGGAATATTGCAGTTTGCAAGCATACCTCACGGGTTACCTCCCTCTCACCAGGGTATGACTACTCAGACGTAGCAGTAATGCGTTTGGCAGTGCCGCTCAACGTGACAGGAAAGATATATATATATATATATATATATATATATATATATATATATATATATATATATATATATATATATATATATATATATAGCCAGACTCTTGTTCTTTATTTATATAAGGGAGATTCCGTTGGTATCTTGAAAAAAAAAATCAATGATGTGATGCAATTTACAAAATAGCTTCACTAGCTTTAGATTTACCATAATTAAATTTTCTAATGACATATCAGTATCTTCAACCATGTTTAGCTAAAGGTATTGAAAGCGCCTGCTTTCGGGCGAACGAAAGGATGTTTCTCACATATGTCACTCACAGTACTTATCGTAAACAAGGTGTTTTCTAGTCAAATGCCATACAAATTTGTCTTCTTGGCGGGAAATTAATTCATTTTATGTCTGTGTTTTGCCTTTAATAGTCTCGTTTAGAATAAGTTTTCCGTAGTTTCTCAGCATATCATGGTTTATCTTGATTACTTGAGTAAAGGAACAAGTTTTAACATATAGGCTATTATATGTGAAAAAAAATATGGTTCCTAAATTTATGTATGATAATAATAATACAACTACCATTCAAGGTTAAAAAATTCCAAATAATTATGACCGGAATTATTTTATGCTTTTTTGGGGGGATCTGTTAATATTTAGCTTTGCATAGACTCCGCTCTGATGTAATTTCAATTCATGATAATACTACTTAAAATATACACTTTTTGTTTAATAATCCAAGCGGGGCCCTTTCTGTTTCTTTCTTTTTTGGTGGGGGGGGGGAGGGCCAATGTAAAATTTCTTTGTCGATCTTATAGTTTCAAGAGACTTGCATTAAATGCTAAAATTAAATTTATTACCCTATCTCATTTCCTAAGGTCTTTGTAGCACTTGTTCATGTTAATGATTATATGCCTATTGGATGGTTCAGAGGTCCCGGTGACATTTATCACTTTAATGATACTTCTGTGCTGATTAGACACATATATATTCATATACACCGTAACAGATGAGGGTTTGTGTAAAGCTGTTTTAATAAACTCTCCAAATTACACTTTGGTAACCCCTATATCCTTAATAATGACCAAAATTAATAATAATCTTATGAAATCACCAGTGCAACTATAATTATCACCTTTAAAAGAATGATTTCTAATTGCGTGTTAAATATTCCGTAATTAGCCGTGTATAAGTTTGATTAGAAATTTGTCATTGGAATTTTAATTACCAGATGTGGAAGAAATATTGGTCTCTTTTGACGTTACCTCGCATGGATGGTTGCAGGCATTTATACTGTCTGTGATTTTATATATATATATATATATATATATATATATATATATATATATATATATATATATATATATATAGTTACAAAGCTGGTCTAGTGTAGAGTAAATATTTTATTCATGTATTTCATTTATGTATCTAAGAGGTGTATAGCCAGCTCGTAAGGTGAGTTCCTCTCTTGTAGTTTCAAGTAATTGTAGGTATATTACATAAGACTTTTGTCATTCATTTCATTGTACTTTTCATTCAAGTCAGTGTATGTAAATTTACGTTATTTTTTAAGAATTAACTTTTTTTTTCACGTATTTTGTTATGTAGTCTTATGTAATCTCGATTAAGTGTGTTGTAATAACCATACGATGTATAAACGAGGGCTTATGTAATTTTTATGTTTTTACGAGGTATTGCGTCATGTTTGCGAGAGATTACACAATTCTTAAATTATCCACGTGGTTGGAATGTTCTTGAAAACCCCAGAAATAGTTTTATCTTTTTTTTTAATGTTTTGAGGAAGTAGGTGGACAGAGTTAGCTGAGAGAGGGTTTAATACCCTGTTCTATTTGTCTCGTTAGCAACCTTATGACGCTAGGCCTTGCCCCCCCCCCCCCCCTGCCACTAGAAGAATCTATTTAGAATTCTCTAGAATTTTGAGTCAATATATATGTGCCCCTAAGAAATCGTATGGAGCAGAAAAGATCCAGCCTCTCCTCTCAAGTGTCTCGAGTGTGTGCCCTCTCCAAAGTGAATAAGTTTTTATCCAACATATATGGTGTGTAGTGTGTTCAAACATTGACAGCTCAATTTAATGATATTTCATGAGTATTGCGTTACTGTAAGTATGGGTTTAGTATAAACTTTTGTAACTAGCCCTGTGAGATTTAGGTTAAAACAGTGAAGTGTATTTATTTTGGTTTAACTTTTCGATTACCTTGTGTGATCCAAGAAAAACGTAGGTGTATCAATTACTTTTATGTAAATTTCGTTTAGTATGTAATCATTATGGTGTTAAAGGTTAACTATTGTCATTATCAAGATTAAATATTTCTATGAATTAATTTCAAGTGATATAGGTGATTGTATAATTTAAATAAGTATCTTTTTCTTGTCGTAGTCTAAGGTTTTGTCCAGATTTAATATTTCGAGTGACTAATTTTTGGTAATAATTTTCTGTATTATTGTTGTAATTTTTATAGAATATATTTATTTTTGTAAACTCTGTATTATTTAGATCACCAGTATATCTTACAGAGCTCTCTCGTAATCCCTGACTAGGAATCAAAGTAAGAGGTTATTTTGAATAGTTAAAGTAATTAATTACCAAGTTTTGTTTTGAGAGTAAAGTAAGAGACATTTGGGTATTCAGGTAATCATTTTATTCAAGTGTAACAGATTTATGTAAAAATAAACATGTGAGTTTGGAACTCGGAAGGTTATATAATTTGCCAGCCATAATATATACATATATATATATATATATATATATATATATATATGAATATATATACATATATATTTATATATATAGATATATATATATATATATATATAAATGTATACATGTATATATATATACTGCATATATTTTGTATATATATATATATATATATATATATATATACATACTGCGTATACTTTGTATATATATATATATGTATATATATATATATATATATATATATATATTATATATATATATATATATATATATATATATATATATAGATAGATAGATAGATAGATAGATATACATATATGGAAATTAAAGTACTGAATATTTATTTTATGTAATGTATTGATATTCTTATGTCGTACATTAGTTTTACTGATCAAACTTTGTCTTTTCCTTCGAAATGTGTTTAATCTATTTCCTTTATTACACTAGACTAAAGTAAGAAGTGAGATTCAGTTTTTATTTGGGTTTTGTTCATATGAGGTGATTCGATGTTAATTTTATCTCTAAACATATTGTTGTTGTTAGAGAGAAGCTTCTTTCATTTTTCGAGATTTCCCCCCCCCCCCTTTTTTTTTTTTTATCCGGAATAGGAAGCATCCTGTTATCTCGTGTGGTAAAGGTTTGCTTACGAAAGTAGAACATGGCTTACAACCAACAGGTAATTTTCTAATGGTTGGAGTTCTCTCTTGTAAAGAAAAAGTCAAATTGCAATGTCTATCTTATTTTAGATTTTTAAGGTGAAACAAATATTAGATTCCACAATTATTTTTTTTTTTTTTTTTTTTTTGGTCGTTATTGAAGAGGATCAATCATAGGCATTCCCTTAAATAGAATTGGATGTGGATTTAACTTTCTTTCATCAACTAGACGGCCAAATCTTTCTTGCGTTCTTGGCCTTTCCCACTTGCCAATCATCCAGTCACCTGCCATTCACCTGTCAGGAAATTTAAGAGCACCATCAGAGGTCCTCATCTCCAAATGAATCGATCTATTAGCAATATGAGATGGAGTGGAAGGGAAAAATGGAAAAATAATTAATGAGAGTTGAGCTGTTTGGAGTTTTATTGTAAGAAAATTTGGTATCTCTGGTGTGAGGTTTTAGTGCCTTACATTCTCATTAAAATTAAAGATGACTTTTTAGGTGTTTATTACTTTTACAACTATTAATGTTGCAGTGTGACCATATTTTAACTACTGTATTTTTCCCTAAAATTTTTGTAGCGTGTCTATGTAAATGTATGTATACCATATATATATATATATATATATATATATATATATATATATATATATATATATATATATATATACACATGGTGCAAATAAGTACAATGTCGTACTTCCTTATTATTTTGAAAAGGTTCCACAATGATATAAGACGTGTATAAAAACTAGGTGCATTTTTATAGGTTATACAAAGAACTTTTAGAGCTTTCATCCGTCATCTGTGGACTTGGTTACTAGAATGTTTATAAAATTACAAGTAGGATACTGATGTAATGAAAAATACAGATATACAGACAATTCAAATACATAGCCATGGAGTTAAAAACAGATTAAAAACAATTACAAAACAGTTCCTGGTTGTTGGGCCCTTGATTTTTCCAAAATCCTCTGAGATCTTCTGGGTGGTATGTTGCGATGGTCACCATCCAACTTGAAGCTCCGGTAGTTCTGATCGTTAGTCACTTGAACTGTCTGTGGAGGATTCATCTGTGAAGTAGGGACAGGGGAGGAAGCATCTCTTATCTTGGCACATATATTTCTACAATTACGGAATTTGCTTCTCCTACATATTTCTTCAACGATCTTGCCATCTTCTATTGTTCCCTTGTTACCCTCAAAGGTCTTGTTTAAAGAGATCACAGTACCTTCTATCATTCTCCTCACTGCCCTGTCAAGACGCCTGTAAACAATTTCTGCCTTGTTGAATTCTATTGCATGGCTTTTCTACCAAGTGTGTCGGGCTATGGAACTATAGTAATTCCCTGTTCCGCAAGCTGCAATAGTTTTTCCTTTTTCTTTCTTTTAACGAGCGGCCGCTCTCCCAGATGTAGCTCTCCTCGCAATCCTTACATGGAATCACACATACCCCTATCTCACCATCATCTTTACCTGGGTTGTTATTTATCAGTTTCTTCCGTAGGGTATTCTCATACTGAAAAGCGATGTTATATCCCGGTGTCTCTCTACACAGACCATGAGAGGAATTTGCGAGTTCTTTGTTGTACGGAAGCAGCAGAGATGTTTTAAAATCTGGCTTATCATTTTTGTCACGGCGATTAAAATATATCTCTCTCGCTTTTTTTTTTTTTTTGAGACAATTCTCGATAAAATATTTAGGGTAAGATAGGTTCCTAAAGCTGTGTATTAAAAACTCAATTTCTTTATTACTATATATAGGGTCACATAGGCGATATGCACGGATAAACAAATTTGTTAAAAGTATTTAATTTACCTTTAGCATCATGGTATGAAAAAAAAAGAATGTATGAATTAGTTTGTGTGCTCTTTCTAAAAACAGAAAATTTAACTTAAAATGGGGTTATAGATGAAAGGGACGATGTTGAAATTAGGAAAGGCGCGAACGTCCAATGATGTCGGCATTGCATAAGCAACATTCTATATTGTGACGGGCCGAGAGAAGGTTGTGACTCAAAGACAGGATGAAAGCAACTGAGTGAGTTTATTATAGAACACTCCTTTATATACAAAAGCTCAATGCAACAGGAAATTTCATGTTCAAAACCTACACCGTTACCGGTGAGAAAAACAGGTATGTTTATTCAGGTTTTTTTAGTGCGAGGGAAGAGCGAAGATACAAGCATAATATATACACAAAATGAACAATGTACGATCGTGTGACACACGGTTGGTACAATATTAACCCCGCAGACAAAGGTCTCTTATACCTCCGTGTTAACTTTCGATGTCTTGTCAAGTTCTCTATCTCTATCCTGCAAGCCTTTATGATCTTGATCCTTTTAGTGAGTAGATTGCTTGGCGTAACTTCACAGTAATAATAGAAATGGCAGGCAGATGTCGGGTTTCTCAATGGATCCTCAGAGGTTAGTGGTGAGAAATCTCTTTGAGCGGAAATTGGTCGATAATGGAATATTATGCTCATCCGAATATATAATTAATAATTCATTATTGAATTTACATATTCGAAGGTAGCGTGAGAATTGGAGGATTGCTTCAAGAAGTTTTTGGGCTTTGCTTTGAAATCTTTATGAAAAATAAAAGGTATTTGAGTGTCTGTCAATGGTGCTGATTTACTTCCAAAAATATTATGGATAGATATTTTTTTCATTGGTCTTAAGAAATATGGTATGATAGTGCTTGCATATTTACGTAGGTTTTATATACTATATGAGTTTTTGTCGATATGTCTTGTCATTAAAGAACATTCAAATGATGGATAATATATTAAGTTAATGTATGATAGTATCACGATTTTGTAACAAATATACAACAAGGCTTTTCCCCATGGTTTTGTTTATAGGAAAAAAAAAACAATTCACAGTTTGTTATACTCGATTTACTATTAGTATAGACGTGAAATTAGTAAGAAAATCAATACTGCTGGTTAATTTGTTAAGAATCTGAGCGTTTACCTTAAACGAAAGGCATCAGAGAAGTGATGAGAGTTGAAGAAGTTGAGTCAAATATTCCAGGATCGAATAACTGATATTGTCTGGCAAACCAGTAACCATAGTCTTTTTTTTTTTTTTTTTTTTTTTTTTTTTTTTTTTTTTTTTTTTTTTTTTTTTTTTTTTTTGTATGTGTGTGTGTGTGTGTGTGTTATGCTATACAATGATTCTGACAGTTTACTCTGCCTGTGACCAAATTGTCAGATGAAATTCCTAATTGAATGGTTGATTCGATGGAACTTCAGACTGTGAATAATAGCCTAATAATGACGACTGTCTTTTGTGGTTTAAATCCTTGTGCCTGGTTTTTAGTACATACTGAAATGATAAGAATGCTATTAAGATTAATGAATTTGAACTGGCTGTTGTATCTTTCAGTTTTAGTTTGATTGTCATATCTTAGCATACACCTCATACGCTAGTGTGAGGTGTATGAGTCTGACTATTTATCCCCAGGCTTCTGATCTTAGAATGCTTTTATCCTGAATACGTAATGAAATTATAAGGGCAGTGTCAGATGAAATGTCAGTGTTTAGTTATTCAATATGTCAAATGAGAGTTGTTTTTAAATTAATTATAGAAAAGTGTGTTTCGAAATCCTCCTTCCCACGGTAGAACTGAGGCATCGAGTCCGAAAAGAAAAGTAGTCAAACACGTTGCAGTTCATACGAACTTTGGGAGACTTTGTCAACAGTGCCGTGGTGTAATTTTCAGCTCGGTACCTTTGATATCAGGTAATCATTAATTATTCGGAAGCCCCTTATTCTGTAGTGGTATTGTATACCTAGAAAATGTTAATCAATATCCATTTCAACTCTCATATTCATGATAGAGATTACTTCTTTGGGAATGTAAAGGTAAATCACGTGTACAAAGTAAATGAGTACGGTACGCATTGCGCTGCCAATTCCCCCTTTGGCATTTATTTTTCGAAATTTTGGGACCATGGCTACTTTTATGCCAATGCTTGACAGTGAGTATATATAATTTCTGATAGTTAAGAAACTATTAAGAAGGAATCCGCATTTCGACTCTAGCATTTTCCTTTTGATGAACATCAAGAAGCATCTCGCCGTAGTTTAATGGCATCCTTCCTTAGCTTTTTGAGATGTTTGCTGACTAAACATGAACCTTTAGGAAACCGTCTTTTGTGAATTGATTTTTTGAATACACGACCCTCCTTGATTCATATTGAATCCTATCCTTAATTGTAGCCATTTTTAATAATTCGCTGAGTGCTGAAAGAACAACTAGGGATGTTACTATACTCAAGGTCGTTACTTGTAGATTATGGCTTCAATCCCCTTTGTGTTGGTGCATTTTTTATTTGAATACCTAATCTTTATTCCAGTTGACACTGGAACGTGTGGTAGCCTTTTCTTCTTTTTTCTCAGTACTTGAATTTAGCATTTTTCATGATTGGCCACCTCCTTTCTCTAGCACCCATGATCTCACTCCTCAAAACCATGCTCTTATTCCTCTCTAGAGGGTTAGAGTCGTAAGTTCACCTTGTGGGCATTATTTGAGGCTAAGGGATGTGTAGCATTCCCTCGACCTTACCTGCACTTACTTTATATCATTCTGCTTTACATCCGTTTTTACTTCCATTACTCCATCTTTTTATCCAACCTCTTCTAACTTTGACCACATAATATTACTCAACGGTTTTCCCTTAGGGTGCTGAATGGTATCACAGACTCCAGCCATGGACTTTTATGTGTCTCTGGAAACCTTGGTGCTTCCAAATTTATGTTGAATAAACCCGACGGTTGAAAACCTTTCATAATGTAGAATCAATACGTTTAGAAAGTTACTTCTGTCATTAGAATCATGAAAAATTCTTTATTAGTATAATGCATGATATGTTCTATTAGCTTTCCGTAGAATTAATCAGATTAATGACATAGATAGGATTTTTGTAAGTGTTCTCATTGAACAGGAATGCTGATTTTTATAAACAGCAAATTAAGCTTTTAATTCACAGTTTGAGCTCACTTGTCGTAAGATAGTATTTTATTGCCTGCACAGTTAAAAAAACAGTAAAACATTGGCAGAAATATTTTTTTTTTTTCGGGAACATGCCATGTTTCACGATTTGTTTCTTTCAAGATTTTATGCAAATGTTGTAATAGTCAATTTTTTTTCTTAGTTTTACTGTTCCTTTTCAAACTGCAACAATATTGAATATGCCATAACTCAGTTCCTTGATAAGTTTAAGTTTTAAGTTATTCTCATGACATAGAAGAATTTCACTTTAAAGATTTTCTCTCATAACGTAGAAGAATTTCACTCACCAATTTTCTCTTTCATAACCTACTGTAGGTTAGATGTATACCTTTATTTTCTTTCCAAATAAAAACACATTGATCTAAGTGTATCTTTATTTTGATTATTAAAAATGTGCACACATTTATATGGAACACATCAAGAATGCTACTACTGTATTATGGAAGGAGAGCTTCTACAAAATATAATGCCTGTAGGGAAGACTTACTTACTTGGTATACTTGGTCGAATTTAGAGGGTCTTCCTCACAGCTGTGGTGGTCCACCGCTGACGCCAGTCCGTGAGTCCTTCTTCATGAGGGTGATCTGGTCTGGCACAGAGTTTGTGGCTGCCCTCCAACACGCTGTATAGCCTGGCACAGGAGGCTCATCTGGTAGTGTCTGCAGGAAGGTGTCAAGTGCTTTCTTGAATTTGGCGACCGAGCAGCCTGTGGTGTCTCTGACATTTCTCGGCAGTGTATTGAAGGGGGAAAATATATCCAAAAGAAGAAGGAGGAAGATGAGATACATATGAAAATAGTAAAGATATAAGAATCGATCAAGGAGTAAATAACTACGTGAAAGCTGTGCTATTTAGCACTTTTTTTTTTTTTGAGATGTCATTACAACCTCGTCTAATCATGGCACCATTGGCATCATGATCTTTAAGAGGAAGACGTTCACGATTTTGCAAAGAAGCTGTAAGTCATTTGGTACTATCAGTGGCGGAACTACTGGGGGTGCAGAAGGTGCAATATACCAGGGCCTACTGTGATTGGAGGCTCATCTGCAGGCCCCATCACACTTGGAAAATTGTTTGGTAATATGTTTGTAAATATGTTTACATAATAGAAGAATAGAAAAATATAAATTTAAATGATCATCATCATAGTAGTAGTAGTAGTAGTCATCATCATCATCATCATCATCATCATCTCCTACACCTATTAACGCAAAGGGCCTCGGTTATATTTCGCCAGTCGTCTCTGTCTTGAGCTTTTAATTCAATACTTCCCCATTCATCATCTCCCACTTCGCACTTTATAGTCCTAAGCCATGTAGGCCTGGATCTTCCAATTCTTCTAGTGCCTTGTGGAGCCCAGTTATACATTTGGTGAACTAATCTCTCTTGGGGAGTACGAAGAGTATGCCCAAACCATCTCCATCTACCCCTCTTCATGATCTTGTCCACATAAGGTACTCGAGTAATCTCTCTTATAGTTTCATTTCCAATCCTGTCCTGCCATTTAACTCCCAATATCCTTCTGAGGGCTTTATTTTCAAATCTACTAAATCTATTGAAGATTGTTTCATTGTCATACCATGTCTCATGTCCATAGAGTAACACCAATCTCACTAAACTGATATATAGTCCGATTTTTATATGAAATTTCAGGCGATTTGATTTCCAAATTTTACTTAACCTAGCCATTGTCTGACTTGCTTTTTCCAATGTTTTACTAAACTCTAATTCTAAAGACCCTGTATTGGAGATCATTGTCCCTAAATACTTCAATGATTATACCTAATTAATCCTTTCTCCTTCCAATGATATTTCATCTTCCATTGCATACTCCGTTCTCACCATCTCTGTCTTTCTTCTAGTTATCTTCAGCCCCACCTCGTGTGATATTTCATGCATTCTGGTGAGCAAGCATTGCAAATCCTGTGGTGTTCTGCTAAGAAGGACAGCATCATCAGTATGCTGTAGGTCTGCTAAATTCCTATCACCAGTCCAGTCCAATCCTTCTCCACAATCTCTGATTGTTCTACACATTACAAAGTCAATGAGGAGGATAAACAACATAGGTGACAACACATTCCCTTGGAGTACTCTGCTGTTCACTGGAAACTCACTTGATAAGACTCCAGTAACACTAAATTTGCACTTACTATGCTCATGAACAGACTTAATCAAATTTACATATTTAAGAGGAATTCCATAATAACGCAGGACTCTCCACAAAATTGGCCGGTGCACACTATCAAAGGCTTTTTCATAGTCCACAAATACCATCAAAAGGGGATTTCTATATTCTACGCATTGCTGTACAACATGTCTCAAAATGAAAATTTGGTCAGTGCAACTTCTACCTTTTCTAAAGCCTGCTTGTTCATCTCTCGGCTTTTCATCAATATTTCTCTCCAGTCTCGTAAGAATAAGCATACTATATGTTTTCATAACAACTGACGTAAGTGTTATGCCTCTGTAATTATTGCAATCAGTCAGGTCTCCCTTTTTAGCTATTTTCACCAATACTCCTAACTCCCATTCTTCAGGTTTTGCTTCTTCATGCCAAAGCTACAATTCCGACACTAAAAAGATTATGTCCAACTCAATGATCGTCTCGACATGACTCACTAGTTGCTTTAAGATTTGGCTATTCAGATGTTATAAAATGGTTCTAAAAGATGAGTCTTCTTAGTTACACTTAATGAACGAGATGCTGCAGGTGACATACTGAAGAAAAAAGAAATATTTGAGTTTATATTCATAGTTGTTGTGCAAACAAAATACTAGAAACAATACACTTTCTAAGGCATTGCTACGTCAAGAGATAATGTTAGACAAAGCGATTCATTTGCTGAAGAACTCTGTTGACTCTAATGGAAATGAGAGACAAATACGCACAGGTAAAAGAAAAAGCTGAGCTCTCAAATAAATTTGGTGTTGAACCTAATTTTCAGTACAAACGAATGTGTTTTATGGTTGTTTGGACATACTGATCACTTAGCGGAAGCAAAGATTTATAGGTCGAAGACACGTTGCTGAAAATTTCAAAATATCGTTTTCCAAGAATTTACTTACTGCATCCGATGATGAACTATGTAATGGAGCCATAAGGTTTAATAAAATATACTACGAAGAAATTTCTACAAAACTTCCAGCTCTGTTGTTGTCCTCCCGCAAAAATTTTAGATCACCTCATGAAAAATATGACTACAGTTTCTAAACTATATGCTTTATTGATTCAATCTTTCATGAAGTCCTAAATGTAATATATTCAATCCCAACTATTCCTGTTAAAGATGAAAGTGCTGAGCGATCCTTTTCTAAGCTCAAAATGATCAAAACTTATTTGAGAAGCACGATGGTGCAAAAACGATTGAGTGGACTGTGTTATATTGAATGAAAATAACATAGCAAGAAACATGCACTTAGAAGAACTAATAATAAACTGCTGAAATATATATATATATATATATATATATATATATATATATATATATATATATATATATATATATATATATATATATGTATATATATATATATATATATATATATATATATATATATATATATATACATGTTTATACAATATAAAATTATAGACGCATATACTGTATAAACCCATAAATCACAAAAATAGAAATGTTTGTTTTGCTTTGTTTATGAATATTGGCTTCTGGTAAATAAAGTACTGAACTGACAATTATTTTTTTTACTTTTTTTTTTCATGATTGGAGCCTACTCAAATAATTTGCACCAAGGCCCATGATGACTAGTTTCGCCACTGGGTACTATTAAGTTAGAATAAAGGTGATAGCTGAAATTACCATGTTGAAATAATTTAATGAAATATGCCCAAAGACTAGGCTATAGGCTATCATCCGATGATGGTTGAGAATTAATTGTGTTTGCTATAAACGGGGAATTCTGTCTGATAGTATGATAAAATTTTGGAGGCTTTTGACATCCGGACAAGATAACGAATTGCCCGCCATGGCAACGCAAAACATCTAAAGTGTGACATTATATGATGAGCTGTATATAGCAAAAGAAATCTGCACTCGATTAACCATAGGCATTATTGCCATGAAGGCATAATGTTAGTAACAGCAAGACTTGCGTTGAATGCCAAGATTTCTTGAAGCATTATAGCGTGTAGTGATTTTATTCTTTTGTTTGCGTGGTACTGTTTTTGTTTTAATTACCGTGAATAACAACCTTACTATTTATTATAAAATATTAACGCAAGATCACATGACTTCAAAAATTAACATGTAGAACATAACTATAAAAGTTCTTTGAAGTCCTTAAATAGGAAATTTGTTTATTCCTTAATTCCTCTTGCACTTTTCTAAGTGCTTTTCCATTTAAAAACAATGTTCTTTCCATCAGATTTACGATGGTCTTTAATGTAAACAAATAAACCATCGTCTTATAGTGTATGTCTAAGAGAATGGTCGAGTCTTCCACATAAGTTTTCTTAGATAAAGGTGAGATATTCTCACATAGAAAACGTTTATGGCGGGGGCTATGATATTTAGACATCTGGGTTGTAACGCTCCATTTCTGCACTCTTTGTAAGTTGTTTATTAACTTCTTATTACGGTAAGTTTTAATTTTGAACTTACGTTTTATTACAGATATGAGTTTCATGACAATCCATACAAAAACTAATTATTAGGTTACATTACTTTGAAACAATATCTTCTGAGGTACCATCATTGTCAGAGTCGAACAGCGATCAGTCAAACGACCGATTTTGTCATAATTAACAAACTAACAGGCTACTAATTGGTTTACCGTTTGTGTATTACATCTTTTTTCTTCTGTTCTGTAATTGGTTATATTTGCTGCTAGTTTTTAACTAAAAAACATTTGTTCATTTATACATATATAATTTATATATATATATATATATATATATATATATATATATATATATATATATATATATATATATATATATACATATATATATATATATATATATATATATATATATATATATTATATGTGTGTGTGTCTGTGTTTGTGTGTGTATAAATATAATATGTATACAGTAATACCCCGATTAATGAGTAACTTGAAATACATTCATTTTTGTATATGCGTCTAGTCTATAAAATTTCATTTTAGTATTCACATTTTATTGGGAAAAATACTAATGTAACTAGCATGTTGGACGTAGAAAACTGTTGCACAGCACCCATATGCCACCTATCCATTGTTCGTGATTTTTATACCATTTTGTTTTGCCTTTGATTGCGTACCCTCCTACTTGGACCTTAACCCTTTCACTTACTTCCAATTATTTGTACCTCATGTCTTTAGCAGTGTTCATTTATAAAGTTTTGATCACATGATCTTTATAGAATTGCGATTGTTATTGTTCACATCAAGTTAAAATTTTAAAAAGTATCTAGCTAATGACCACAAAGTTAATCAAGAAAGAAAGAAAGGAGGAGATGATTAGTTTAGAGTTGAAAAGAGAAATTGTCACGGAGCATGATGAAGGTATGTGTGGTAGATCCAGCTCAGATGTACAATCAAACAATATCCATGATAAATAAAATTGTGAAGTAGAAAGAAGAAATAAAAGCAGTTGATGCTACAAAAGTTCTGCTTACTTGGGCGAAATGACAACAGGGATTGCTAAATCAAACCTCACAGTAAGTATCATTTGGAAAATCCATGAGCCTTAAGAAGTGCAAGATCCAAAAGAAGCAATTGAACATTATGTTTAGGTCAAACAATAGGGCTTGGGTGACACATATTCTGTTTGTTGATTGAATGGATCATTGAGGTTTTTGGTCCTGAGGTCAAAAAGTCCCTCATGGATAAGGTCCTCCCACTCCAAGCTTCATTGCTTATGAACAATGGTCCTGCCCAACTTCCAGTCATTGAAGACAAACCAATGGAGGAATTCAAGTTCATTAATATCAAGTTTCTGCTGCCCAACACCACTCAAGTTCTTTTAATCCATGGATGAGCTGGTGATCTCATATTTAAGGGGAAAAAAACTACACAAAGGCAATATTCCAGTGATGCTTTGAGGTCACCGAAGGGACCACGCTTACCCTCCAAGAGTTCTGGAAGGAACATGTCCAGATTTTTAACTGCCTCAAAATAATTGATAAAGCCTGAGGAGTCACCAAGAGGGCTGTCAGTTTTGCATGGAAGAAGCTGTGGCCTGAATGCATTGCAGAAGGTAGTTTTGAGGAGTTCAAACTCTTGTAAGAGGATTCCTTGGGCATGACAATAGGTTTATAGGTGGACATGGATGACATCCAGCAATCTTCTGGATGAGAACTGTGAACAGCTGACAACCAAGGAGCTGCCACAAAAAGAGCACCAACAAGAGTTAGTGAGACATGCCATCTGAGGAAGAGGAGGGTCAGAGTGACAAACCTCTTTCTTTAAGTGAAATAAGGGAAATGTAGAAAATGGAAACCCTACAAAATTTTGTAGAAACATATCACCCAGGATAAGCAGCAAATCTATTTATGGACAATGCATTGCCCCATATCCATACATTTTCAAAGAAGAGACAAAAATAATCCTTTAGATAGGTTACTGGTAAAAGTTTAACATAATATGGTGAAAAAAGATAACAAAGTGTCATAAAAAACATCACTTAAGTGATTCGACTTGTGATAGTGAATGACGTTCAAGAGAGAGAGAGAACTCCCGATATTTAACCTGATGTTTTTATGGAGGGAAATTCCCCCCTCAAAGCAATAACCCCCTCCCCCTCCTCTTCCTCCTCCTCCTCCTCCTCCTCCTACTACTACTACTACTACTACTACTACTACTACTACTACTACTACTACTACTACTACTACTACTACTTAAAGGTAATGTTCAAGTTAATTTGTTGATATTTCTTTTTTATTGTTTATTTTGTAATATTTTTTTTATATTGGTTATAATATACTCTTCATATAACAGAAACCTGTAAGAATACATGTATATGTTTATTTTTGGTGGTGTGGAATGCATAGATTGCTTTCCGTTTATTTCTTATGAGAAAATTGTTTCTGTTTATGTGCATTTTGATTTATAAGTTTATTCCTGGAACAGGTCATGCTGATATACCGAAGTACCAATATATATATATATATATATATATATATATATATATATATATATATATATATATATATATAGCAAGATGCTATAAGCCCAGGGGTCCCAACAGGGAAAGGAAAGGAAACAAGGAAAAATAATATATTTTAAGAACAATGATATTTAAATAATTATTTCCAATATATACTATGAAAACTTTAACAAAACAAGAGGAAGAGAAACGAGATAGAATAGTGTGGCCGAGTGTACCCTCAAGGAAGAGAACTCTTACCATAGCTAAAGTCTCTTCCACACTTACCAAGAGGAAAGTAGCCACTGGACAATTACAGTGCAGCAGTTAACCCCTTGGGTGAAGAAGAATTGTTTGGTAATCTCAGTGTTGTCATGTGTATGAGGACAGAGGAGAATCTGTGAAGAATATGCCAGACTATTCGGTGTATGTGTAGGCAAAGGGAAAGTGAACCGTTAACTAGAGAGAAGGATCCAATGCAGTACTGTCTGGCCAGTCAAAGGACCACATAACTCTCTATCGGTAGTGTCCCAACGGGTGGCTGGTGCCCTAGCCAACCTTAATAAGGAAAAAACTGTACACAATGGCAGTATTCCAGTGAATGCATCGAGTGCTTTTCGTTTATTTCTTATATGAAAATTGTTTCTGTTTTTGTGCATTTTTGTTTACAAGCTTATTCCTGGAACTTTTATATATATATATATATATATATATATATATATATATATATATATATATATAGTCCCTTGTCTGGAAACCAAAAATAAAATATTATATATATTACGGCTGGCATGGTAACAACCTCTCGAGATCCAAACTCACCTGTTTGTTTTTACATTACATCTGTTACACTTGAAAATACTAATACCCGAACTCTGAGACAATTATATAGCTCCCTGACAGCAATATATAAAAACACTGAATATCCAAAGATCTCTTTAAGTACACTCAAACAAAACTGAGTAATTATTATTACGATCTATGCCAAAAACTTCTTACTTCGATTCTTTAACTGGGATAAGAGTGAGCACTGAAATAAACGCTGATGATTGAAATAATACACTCTTTACAAAAATAAATATATTCTATGTAAATTACAACACTTTAAAAGAATTTACATAAATCAAAAATAAATCACTCGAAATATTAAGTCTGAGCAAAACCTAGATTAAGACAAAAGAAATGTTACACTCTTAAAATTATATAATCACTTGACTTTAAATTAAAGCTGAAAAAAGCCTTAGACAAAGACAAAAGAAATATTACACGCTAATGCTTAAACTCTTTAAGAACTTACATAAGGTAACTGATAAACTTGCCAACTTCACGTATTTTCATGTCTCGTTAGGCCATTTACAAAGATTTACACTATGCCAACACTCACCGTAACACAATAAATTTAAAATCACCTTTAATGTCTTTCCTAATGTTTCACCACATTACACAGGATATATGTCGTAATTAAACATAATAACTTTGTAGAGGACACACTATATGCTCTAGAGAGAAAAAAGGAATTTAGGCTCTTTCACAGGACGGCTGTTTTTCTTCTGCTGCTATGCAGCCCTGGGGCGCGTATATATAAATTCGTTACTTTCAGAATATTCTAATAGATTATTCTCGTGGGTTGGGGGGTCGGCTTGGCGACGGAAGAGTTTCCAACTACCATGTATCAAACAGGAGAATCAACCTCGCGGCATGGCAACTCCCTCTCAGCAGATCCACCCACCATCGTTCTGAAACATTGAATAAAAAGATAAAATCTAACACTGGGGTTTACAAGAACCTTCCAAAACACGTGGCAAATATAAGAATTGTGTATTTTCTTACAAACATGATGCAATACCTTATAAAAATATAAAAAAGATTAACATGAGCCCTTGTTCAAACCTCGTATGGTCATATAACACTCTTGAACAGTTACGTAAGACTTCGTAACAAAAATACGTGAAATAAAAAGTTAATTCTTAAAAGTAGCATAAATTTACATTTACAGACTTAAATGAAAAATACCATGAAATTAACGACGAAATTTTGACATAATTTGCGTACCAAACTTATACCTACATGAGAGGAATTTACCTTACAGGCTGGCTATTCACCTCTTCAATACACATATGAAAACAAATAAAATACCTGAATAACTTATTTACTCTACACTAGACCAGCTTTGTAAGATAGCTCCCCCCCCCAAAAAAATTATTTATTCCGGGCCTCAATCCATCGATTCAGCCTGAGATAGATAATCTGCAACCACGTTATCTTTTCCTGATATATGCTTTACATTAATACAATATAGTTGCAAACATAATGACCACCTAGTTAACCTTTGATTATTATTTCTCCTCTTATTAACAAAATTTTAAGGACTATGATCCGAGTACAATGTAATCTCATAATGTGGTCGATTTATGTAGATTCCAACCTTCCTTATCGCTGTGACTAACTCTAGTAGTTCCTTTTCAACTGTTGAGTAGGCTCATTGCTGCTTCTTCAGCTTTGACGACATAAAACAAACAGGGAGAAGAATTCCTTCCTTACCTTCTTGCAGTAAGACAGCTCCAATCCTGTGATCCGACAAATCGTAAGAATATATATATATACAGTATATATATATATATATATATATATATATATATATATATATATACATATATATATATATATGTATATATATATATATATATATATATATATATATATGAGTATATGTGTGTGATTATTATTAGGTACAATTTTTGGCATATGTAATTATCAATATACAGTATAGGCTTGACATGTGGCTTCTACCATCTCACAACAACACCTAATCTTCATAGGGTGAAAATGAAAATCTTTTCTATGTTGTTCCTTTTTATTTATTCCCCTGACTAGATTTAACAATGAAAATTCTATTCAATATAAAGGGCAGCATGATAGAATTTTAAGTACAAAGTTCGAATATATATTTAGAGACCGTTTAGTGTTACTGAAAGGTCAGAATTTGCAGGTGTTTGTAGACTTTTGCTAAGGTGACTTCCATATCTAGACTATATATCCATAAGGGTTTCTGTTGTTTATCTTTTCCATAATTTTTTTTTGTTTTGCAAATCCATTTGCTTATAAAAAAAGATATCCTGTATGCCTAAACACATGCATACTCATATATGCATACATATCTCTACTTGCACACATACAGTATATATACATATACATACACACATATGGTCACACACGTGTATATATATATATATATATATATATATATATATATATATATATATATATATATTCTTACGAAGCTGGTCTTGCATAAGAGTAAATATTTCATTTATGTATTCCATTTTTGTATTAAAGAGATGTATAGCCAGCTCATAAAGTAAGTTCCACTGTAGTTTCATGTAATGTATGTATATTATATAAGACTTTCGTCATTTATTTAATTGCATTTTCATTCAATTGAGTTTTAAGTAAATTTACGTAATTTTTAAGAATTAACTTTCTATTTCACGCAGTTTTGTTACGAAGTCATGAGCACGAGGGATTTCGTCATCTTTATGTTTCCACGTGGTTAGAAAGTGCATGAAAATTCTCGAATTAGATTTACTCTCTTTTTATTGTCACAAAAGGTAAGTGGACAGAGTTATCTGAGAGAGGGTTGCCTCGCAAGCAAAGTTAGTACCCCTTCTTCAGTTTACTGCGTTGGCTACCATGCGCCGTTAGAGCCATGACCCCTACGCTACGAGAATGATCAACTAGAAAATTCTAGATGAATTAAGTCAATATATATATAGGACCTAAGAATGCAAAAGCACCAGAAGATACCCATCCTACCTGTTTGAAAGAGCCAAAGTTCGCCTGCCCTTTCTTCTCTCAAGTGTGTCTCCTCGCAAACATGAATAAGTGATTGTTACCCAACGTATATCGTGTATAGTGTTCAAACGTTAGTGTTATTATTGGATGTTAATATAAGTGTAGTGTGTTAAAATGTATGTACTTTTTAACATAAATTTTGTAACCAGCCCTGTGAGATTTAGGTTAAACAGTGAAGTGCATTAAATTTTTTGCTTAACCGTTCTGTAACCTTGGTGAATCAAAAGACGTAAGTGTAACAGTTACACATATGTAAATTTCATTATTGTATGTTCATTTGAGTGGTAAAGTGTGAACTCTTTTAATTAATTATCAAAATTTAGATTTTTTTAAAGTTAATTTACAGTGAAACAAGTGATTATATAATATTTTAAAAGTGTGTTTCTTTTGTCTCAATCTAAGGTTTAATTCATATTTAGTATTTCGAGTGATGTATGTTTTGGTGTTAATTCTTGTGATTTGCTGTTAACTTCTTATATATTTGTTTTTGTAAAGTGTGTATTATTTTGATCACTAAGAACCAAAGTAAAAGTTTGGGTTTTTTAATAGTTCACATAAATAATCACTCAGTTTTGTTTTAAGTGTAACGTAAGAGACCTTTGGATATTTAGTGTTTATATATATTACCGTCTGGGAGTTGCATATTATTCTCAGAGCTCGGGTATTATTTTTAAGTGTAACAGACTTATGTAATTAAAGCAGGTGAGTTTTGGAGCTCGGAAAGTTGCGTAATTCATCAGCCGTAATACTATATAAATTTATACGATATATATATATATATATATATATATATATATATATATATATATATATATATATACATGTATATATATATATATGTGTGTGTATATATATATATATATATATATATATATATATATATATATATATATATTATAATGTATGGATCCCAGGTCTGAGCACCCAAAATATATTATGAGATTATGACTCTCTGGTCTGGGCACTAATAAAATATTTTATACTATGGCCCGTGACTGGGAACCAAACATATAATATTATATATACTACGACCGGTAAGTTGATTAATTAGCATCTTAGATTTCCAAATTACCTTGTTTGCTTTTACTTAAAAACTGTTACACTTTAAAACATTAATACCCGAATTCTGAGACCTTTAAATAACTCCCAGACAGCAATAAATAAAACACTGAATGTCCAAAGGTCTCTTAAGCACACTCAAAACTAAACTGGGTAATTACTCTTCAGTATCATTAACACTTATCTAACTCTCACTGTGGTTCTTAACAGGAATCAGGCGGAACCTGGTCTTAGATAGTGATGATTGGAATAATACACTTGTTACAAAATTAAATATATTCTGTATAAATTACAACACAGGAAAAAGTTTGAATAATAAAATTAAGTCTGAACAAAATTTAGTATAAGACAAAAATGTTACGATCTGTAATTTATAATAACTTGACTTAAATTATTATATCTATATAAACCTTAGTTTAAGAAAAGAAATAATGCAATGACAATAATACAAATGCTTGAAATAATTCTGAAACAATACAATGTTTAAATTTAACTCTAAATGAATTGGAGTTAACCAGATCATTTTACAAACCTATCCTGCCTACAAGGTCGTTTACAATAAAGGTTATACAATCCCAACATTCACCCTAATATAAAGAGTTCAAAAATCACGTGAAATAAAAAGTTAATTCTACAAAAATTATGTAAATCACATATTTTAACTTGAATAAAGAATTTAATGAAACTCACGATGAAGGTCTTACACAATTTACATAAAATACTTATATCTACATGAGGGTGGCCCATTTTACGGGCTGGGTTACATCTCTTCAATGCACAAATTAAAACAATATATGAAATATAAGTAAAATTACCAATAAACTACGATATTTACCCTACACTAGACTAGCTTCGTAAGAATATATATATATATATATATATATATATATATATATATATATATATATATATATATATATACAGTATATATATATACTGTATATATATATATAGATATATATATATATATATATATATATATATATATATATATGTGTGTGTGTGTGTGTGTGTGTATGTTTGTGTGTTTGTTCCTATTGTTGAAAGTGTGTTCCAATAAAAACCAGGTGACAGGCGATCATATGAAATTTCGCTGTTCGTAAGTTGAATGACGTCATTCTTGAAAAACATTCAGGTGTGCGTGTTCTTTTTTTTTTCTTCGAACGCTCAGAGGAATCATTTATTGAAATTGCTTTTGCACACTTGTTTGTACCCTTCTAATACTATAGTGATGTCAGAGAGGTGGGATTGTCAGGTAGTTATTCTTTCTCGCTCTTTCTTTCGCTCTCAATATATAATTCTTTCACGTCCCTTTTTACGAACGTACTCTTGACAAATAAATATTTGTCAAGAGTACGTTCATGAATTTTTATTTTCTCACAAAAATCAAACAATTTCGATATAGTAATTCTTATGTAGGAAGTAAAATGCGTCAACGTCACGTGAACAGCTTCATACTGTTTTGCTTAGTGCTCCTGGTGTCTCTCACTTGGTTTTCAAATACTCTTCGTAATTTTAAATAAAAGCTTTTTTTTATGCTTAAACTTTGCCAGTAACAAAATCATTGCCCAAAATTTATTCATTTGTTCTCTCCTTCAGAGATCATTAGGTATAAAGGGTTTATGTTACTTTGCCATTCTTTGTGTATTTTTATGCGTACTTTAATCTCTTTGTTTATACTCGTTACATCTATTCATACGTACATAGTTCCGCTTATTTTAGAATCATTGAAAAATCTTTCTTAGTTGAATAAATAAACAATTGACACGAAGGGAATATGAACCGAAAAATATTTCTGTATTCAATAAGTTTATTGAGTTTTATTTAGTATCGTATAATTCTATCCGGATATGTTTTTCATTTCCTTTATCAATATTTGTATATTTTGTAGATCTCAATATTTGTTGTAGTAATTATTATGCATCACAATAGCCTGAATATAATAACGGTCTATAATGACTCTTAAATACTGCATTGCCTTGTCTTCCGTAGGGGGAAGGGGTTAATGGTATCAGTACACCTCACTTGGTGTATTTATAGGCATTATTGCGTACTAAGAGTTTTTGCAGTGTTCCTTCAGCCCCAAACTGAACTTGCTTTATATCGTTCTACTCGTTGCAGCTTCCAGTCCTCTAAATTTTACTGAACAGTGTAACTAACTGCAGGGTTTTCCTTATTAGTTTTACGGGGCGCTGAAAGGTCTCGCAGGCCACAAAATCAATAAATCCTGTCGTATTCTTTTGTCACAAATGTTTCTTGGACCTTTGCTCGCTTTAGTGTCACATCATGCGAATTACCATTTTCAGTATATGAGTAATGCCATCGTCATATTGCGAGCCTTTTTAAACGTTGAAAAGAACAATATTACACTATAAATCTCGAGATGATTTAAGTTTTGGATAAAATAGTAGGTTTGCTTTAGGATATTTCACTTACCCTTATCACTGCATCTTAATTTATAAATATTCCTGATGTATATTTCATCTCAGATTTTGAAAAATATAGATAATTGATGTTTTCAAATGATGAATCTCAACCCTTTCTAAGTAAATACAGTACCTGTTATTGTATTTTTTCAAAATTAAGAATTTATTTCTATTGCTCTTGAGTGTATTTAGTATAAGCTAATTTTCTATCATGGTTTGAACTGGAATTCATATATGAAACTAAAAGTATAGTTGGGATCAGTGAGTGATTTAACATGTCAACCTTCAGACTCTGTCGGAGTCCGAGAGGTGTCAATTGAGTTATGTTTATCTTTGGGATATTGTTTGATCAGAATGTTGTATCCTTAGTGAATTATGTAGACTATAACCTTTTTTATTTGAAGCAGACATTCTTTAATGAAATAACTGAAGTAATCCCCGTATTTCAATGGTGTATTAGCGGTGAGAATAATTTCCAAACATGCTTGCCAGCATACTCTAAGAATGGCAATAATGTTATTCAGCAATACTTTTAAGTCCTTGCAAATTTACACTTGCTCTTCCAATTATGGCAGCGCCGATGATTAGTGGGATAAGCGCAGCCAAGTCATAGAGCAATCAGCGAATAAATTAACATCATGGTACTTTTTATGCTTAGGAAAATGGGGAACTTACTCGGCTATGTCCTCTCGTACGTCTGAGATTGTTGACATAAGTGTTAGGTCAATGAGAATATACAGTACAAATAAATTTTATTCATCCTGATTTTTATTTTACAGGATTGGAAAACGAGGGCACTTCTACTGATAGTTGTTAAGATACGTGTTAAAAGCGTGTATTGTAGGCTGGTAAATTAAAAAGACCGTATTGTATTCTTATAGTTCGATCAATTTGTTATTAATTATACCAATAATTTCTGTTTTTAGATGATCTCATATTGTTTTGAGAGGTAACATAGAAGAAACAGTTTTGAAGTTAATTTGTTTAATTTTCCATCAATTGGTATATTTAGCGTGGTTTGCAAGTATTTTATTATCCATATTATCAAACCGAACACATGATAAATATCTTAAATATAAATTAAGATGAATAGTTGTCATTAATCTGGATGTTTTCTCGGTATCTTAACACCTCACTTTGCTAAAGTGGTCAATGTCAAAGTAACATGAACATTCCGCTTCAAAGTTTTTTAACTCTCTCTCTCTCTCTCTCTCTCTCTCTCTCTCTCTCTCTCTCTCTCTCTCTCTCTCTCTCTCTCTCTCTCTCTCTCTCTCTCTGGTTTGCTTGTAGGTGAATCCTTTTATATGATAATGTATGCAAGCACTTACAAGTACTGGATTGCATGCATTGCAATGTGCCGGGTAGGACATGCGATTGGATATTATCCAACGAAAACTAATGATTATTTATGTGAAGCTCGTCACACGCAGAATAACATTAATAACCGGTTCACTGTGCTTTTGCCCCCTGTTTAAAATGCAGCTCAGCTCTGTACTCTTTGTGTGCACCTGTGTACAAATGATTACCAATATAGCGTGTTCATTTCTGTTTATCGAAAGCAACTCTCTCTCTCTCTCTCTCTCTCTCTCTCTCTCTCTCTCTCTCTCTCTCTCTCTCTCTCTCTCTCTCTCTCTCTCTCTCATACACATACATACACACACATATATATATACTGTATATATATATATATATATATATATATATATATATATATATATATATGTATATATATATTTATATATATATTTATATATATATATATATATATATATATATATATATATATATATTTATATGTGTGTGAGTGTGCGCGAGCGCTTGTAAACACAATTTTTTATCTAATTTATATTCAAAGCGCGAATGTCTTTTTATATTCTTCATTCTTTTTCATCTGCTCGTCATTGAATAGTCCCTGTACAAATTTCGATGACAGCAGACTGGTTTACATGTAGGATAGGTTGGTGCAGTTCCTTATGTGTTGTCATTTATTTGTGTTTGCAACACTGCATAGTCAAACATATATATTATTTTCATCACTAGTAGTCAGTAAACGGTGATTCCATCTCGATATGATATAATATCTGTATACATTAAAATGATTAGAAGTACATTTTTACATTTAGGAATAGTAAAAAGGTATGTGAATTATGAGTATTTTAGAAATGCAACCTGTCAGTTATATTGAAAGCGCCCCTAAAAGTATGTTTTCCACTAGTCCTCACTACTACTTAATATGTAGCAACTCTGTGAAATAAGTGAACAATGAAACACAATATATATATGTACATATATATATATATATATATATATATATATATATGTATGTATAAATATATACGTATGTGTATATATATATATATATATATATATATATGTATACACTTATGTATATATATACGAGTATATATATATATATATATATATATATATATATATATGTATGTATATACGAGTATATATATATATATATATATATATATATATATATATATATATATATATGTATATATACGTACTGTATGTATACGAGTATATATATATATATATATATATATATATATATATATATATATATATATATATATATATATACTCGTATATATATACATATATATATATATATATATATGCTTTTATAATATAGTTTTGCGTATTTATCATCATTATAGAGGGATCCTTTGTAAATTTAATAAACACTTGAGGGAACGATAAGTAATTTATTCAGGAAGCGTCTTTTACCAAGACAATAGTTTCGTATCTGAAAATAGACAGTAGCTTTTGGTTGAATGCTCGCTTTGCCTTTGGTGTTATAACCAAAGAGAGAGGTAAACACCGACCAATGACCTGTCTTCATACTGCACCGAAACTAAGCACTTGTGGATACTCGGCAATCAAGAACAATATCCATTATGCCGACTTCATAGTCGCTATGACGTTCACTAAGAATTATTTTCATGTGATACATTTTCGTCCGATGTTTTAGATTTTCTTTTATTCAGTCTGTAGAAGAAAACACTTCAAATAGGTGAATGTTACTTTATATATATATATATATATATATATATATATATATATATATATATATATATATGTGTGTGTGTGTGTGTGTGTGTGTGTGGTGTGTGTGTGAGTGAGTGTGTGTGGGTGTGCGTATATATATATATATATATATATATATATATATATATATATATATATATATATATATAAAATGTGTGTGTGTTTTATGAGAGTGAGTTACAAGTATATTAATGTATACTTGTTTTGCCCTTTTTCAATAACTATTCAGTGACAGTGTTAATTAATTAATGTTACTTTTTCGATTCTTACTCACACACAGACCTGGTTTGATGTTGTTACAAAACATTTTTCGTAAGTCTCTTCATCCTAATTATGAAAAGCATCCTTCATCCATCTAATTTACCAATGTGTCTCCCGTCTGACAGTAAATTCCTCTTAACAATCATAACACAAAATGTCTTTCGTTTCCCTTATTCTAAATTTTCTGGCAGCTTCGCATCTCGTTATTTTTCACCTAATCATCCATTCATTGCAATAAGTATACGAATAAGACATTATATCGCAAAGCTATTGATATATTTTTTATGGTTATTAAACACATTTATGCCTCTTGCGTAATGACTTTATACCTCGACACTTATGAGGTGTTTAAGATATAATGTTAAACTTCACAGCTTATGCGAACACCTAGTCAAAATCCTACTTCACTTCAATAATTCTTCTCGTCACACAAAATAACATATAAAATTTTATTCTGACATTAATGCGTGGTAGAAAAGAAAACTGAACATTTAAGTTTTATCGTGAGTTATGAAATCATGATTGTGAAGATATTTTACTTTTCTTACTAAACCTGTCCCTAAAGTTCTCAAGCATGCCTTTGAACAACTTGATGGCTTGACAAGATTGAGAACTTGACTAAGAGCAATATGCATATCCTTTCATGAAAATCATTGCGATTATATTCGTTGAGGAAATTGTGGACTCTTTCCGGAGTAACAATCTTTCAATTTTTGTCAATCTGTCGATTATACGTTGTTTTATTGTTAAATTTCCGTTCATTCTTGTAAAAGTTAGCCAGAATTCCTACATTTAGCGTAAAAATACAAAATACGTCCCGTGAACTCCAGGTATTTAACTTATGAATATATTAGAAATTGGGCTGTTGGTTAGCAATAAAAGATTTTACACCTCACATTGTTAGCTTGAAGATAAATGGAAATGAGAATGAGGGTTTTCAAAACAACGACTTTGAACAAAGTTTCCGGTGAGGAAGTAGGTGTCGTCATGCATCAGTAACTTTTGAGTTGTGACTTGGGAGTAGAGTTTTTGTTTCATGTTAATTTTGAAATAAAATTTTCATTGTTCCAAAATCTTTGCCCTTGATCTTTGATAAAGAAATTAAAAGGATAATTAAAGTATGTTATAGGTGGAGTTTGTTATTGAACTAAAAACAAACGGGGGCTTTTTTATTAGCTGACACTTGCATATGGGTTTCACGTCACGATTTAGTGTTTACTTCTAACATTAGGGTTCCAAATGTTTGGCAGTCTATAAGTGATACTTTCGGCACCAAACTATAAGGGTAATATAGCCGAAGGAAAGGTTTCATATGTTTGTATGGCATATTTTCTCTTCCCACTTGATATTATTAATATCCTGGACAAAAATTATCAATCTCTTTCTGTCTTTTTTTCAGTAATTATGATTCGGTCCATCGTCAAAAGATTGCCAGCTTTATGCTGTTTCATGAGTTCTATTATAATAAGAAACCTTTGCTCTCTGCGTCCAAATTCTAGTGAGGTGCGATAATGATTAAGTGGCTGGTGCCGAAGATCTTTAGATTCTTTTAATAAATAACTTTTAGTATAACAAACAAATTACATTTATTTTTTTTCAATAAGGAAACGACTTTTGATTACGTTTCATATAGATATTATTTCTTTCATTGTTTATTTACTTAAGTTTTAGTTTATATTTGTCTGAATAATCCCAACTTCCCTTTTCTTCTCTTTCAGTTTTAATATGTGGTTGTTAATTGTCTAAACTAAAACCTTCCTTTTATGTTTGAATTAGTGTCCATTTAACCTTTTAGGGAGTTATTTTCTATAATGTACAAGGGTCACTTTTATTCCTGACAGCAGTCGTATCGCGTTGCCGATTATCTTCCTGCTTTTAATACAATGGTGAGGAACACTTGTTAGGACTCCACATTCAGGGGAGTTAGATTAACGTTGTTACTCTCTGCAGCTGACAGTAAAGATAATTCATTTTGTTTGATATCAGGAGCTCAAATTGAAATGCTATGATTATCAAAGTAATGCATGAATTCGAAACTGAATTATTCTCTTTTCCTTAAAATTATGGTTTTCACAAACTTTTTTTTATGCTTATTATAATACAATATGGCAATTTATTTATTATGACAGACCCAAGCAATACGTAATTAAAGAGGACAAGTATCAAACTAACATTTCTAAGATAAAGGCAAACAAGGTTAAAACTTAAGTATCAGCAAACGTCGTCGGATTTGAAGTTTCCACCACGAAAGCCTCATCAACTATCTCGCTTTGTGCCGTGTATAGTATATTTTGTTTTTCACCTTTGGTCTTCCTTTGCGGTAATCTTTTGGTTACGGATTTTAATTGGTACTAAATTTAACTACTTATTTCCTGGTTTGCATCTCTTTGTTAAAAATTAATTGCAAAGCGTTTTTCACGCATACGATTTATTTTTCACATTTTCTCTACATGCTCTAATTTCAAGACGTAACCTTCCTACGATTGAATCTATCACTATGCCGTATGCCCTACTTCTCTATCAATATCTTTCAGTTTCAATGTGTTTGTATATGACGTATGATTTGGAATCGGTAACGATATAACTTTAACATTTTTTCTTGTAATTAATTTTTTAGTTCTCGGTTCCACTTCAGAGTTGGTCTCTTGATATTCATATATTCCATATCATTTTAGAATTTCACAAACACCTTGCCTATTTCAATGTGCTGTTCATCCCTTCTCTCTTTCTTCCATCGTCGGTAATATTCTAAAGTATCTCAATATCGCTAAGCATTCCTGTTCGTCATTCATACAAAGTAAATGATCTTGCATGTAGGAGCGATGTTTCAAATATGTTTCTGTTAGTTACTGGAAATCTCTCCTTATTTTTTTTATGTTACAAGATATCTGCAAATAATTTCTGGAAAGATCGAAATACATTATATCATAACAAGACATTCGTAATCTGATCTTATTGTTTTTTCATAGAATATTTCCTATAAAGATGGTGAGATATGCAAGATATATTAATGAATAAAAGATACTGTACATTATGGTATACTCGTGTAATTATTTTTACACCACTGACTGCTGTTGATTTCCCAAATTACGTATATCATGATGATTTTCAACATATGTCATGCTATGTAGTTATCTTTGCCCGAAATATGCATTGTGCAACATGCATTTGTACATTCTTACAATTTCTTCATATTATAAGAACTATTTTCCCCAAAGGAATTGACTACCCCATTATTCCGTCAACTACATGCCAGCCATACAAACATCATCAAAATATTGTTCCAATTACAGAAAATAATTTTTTATAAGAAATACGACTGATTTGAAGTTTATTTTAGCTTGGCTATCTATATCCAACATAGGTTACATTAGTAATGTTATTTTTATAGTGAGAGAATAGCCAATTTCCTTTGTTAAATCTGCTGAGAGCCTTCCATAAAAAATTGATTTTGAATGATGTACAAAGACTGAATTGAATCAAAAGCTTATGATGGGTGAATCGTTTATTCTTAAGAAATGTGAACTTTCAAGTGGCCGAAGTTAATTACACACACACACACGTGTGTGTATATATATATATATATATATATATATATATATATATATATATATATACATATATATATATATATATATATATATATATATATATATATATATATATATATATACATATACAGTATATATATTTATATATATCACCATCTCCTCCCACGCCTATTGACTTAAAGGGCCTCTGTTAGATTTCGCCTGTCGTCTCTATCTTGAGCTTTTAAATCAATAAATCTCCATTAATGTGTATGTATGTATGTATATTTGAAAACTCGTCTTTTCAAGCAATCATATCATATCGTTGACATCCTTTGGTTCATTTAAACAAGAGTCTGCCTGAACAGTGGTCTTTCGGTAAAAATTGTGTGTGAGGGGGAAGTAATTTTCCTTTGATGATTGAATCAAATAGGGTTCAAAGTTGTGCAAACTATAGTTGTACTGTTACGTTTAGCTTTGACCTGGTTGGTGCTGAATTCATAACCATTCAAATAAAACACTTGACGAACGGGAACTGTTTATAGAATTATAGGCTTTTTGAAAATGTTATCGGTTAACTTTATTATTTTAGCTTCAGGATATGTTTGCTATCTTTGAGAGAAGTCTTAACGATATCAAAGCCTGAGTTTTGCGCCTGATGTCATTCATATAACCGTCACATTAGGGTTGGGTCAGAATCGAATTTTTGAGCTATATATGAAAGGTAGAAGAAATTAATCAAAATAAGTTCAAGTTATCACAAAAAAAGTTTGGTGCCCAACGTTGTTTTTATATCGCAACATTGTCGTTACACATAACTTTTCCTCTCAAAAAATAAGACACCATCGGTGAAGCCTATAGAAATATAACATCGTATTTAGATTATTGGTATTTATCCTCATTGTTTGAAGTGTTTTCTTAATAGGAAGTTTCGTGGAGGTTATTTATTGTTAAACTCCCAGAATCTGTAATAGTTACTGAAAAGTATCTTAGACTGGGCCAAACCAGGAAGTAAAATTTCGTATTTCTGTGCGAATAACATCGAAAGTTTAGTACTGACAGAAATAATATAAATGTTTTTAAGGAACATTTCATCAAAATTTTTCTTCTGTTATGTTTGTTTAGTATGTGAGGTATTATTATTATTATTATTATTATTATTATTATTATTATTATTATTATTAAGCTACAATCCTCGTTGGAAAAGCAAGATACTATAAACCAAAGGGCTCCAACAAGAAAATATAGCCCAGTAAGGAAAGGAAATAAGGAAATAAATAAACGATATGAGAAATGATGAACAATTAAAATAAAATATTTTATGAATATGTTATTATCAAGACACAATGGTCAGTAGAGGGTTAGGTCCCAACAAATGCATATTCAGTTTAACCAACATCACCTTTTTGATAGAGAAATAGGCCATACTTCCATGACATCCTCAACATTTATAAAATTAACAACTGGAGGCTTTGACTCAAATCCGAGAAATTGACAGAAAGTGTGGAAATTCTTTGGGAATCTCAGTTTGACATTCGTATGTTTCCTCATACTAAGCTTTTGTAAGTACTGAAATTAGGAAAGTAGGTCTATCAAGGAAGTGATAGGGCGGCTTCTGTTATTTCTAGTTCAGTTTTTAAGTTTGCGTACTTTGTTATCGGAAACAAATAAAACACAAATTTTTAAGTTATGAATAGGAAAAAAAGCCATTTCTAATACCACTAAATCTTTTATTTGTCCTACACGGTAGTTGTCAATGAATACTTTCTTTGAGTGAAATTTTAAATAAAAGGAAATTTGGCCTTGTGTTTTTATAAAATATAAATATATTTCAGTGTCATAAGATTATGAAAATATGGTTCTAATAGTCACTGAAATTTTGGTAAAATCCCATTTTAGTTTCTGAACGGTATAAATTATGATATCTACTGAATCACAATATTGCATATAGTCATTGCACACGCAAGAATCCCATGATTTTCTTTTTGAAATATGGAACTATGAATATTTTTATTCTATAAACGAATATTCCTATTCCATGTATTTACTTTATAGATATTTATCTTAAAACTAACTTTTTGGTATTAAAGACTCTCAATTCGGGGGTCACGTTTTTAAGGCTTTATATTTTAAAGCATACACAACTTCACTGTTCATTTGAGTTAGAGAGAGGCTTCCGGGAGTGCCCATAGAGGTGCCTGTTGATTCATCAGCAGCCACTGGCTGGACCTCCACAATCTTAGCTTTAGTGGGGAAAGGGTTTGTCCCTGAAGAAATTTTCCTACTGTCCCATAACCTGTCCTTTACCACTGCCAGTCATGAGCAACCTTCAAATAGCCCTGACATTTAAGATTCAACTTTATAAACCAAATTAATTAAAGTCTTGGGAACTAACACTTTCATCTATGGGTTAGGATATTTGGACGAATTCAGTATCTTGACTAGGCTAAAGTATAGTATGATATTACACGCAACAATTTAGGATTTTCATGTTTTTCATGAAAAAAAATCTTATATTCATACATGATTTGTTGATCTGGACTATTATCATGTGTTCACCCTGGTTCAACTTTACCTCATAAGACGGTGACTAAATGGTCTCGATAGCCGAAAAATCACCGCATGTAAAGCTAGAATTTCAACTTGAAAACTAGTTTTCTTACTGTCAGTATATTTTCAGAAAACTACGGTGTGGGGTTCTCAAGGTACTAAAAATCTCTTAGCAACTAGTATCGAGTTGAACGCTTGATATTTGGGGTAGTCCATCATGAGTGTAGAGTGGTTCACATTTAAGGTAAACCTTAATTCAAGTGAGGTTTGAATGTTCTGTGATTTCTCAATAATGTACTTTTATCCCACGTGGTTCTAATTCCACGCTGAACAGTTGGTTGCTAAATAGGAAATTGTTGTACATATCTTATGTAATTCGAAGATGTACAATTAACCATTTATGTACTAGAGCTGTAACCTATTATCCCGATCGACATTTTGGACTTTGGTTTGCTTTAAATTTCCCTGGCCTAAGTCTGTTACTACCACATTTGAGGAATACTTTCCTTAAGTGCCGAAGCGAACGGTGGTCAATGGAAAGGGCTCGTTTTGAGTCTGTTAACGTTTTGTATGTGTATATATGATATATATAAACACACACACACACACACACACATATATATATATATATATATATATATATATATATATATATCATCATCATCATCATCTCCTTGTCAGGATGCCCGAAAACTTTAAATCAATCAATCAATCAAAATCACCATCTCCTCCTACGCCTATTAGCGCAAAGGGCCTCGGTTAGATTTTGCCAGTCGTCTCTATATTGAGCTTTTAAGTCAATACTTCTCCATTCACCATTTCCTACTACACATACTTACACACACAGACATATATATATATATATACATATATATATGTGTATATATATATATATATATATATATATGTATATATATATGTATATATATATATATATATATATATATATATATATATATATATATATATATATATATATAGATGTGTGTTTGTGTGTATATATATCCTTTTGGAGATGGTGCCTGATAAAAATGGACACTACGCATATATTGAACATGAAAAAGGTAATATTCCTTTTGTAAAATCGAGAATTCTTCATTTCACCCTGATGTGAATCAGAACATCGATGTGCTGAATGCATATGCATTCCTTTAAAACCTAACTAGATATTTGCATGGACATCTTATTAAAATGGCATGTTGTGGATCCCAGTTTTCTAGAGGCCGAATAAATGTTTCGCTTATAGCTTTTCCTTAGTTTCTACATGAATGCTGACATTTTATCAGCAAATATTACTTTATGATTGTAGGATCACGGTCATAACGTTATCTGGGGATATGTTTACTTTTTCGAAATAAACACAATAACTGAAAGAGGAGTTTCTATATTTTTGTCTTTCAGTAGGACACACCCGTTCTGTACCTCTAATAGCCTTTTTATTGTATTTCTATGTTTTCTTTTCATTTAATCACAGCTATGTCTATATATTTTTGGAGGTTTAATGAGTAGCAGAGAATGTTTTATTATTTTATTAAGCTGGTAAAGTACACGCCTCTTCATTTAACTATAATTTTTACTTATTTATCATAAGATAAATGGCCATAATATCCAACTCTTTATAACACTTATATCTTGATTATACAATCCTTGTGTTTAGTTTTTATGTTGATGTATTTCCCCTGCTGTGTGTTATATTTGCAATTCAAATGTAGTAGTCTGATTAATGATAAAACAAGTAGAATATAAAATACTGTATTAGAACGGAGATAAATTTCTTTTATTCAGGTTCGAAAAGACCAACCCAAAGCCCCTATTTCTCAGATGAAGAATGAAGTTGAAATAAGTTTTAATATGAAATGAAAGCTCGTGAATTTTTCATTGTTTGATGGCCAAGTGTCAGGCCTAGCAGGAGATACGGCTTACAAGGCGCTTTGATTGTCACATTGTCAGTAGTTTTGCAGACTCTGTACAAGTCTCTTTGGTTCCCAATTTCACTGAAGTATGCAATATGATATTAACCCAATCCATACAACAATTTTTGCGTTAATATATTAAAAGAACTGCAGTTAAGATCAGTGCATGCTTTAAGAGACATAAGGTATGGGATAACGTATCATGATATTAATAGTCAGTTGACTAAAAGGGAAAATAAAGCTAAGAAAAAAGTTACATAATAAAGCAAGGTTATCATTACTTTTTGATGTGATAAAGGTATTGAGAGTCTTAGAATTACTAAAATTGAATAAGATCAAAGAGTTGAAGTTGGATATCAAGAAGAAAAAATGTTTTAATTGTTGTTTTATAATTCTTCACATGATTCTTGGTTTCATATATTATCGTATGTTTGTGAATTTTCTTTTTCATAGTTTGAGCAGTAGATAGCCAAGTAATATACGGCTAGCTTACGAGGTTTATAATAGTTAATAGAAACAGAGAGAGGTTAAGTAGTTACGAAGATAGAGAAAGTTACGACGGATATGATTCAGGGTAAAAGCAGGAAACTTGGGTGATAAGATGTTTTTAAAGAGGATTTGACGTAGTTTATAAGCTTATATCTATATTTTATAAGAAATTTTGAAAGGTTAGACATGATTCATAGCAAGACAGAAGCTTAGCTGGTAAAAATGTCGTTTAAGACTGCTTGAGGAAATCTACGAGCTTATGCGGCATTACAACTGTTCACTAAACAACAGGATTTGAATTACACACGGGATGCCGAGGCTGGACAAAAGTGACCAATCGATGATCACCTGTCAATTGAAGTCAGTGCCGGAAACAGGCCCTGTGCACCAAGGAAGGATCTCACCCAATTAATTAGGATCCAGACTCTCACCTGCGATGTGGGATTAATCAGCTCGTGATCTTTTCTTAGATAGCATCTATAACTTTTACCACGCTTCCAGAAGGCTAAAATTACTGCCAGATTTTGGCTCAAACAGTCTCCATAACGTTTAAAACGATTCCAGAAGGCTAAAGTTACTGCCAGATTTTGGCTCAAACAGCCTCTATAACGTTTTAAACGATTCCGGAAGGCTAAAATTACTGCCAGATTTTGGCTCAAACAGCCTCTATAACGTTTAAAACGATTCCAGAAGGCTAAAAATACTGCCAGATTTTGGCTCAAACAGCCTCTATAACGTTTAAAACGATTCCAGAAGGCTAAAATTACTGCCAGATTTTGGCTCAAACAGCCTCTATAACGTTTAAAACTATTCCGGAAGGCTAACATTACTGCCAGATTTTGGCTCAAACAGCCTCTATAACGTTTAAAACGATTCCAGAAGGCTAAAATTACTGCCAGATTTTGGCTCAAACAGCCTCTATAACGTTTAAAACTATTCCGGAAGGCTAACATTACTGCCAGATTTTGGCTCAAACAGCCTCTATAACGTTTAAAACGATTCCGGAAGGCTAAAATTACTGCCAGATTTTGGCTCAAACAGTCTCTATAACGTTTAAAACGATTCCTAAAGGCTAAAATTACTGCCAGATTTTGGCTCAGTCTCTATAACGTTTAAAACGATTCCTGAAGGCTAGAATTACTGCCAGATTTTGGCTCAAACAGTCTCTATAACGTTTAAAACGATTCCTAAAGGCTAAAATTACTGCCAGATTTTGGCTCAAACAGCCTTTATAACGTTTAAAACGATTCCTAAAGGCTAAAATTACTGCCAGATTTTGGCTCAGTCTCTATAACGTTTAAAACGATTCCTGAAGGCTAGAATTACTGCCAGATTTTGGCTCAAACAGTCTCTATAACGTTTAAAACGATTCCTAAAGGCTAAAATTACTGCCAGATTTTGGCTCAAACAGCCTCTAAAACTTTCAGAACGATTCCAGAAGGCTAAAATTACTGCCAGATTTTGGCTCAAACAGCCTCTAAAACTTTCAGAACGATTCCAGAAGCCTAAAATTACTGCCAGATTTTGGCTCAAACAACCTCTATAACGTTTAAAACGATTCTAGAAGGCTAAAATTACTGCCAGATTTCTGGCTCAAACAGCCTCTATAACATTTAAATCTATTCCAGAAGGCTAAAATTAATGCCATATTTTGGCTCAAACAGCTTCTATAATGTTTGAAACGATTCCAGAAGGCTAAAATTACTGCCAGATTTTGGCTCAAACAGTCTCTATAACATTTAAAACGATTCCAGAAGTCTAAAATTATTGCCAAGTTTTGGCTCAGCCTCTATAACGTTTAAAACGATTCCAGAAGGCTAAAATTACTGCCAGATTTGGGCTCAAACAGTCTCTATAACATTTAAAACGATTCCAGAAGTCTAAAATTATTGCCAAGTTTTGGCTCAGCCTCTATAAAGTTTAAAACGATTCCAGAAGGCTAAAATTACTGCCAGATTTTGGCTCAAACTGTCTCTATGACGTTTAAAACGATTCCAGAAGGCTAAAATTACTGCCAGATTTGGGCTCAAACTGTCTCTATAACGTTTAAAACTATTCCAGAAGGCTAAAATTACTGCCAGATTTTGGCTCAAACAGCCTCTATAACGTTTAAAACGATTCCAGAAGGCTAAAATTACTGCCAGATTTTGGCTCAAACAGCCTTTATAACGTTTAAAACGATTCTAGAAGGCTGAAACTACTGCCAGATTTTGGCTCAAACAGTCTCTATAACGTTTGAAACGATTTCGGAAGGCTAAGGTTGCCGCCAGATTTTGGCTCAAACAGCCTCTATAACGTTTGAAACGATTCCGGAAGGCTAAGGTTGCTGCCAGATTTTGGCTCAAACAGCCTCTATAACGTTTGAAACGATTCCGGAAGGCTAAGGTTGCTGCCAGATTTTGGCTCAAACAGCCTCTATAACGTTTGAAACGATTCCGGAAGGCTAAGGTTGCTGCCAGATTTTGGCTCAAACAGCCTCTATAACGTTTGAAACGATTCCGGAAGGCTAAGGTTGCTGCCAGATTTTGGCTCAAACAGCCTCTATAACGTTTGAAACGATTCCGGAAGGCTAAGGTTGCTGCCAGATTTTGGCTCAAACAGCCTCTATAACGTTTGAAACGATTCCGGAAGGCTAAGGTTGCTGCCATATTTTGGCTCAAACAGCCTCTATAACGTTTAAAACTATTCCAAAAGGCTAAAATTGCTGCCAGATTTTGGCTCAAACAGCTTCTATAACGTTTGAAACGATTCCAGAAGGCTAAAATTACTGCCAGATTTTGGCTCAAACAGTCTCTATAACATTTAAAACGATTCCAGAAGTCTAAAATTATTGCCAAGTTTTGGCTCAGCCTCTATAACGTTTAAAACGATTCCAGAAGGCTAAAATTACTGGCAGATTTTGGCACAAACAGCCTCTATAACGTTTAAAACGATTCCAGAAGGCTAAAATTACTGCCAGATTTGGGCTCGAACAGCCTCTATAACGTTTAAAACGATTCCAGAAGGCTAAAATTACTGGCAGATTTTGGCTCAAACAGCCTCTATAACGTTTAAAACGATTCCAGAAGGCTAAAATTACTGCCAGATTTTGGCTAAAACTGCCTCTATAACGTTTAAAACGATTCCAGAAGGCTAAAATTACTGCCAGATTTTGGCTCAAACTGCCTCTATAACGTTTAAAACTATTCCAGAAGGCTAAAATTACTGCCAGATTTTGGCTCAAACAGTCTCTATAACGTTTAAAACTATTCCAGAAGGCTAAAATTACTGCCAGATTTTGGCTCAAACAGCCTTTATAACGTTTAAAACGATTCCAGAAGGCTGAAACTACTGCCATATTTTGGCTCAAACAGCCTCTATAACATTTAAAACGATTCCAGAAGGCTAAAATTACCGCCAGATTTTGGCTCAAACAGTCTCTATAATGTTTGAAACGATTTTGGAAGGCTAAGGTTGCTGCCAGATTTTGGCTCAAACAGCCTCTATAACGTTTGAAACGATTCCGGAAGGCTAAGGTTGCTGCCAGATTTTGGCTCAAACAGCCTCTATAACGTTTGAAACGATTCCGGAAGGCTAAGGTTGCTGCCAGATTTTGGCTCAAACAGTCTCTATAACGTTTGAAACGATTCCGGAAGGCTTAGGTTGCTGCCAGATTTTGGCTCAAACAGCCACTATAATGTTTGAAACGATTCCGGAAGGTTAAGGTTGCTGCCAGATTTTGGCTCAAACAGCCTCTCTAACGTTTGAAACGATTCCGGAAGGCTAAGGTTGCTGCCAGATTTTGGCTCAAACAGCCTCTATAACGTTTGAAACGATTCCGGAAGGCTAAGGTTGCTGCCAGATTTTGGCTCAAACAGCCTCTATAACGTTTGAAACGATTCCGGAAGGCTAAGGTTGCTGCCAGATTTTGGCTCAAACAGTCTCTATAACGTTTGAAACGATTCCGGAAGGCTTAGGTTGCTGCCAGATTTTGGCTCAAACGGCCTCTATAATGTTTGAAACGATTCCGGAAGGTTAAGGTTGCTGCCAGATTTTGGCTCAAACAGCCTCTCTAACGTTTGAAACGATTCCGGAAGGCTAAGGTTGCTGCCAGATTTGGGCTCAAACAGCCTCTATAACGTTTGAAACGATTCCAGAAGGCTAAAATTACTGCCAGTCATTGCTCAGAAAGCCTCTATAACGTTTGCAATGCTTCCAGAAGGCTAAAATTACTGCTAGATCTTTGCTTAGACAGCATTTACAACGTTTACAACGTACTAGAAGGCTAAAATCACTGTCAGCGCTTTGCTTTGAAAGACACTTTGTGATTGTCGTTTGAGGCTATTGCAGCTGAACTAACATTAATAAATAGTGTACGCTACCTGTCAAAAATAACAGCCAAATATTTAGATATATATGCACACACACGACCCCCCCCCCTCTTCTCCAGAGTATGACTACTCCCTCTCCCTCTACCCCTATTCATATATATAGCCAGACACTTGTTCCATATCATATAGGAAAAATGGTTTACCCCTTCATCATGGTTTAATTTAAATCTCGGGAAAGACTGGAAAGACTAGGATTAGCCAGGCGTATATTATAAGAAAAAAATACAAACTGTTGCGTAAGAAATAAGTCAATCCTAACTCAATAAACTGTATACATAAAGACAACGAATAAACATAAAGAAAAAATATCAACAAGGGGGACTTTACAAATAAGAAGGTAAACCTTACAAAGGTGAACTAACGTAAAGAAGTTTAAGAATGATATCTCACCTTGCACAGACTGAGTTGGACATGGTCAACAATTAGCTTCCTGTCCAATTCTCAGTGAGAAGCTATTGAAAATTTGACAAGATTTTGCCTTTAGTTCTTTTCGTTGTATTTTAAAAACCACAGAACACTTCTTTGCTCCATAGTGTAGTGACATAGTAGTTGCTGCTGTTCAGTAGTTAATTGTGACATGGCTGTTATTCTTTAGAAGCGGATACATGTGGAAAGTTAACGTATTGTCGCAATTATCCCCAGTTCCATGTATAGTATCTAGTGGAAAAAATAGCATCCACAGATGTGTGTTCTAGAGTCCCAGACCAGCTCACAGCCTATTAAATTACACAGGTAAAATCATAACTTTATTGCTCTTGCGTTCCAAGACTGGTTGTATAGGTGGCCCATAAATATAATAGCTGAGTCACCAGCAGTCATTGCATGACCATCTTTATCCTAGCTTGGGTGGATGCCAATCATATATAATCATGTTTGGATCTAGGACATTTTGCAGACACATTATTGCCCTGTCCTTTGCCTCTGCCAATCATGAGTAACCTTTTAAATCTTCGAAGATCGACAATTGTTTTTTTTTCTGAAGTGTTTAGAACTCAATTTTCAACTGGGAATACCAGAGCCGTTGATTATCATATTTTACACCATGGATCCACTCTACCAATCACTGGATTTTCTTAGTAGTTGATTCTATATAAAGTTATATACTGATCTAATGGAATATTAATGCATTAGTCTTGAAGCTTTAGTTTTAGAATTTCCAGCGATGAGAGCTGGTGGCTTCTGATAGCTAGTTTACGTTTAATATAATTGCCATATTTTTTCCTGTGAGGGAATCAGCAGCGTTTTTTCACCATTTTTACATACACAATTGCTCTGAGGTATGAATTTCTTATTAAAACAATAATAATTATCAAGTCAGAAGCTTTCGTGGTTTAGTTGTCTTAGTAATCTTATATATCAATATTAAACTATTAATATAGCCGACCATAAAGGACTTTACAGAACAAAAGGTAAACCTCTGAAGTTTTTTTTAATATATGCAGCTCTCCTTTATATCTGAACGTCTGGATAGAAAGCCTATCTCGTGGAGGCACCTTAACTTAGTTAGGATACCTATACAGTAATACCTGTTCGGGTAGACCTGCGGTCAGGTATGCCTTTTGTTTTAGAGACTCTTGAGGTTTTCTGTGGCCTTTTCTTTTTGTGTAGGATCATCCTCCTTAATCTTTTGGGTTTTATTTATAAGACTTCGGACATACTGATACCGTCAGTTTAAAAGTTATTGCACTGCAATGTCACTATAAAAGTATATTTGAAAGTCATGTTGATGGTATGTTCCGTTCCACATGAATGTTTTCATAGTATTACTATTGTAAACATTTATATTACCATGAATTGAAAATCGTGATAATAAGGCACATGGTACTTCATGGCACCGTATGTAGAAGGTGGCTGTGATTTAGTCTTGCCTCGCAGATCATACATTTGAAGGGAAGAAAGGTTCTCTGCAGCGTCCGTTGCTTTCATCCTTTAATGATCATCCTTTTCCTTGGCTCTTGACTGGTCTTGACTTGGCCATCCCACTTTTTTGCCTCTTAAGTGATCCTATTTTCTCCTCTCCTTCAAGATCAGATCCCTCCGGCGAGGTCTGGAGAACCTAGAAATGTGACCTACTGGTTTCGTTCAACTATTTCTTAGTAATAAAACGCCCATGTCAGTCAGTCAGTTCCCCTCTGTAAACCAAAAATCACCTTTGAAGGTTTATTATATCCATAGCTATTTTTGTTAAAATCTGTGTTTATATATTAAAGCGTTGGACTTCAGTCAAATCTCACCCCAGTGTCCCGGTTTTATGCGTGCTGTACTGAACTGAACGAGTAAACCAGTTTTTTTAATGAATCTTGCTTATTCTCTTGGCTTTTCACCGAGTTAAGGTGTGGTGTTTAATATTATGAGAAATGTTTTGCACACTTTAGGTTCTGTAATTCCTCTTTTAAGATCTCGCCCCCATTCTTCTTAATACTATGATGGTTTATGAAGGATCGCCCATGAATCTCGTTTAATGAAGCGGTTTTGAAATGTTCTCCCCGTGTATTGCTTCCATAAGCAGGTGTGCACAGCTTTTCGTACACATGATTTATTTTTTTTATTTTTTAGATCAGACCCAATATAATAACACATGATCACTTTACGACCAACCAACTCGTGAATGGAGTATTTTTCTTTTTCTTTTGTATAGCGTTCGGTATTATTCTCACGTGTCTGCCGAAGCAATCATCTTCATCATCTTAATTATTAATAAAAATCCCTTTCCTGGATTAAAAAGAACGCAAAGTTGATGCCAACTCCTTATTTTACCTGACCGGTTTAGAAGAAAATTCCTGACCAAGAACAAATATTTCCTAATTTTCCTTTTGCTCTATGTGTAACCAGAAGTTATCTGATATTTAATAACGCAAGACACTTACAAATATTCGACAATTTCCAAGTGCTACTTCGCAGTTGTTATTAAACCATGTTTAAAGGCTTTCATTTATGTATCCCTGGTAGGGAAGGTGGAGTCCAAATCCAGTACATATTTGTGTCTGGTTTGTTGAGTGTTCTTCGCTCATACTGTTGGAGGGTGCATGAGGTGCCTCAAGTTATTTTGTATTTATTGAGTAAATATTTTCGTTCAGAAAATAGACTGAATCCGGAATCCATGCAAATGGTTATTCTTTCAAATACGTTTCAACTGCAAGAGGCCAGTTCTCATCTAATGCTTGGAATGCAAGGAAATGGAGATTTGATCGTGGATTTTTTTCTCCCTGCGAGTGAAAACAAATGGCTTCGTTCCATCATCATCATCCCTCCGATCCTGAATAGATCCTTCGGCGAAAACATTAAATTCTTCTTATCTGTTTCTTTTCCTCCCTTCATTAAGTACAAGAATCACGTAAGGGGTCAGGCAACCTGTATAGAGAAATCCTGTCTTGCAACCAATCTCTCTTTCTCGGCCTCAGCCGTTCACACTAGGATCCTTTTTTTTCCAGCCTCTAAGATAGGATGTTGCCATTTGGTTGTTATTTTCATATGGTCATTCTTTTTATCTAATTCAACCCCTTTAATGGAAGGATAAGCTTTTGGTTTGGATTTGGCAACACCCCTTTGGAATTGTGTTGCTTGCTCACTGAAATGTAACAGTAACACTTACCAAAAATGTTTGCATAACCAAGTTACCTTTTGAACGTGCGACCTTCGGCCAACATTCTCTCTCTCTCTCTCTCTCTCTCTCTCTCTCTCTCTCTCTCTCTCTCTCTCTCTCTCTCGTCAAGGAAGTGCTCAAAAGGAGCTTGGGGAAACTATTCATCCTGGGTTGTTTTTAATGATTTGAATTCGCAGGAAGAAGTCAAACCCATGTTCTCTTATTTATATAGAATGCCTACTTTTATAGTGTTAATGTTTCATCCTTTGAATTACAGTGAATTGTTTGGCCTTTCGTTGATGCATTCAGACTGTTAATTGATTTTTGACATATAGTGTATGAGAGAGAGAGAGAGAGAGAGAGAGAGAGAGAGAGAGAGAGAGAGAGAGAGATATTTGAAAATACCAAGAGTAAAATGTATGGTTATTACTTTTCCTTGAGTATTTTCTTCATACATAATTCATTCCCTTGCCAATCAAGGGATTCTTCTTAAAGAGATTTCTTCTTTGTATTTCTGAAAATATGACCTATTCATTTTGTTTTTAATTTTGGTTTACATAAATGTTAACTATATTTGAGCACGGGAAGTGCTATATCCAAAAGTAATATTCAGAAGAGTTAGTGTTATATAATAAAGCTTTATGTAAGCGTGTCTTCTTCATAAATTCTTTTTCTCGTACAAAAAAAAATCAGCTTAACTAGGGAATGATAATCAATTACTATTCTTTGACACAACAATTTTACGCTCTGATAGAAAATTCCACAGATATTATCTTAAGTGGGCCGTCTTCAGGTCCAGTCTTCTGGTTATTGCCCCTCTTCATTCCGAGTGTATTTAATGTATTCCCTTTATCCTTATAGAAACAGGTTCCTGATGACAGTACTCCATGTATAATTAAGAAATAGGTAGTATTCAAAGAATAGCTTAGGCTGATATTATATCTTTATGTAATAATTCAGACACAAAGTGCTAACCGTCTATGGTTCAGAGGATTTGGCCCTCACACGTAAATGCCAACTGTAGTTTTAAACAAAAGTAAAACTGGTAATAAACATATCCTCTACAAATTTCGGTAGCCTACAATCTTTATATCACGTGCTGCTCAAGCCTCCTTCACCTATAATTATAGGTGATGACTAACAACATTTGTGCATTTTCAGATTGCGAAAAAACGTGGTCATTGACAAACATTATGAACTTGTTACAAAATGGTATCAGAATAGATTCTTCAATGGGCGTTCGTAACAATTTCAGCGCCACCTGTTGTGGACGCGCCCTACTACACCGGCCAAACGTTCACAGAAATCGAAGCGACTCTCCTGTCTTTCCTTTACTGTCTTTGGTGTTAAGGGAACAAAAAAAAAAAAAAAAAAAAAAAAAAAAAAAACTGTGGAATAATCATTACAGCTTTTTTAAGCATAATTAGCAGACCCCATGTAAACGCGGAATGAAAACCAAGCAGAGGCATTTTAACTGTGAAATAAAAGACATGAGAATATGGGACTCTATCTTTAGCAACTTCACAGAGTGAGATGATCTTATCCAGGACCCTTTCTTGTTGGATGTATCAGCAATGAGTAACGATGATTCAATCAAGGCTGCATTCTTTAACTTTCTTGTACTGATGTGGGTAAATCTCAGCTTACCCTACGAGTTTAAGTGCAGTAATCGACTCCACGTATCGGGGTAACATGGAACTAACCTTGTCAGTTACTGTGTACCCTGATTCCATATGATAATTCCACAAAAACCGCTTCATAAAATAATATTTAATTGTGATTTATTTACCCATTTTCTTTATTATGCTGTATGAAGTAAGGTGGCTGTTTTATTAAACAAAACAGATGAATCAAAATTCTTTTGTAAATTAGTATAAGATAGCTTAGATTAGATACTTGTTAGTTATCGTCCTTAAGTAAATATCGTTAGTCGGGATTATTGGGGAACACTTGACAATCCTATGGAATCTGGGAAAACGAGAATTTCGAGAATCCTTGTTTCAACCATTAATGATAAACTTTTTCGTCTCATTGTGAAACCCGTTGTGGATACTAGCATGCACGGTGGACATGATACTAGCCACCATGTACATATAGGAACCTTGTCATATAATTCAGAAATCGCTGAAGATATTTGTTTTGCCTTCGCACATACATCATTTTCAAGTAAAATTTGAACCTTTTTTTTGTGTGTGTGTGTGTGTACTTTAATGCTCTCTGGTTAACTGCTTTCCCTTTGTGTTCGTTTAAAGAGTATTGAAGCCTTATGTCTTTACTGTCATGATATGCCTGGGATTTTGCAATTTTAGAGTAGACACGACTATCTTTTATTAGCCAGAAAAAAATAAAGGGTTTTATACCTTGGTGCCAAATTAGTTGTAAAAATATGATCATCTAGTGTCAGTCTGAGGCTTTTTTCATTCGGGATTTTGATAACAGTTTCTTATATATTATTATTAAACTAAAATAATTATTTGCTCAACGAAAATAGTGTATATGATACAAACTAGTAAGTATCGATTCCGTATTTTGGTTGTATATGTTAGAAATAGTTTAAGGACAGATAAATTCAACACGAACAATAAAGATCTTTTTGTGGTCAATGGTACACAGAAGTAATTTAACATTTGATTGGAGAATAGGCTAACTAAACATTCGTAGGAAACAATTGTATGTATGCACTAAAACTTGTCAATCATTACCTGTTTTTATAGAAACATTTTGAAGATTTATGAGGTGCAATATTCCATTAATACTTTAGTAAGGTTTTTTTTTTTTTTTTTTTTTTTTTGTTAAATAATGGTGGATTGCAATGTAGATTTGTTTTCTTGTTATATTTTATTGTATTTTAAAGTAAAGAAAAAAATAGCTGTTTGTAAAACAAAACTGATGATAAAGAATTGTTTATCTTTGGTAAATAGTTGATGTAAAAGAAGAATTTGCCCCATATTTCCAATATTCAAATAAAAATCCTGTAGAGTTTGGGTCATTTTGCTTATAGAAGAAACAAAATCAACGGTTGGTCATCGTTTATTTACAGAAAGTATACAGATATATATGTACGTGTACGTAAAAAATTTTCGCATGGTAAACTAAGACGTATATTCGTTTAATTACGCACAACCAAAGGAAAGAAAATGTGAAAATTGTTACCTAAGAGATACTATGAGAACTTTGACTGTTCACAAGCTATGGTTATATGGAGTGCCCTTCAGACCAGTGATAAATTTCACCGTTATCAGTTCCATATCTCGACAATCTCCCTTCAGTCCTACCCTTTTCTGCTTTTGTATTCGATAAAGCGTGATAAGACATTCAGGTCAGTCGCAAACAGGGCGCTTTAGAGAAACTGTGCCTTATCTTGCCCTTTGTCTATACAAATCTGACTGTTATCTAATAAAAAAAAACACCTGCCTGTTGATAAAACAACCCTGTTAATTCCTTCTTCGTCTCTTAAAAAATTTGTTCGATGATTAGTTTGATATTTCATTTATTCGTTAATTGTATATAAGCTTTTTATAATTTCTTTGTCATTTTTTAATATTTTGTCTAGGGAAATATAGTCTCAATAAGATAATGGTGTGCGATTGGAAGAAACCAATGCTGGGATGATAAAATATTTTCACTAACTTATCATTGCAAATAGCAGCGTACAATTTATTGTTGAACTATGTATACTCCTTTAATACGTTCTTTTAATTATTTCATATATGAGAGCTTCTTTGGTGTATCTTCTAGATCTCTTAACTTTTTGAAGGCTAGTACTTGTTAGATAGTATCAGTTTCATAATTTGTTGAAGGAGGTTGTTATTACCTTCAGATTTTACCACTCCATTTAGTACTGAAATCTAGCTAAGACTAAAACGAATAAAAGACCTTCGATTATTCTGTTCTATAAGCGAAATACACTTTTGCTTAAGCATCTACATCATAGAAAGTAGGATGTGTGAGAGTATTGGAGTCTCCTTTTAACTGGTTCATGAGGTAATAACTACTCAATATTCAGACAAACTGTTTATTGTTTTTTTATAAAGTGAACAATCCCACAAGCCTAACTCTGTATATTGAAATTAAATGAGAAACATCAAAGGAAACAGCAATATTAGTAATTACATTATAGGAGCCTCTGTTTACTTGGAATCTCTTTCTCTCTGCGGGAATATATTTATGGGTCTTTTGATTTTAATATATTATTGTTATTGCTAGCCAAGCTACACCCTAATTAGAGAAGCAGAATTCTACAAGACCAAGGGCTATACCGGTAAAAGCAAGCCAGTGAGGACACGAAATAGAGAAGTAACGAATAAACTGTAAGTGCGAAACAAAAGAATATTAAATATATTAAGATCAGTATCATCTATGAATCAATAATTCATATGTAAACTATGAAATGATACATGTCAACCTGTTCAAACAAAGAATTTTAAACAAGTTTGAACAGATGGACGATCGTTCCACAATCTGATCACAACTGAAATAAAATTTCTAAAATACTGTGTAGGATTGAGGTTTATGATTGAGAAGGAGAGACTTAGATTTTAGTATGTACCCAATAATAGGTAGGCAACTGCTTGGTACAGTCTGGGAAAATGTGAATATGGTCAAAATTATGAAAATTATATTACAACATGCATAGCAAACTAACTGAACGACGATGTCAGCAATTAGTGATTAGATCAGGGATAAAGAATTCAATAAACAGGTTTTTTTTTTTTTTTTTTTTTTTTTTTTTCCCTAAAAAAAATGTACGATGAGTCGACACCTGAAGACCAGGCATGAGAACAATATTCAAAATATATCAGAATGAAAGAATTGAAATAATTTCACCGCTGCAGGGGAGCAAGTACTCTGGTTGGAACTAAATTTTTGTATAACGTTATTTGGTTGTAAAGGCTGGTAATTTTCTCACATAAATCTCAGAATTTCAACGAGAACTGTGGCTTGATACGCCTCTAAAACTCCTTTACCTGTTTGCTGACGTGTAATGTTTTTATTTTTATAAGCCTGTTAGATATAATGTATTTGAATTTTGATTATACACACGCACACGATAGACTAATGCTTTTATAAAATGAAAAGTGTGCGGATTTTATTGACCTGTACTATTTATATCTAAAAGAAAAATACGAGAATTGTTCCTATTACATTTTGCTTCGAAATATGAAATTTTAATTTCTATTTCACAATTTCAAGTTTATCTGTGTAACTGTAGGAGTGACTCAACAAAATCTCGTTCATGGATTTTGCGATTGAAAAAGCACTTAATTTAGTATTCAATTTCTTTTCTGCAAGAATTTGAGTGATTGAATTCATAAATGGGAGAATTATTATTTTCATTATTAATTGCTAAGCTACAATCCTAGTAGAAAAAGCAGGATGCCATAAGCCCAGGGGCCCCAACAGGGAAAATAGCCCAGTGAGGAAAGGAAAGAAGAAAAAATTAAATATCTGCATTAAAATAGATATATCCTATATATACTATAAATCCTTTAACAAAACAAGAGGAATTGAAATTAGATAGAATAGTGTGCCCAAGTGTACCCTCAAGCTAGAGAACTCTAACCCAAGACAGTGGAAGACCATGGTACAGAGGCTATGGCACTACCCAAGACTAGAGAGCAATGGTTTGATTTTGGAGTGTCTTTCTCCTAGAAGAGCTGCTTACTATAGCTAAAGAGTCTCTTCTACCCTTACCAAGAGGAAAGTAACCACTGAACAATTACAGTGCAGTAGTTAACCCCTTTGGTGAAGAAGAATTGTTTGGTAATCTCAGTGTTCTCAGGTGTATGAGGACAGAGGAGAATCTGTAAAGAATAGGCCAGACTATTCGGTGTATGTGTAGGCATAGGGAAAATACCGTAACCAAAGGGAAGGATCCAATGTAGTACTGACTGGTCAGTCAAAGGATCCCAAAACTCTCTAGCGGTAGTATGTCAACGGGCGGCTGGTGCCCTGGTCAACTTACTACCTTATGTGGCTATAAACATATATGGGTCACGATTTATCATGGTTTCTACAAAAAAAAAAGAAAAAACAGTATTGTTGTTCGTTGCTTATCTCCTTTTTGTTTCACGAGTTCATGGTCGGATATTTATTTCAACTTTTTTTCTGATATGTGTTCTCGTGACCTTAAGATGAATTTCTCTTTATTGTATTTCAATTCGAAATGTTGCCAACGGGTGAATATTTTTTATCATTTCGTTTGTTCTTGACATCTTTAATTCAAATGACATGTTTTACTTACTTGTCATTCGTTTCACATTGAACTTTTATTTTGCCGACACTTTCGAATCACCATATTTCTAAGATGTGGTAAACTTGTGGAGGATCAGTGCCATATTGATGGAATCATATGACAAGTATGTTTATTCTTGATAATACCACATATTTTTTTTTTAGTACAAAACGAATACAGCCCTTCTTAAGGTAGCTATTCTTGTAATGGATATTTGATGCTAAACTGCAGTGCAATTTTTTTTCTTTGAATAAAATGCTAAGAAAGATTGTTGTTACAGAGTTTCTGTTGGAAGCAGAGATGTGGCATAAACCTTCATTGAGATAATGGAAATATGAAGAAGGTAGTTCTATTCCCGATTGGTAGACTGTTAGTATATTCTTACGAAGTTGGTCTAGTGTAGAGTAAATACCGCAGTTTATTAATTATTTTATTTATATTTTATATTGTTTTCGTTTGTACATTGAAGAGATGATACCCAGTCCGTAAAATGAGCTCCTCTCATGTAGATGTAAGTATTTCATGTAAATTATGTAAGACTTTCGTAGTAAATTTTATTGTATTTTCTATTCAATTTAGTATATGTAAATTTACGTTTTTTTTTTTTTTTTTTTTTTTAATTAACTTTTTATTTCACGTATGTTTGATACGAAGTCTTACGTATTCTATTTGAGAGTATTGTGGAATTCATGCGAGATATGAACAAGGGCTTAGGTAATGTTCAATTATATTATATGAGGTAATGCATCATGTGTGAGAGAGAATGCTCAGTAACTTGTGCTTTAGAAATTTCGTGAAGAGCCTAGTGATAGGATGATATCTTTGTTTTCATTACGGGGACAAAGGGTGGGCGGAGCTAGCTGACTGAGAGAGCCATCTGGCGTGGAGTGCGTACAGCGTTCGGGAGAGCGATACTTGGCAACTTTGACGGTTGGCCCAGCCTCCACGCTACCAGACATTGATCCTGGAACCTTCTGGAATTAGCTAAATTTCATACAAAAGATGACACCAAGGTTATGTTAGACAGATAGAGATAGAGATTGCAGCCTTTAGTGTGTCCTCTCCTGAGTGCCTCTGTGCCCCAAAGCAAATCGTGTGTCAGAAAGATATGTAAGACGAAACGGTGATTTTGAATTCATTATATTAAGAGAGTGTTGGCATTTTGTAAAGTTTTGTAAACGGCCCTGTTGGAAGTTTAGATTTTGGTATCTTGATCTGGATATCTATTTAGATTTTGTTATCTTGATCTGCATATCTATTTTCATTAAATATCAAACTTGTACATTGTATTATTCAGATTTATTTCAAGCTTTTGTATAATTTTCATTGGATTATTTTTTTTCTTAGACTAAGTTTTATACAGATATAATAGTTCAAGTGAAGTTCATATATAATTTTCAGATCATAACATTTTTGTCTCAATCTAATTTTTGTTCAGACTTAATATTTTCGAGTGAATTATTTTGTTATTGTGTAAATTTTTTCTAAGTGTTGTAATTCATATAGAATATATTTATTATTGTAAAGAGTGTATTATTCCAATCATCATTATTTGGAACCAGATTCCGCTCGTTTCCTGTTAAGAAGCACAGTAAGCTTTAAATACATCTTAATAATGCTTAAGAGTAATTACCTAGTTTGGTTTTGAGTGTGCTTAAGAAATCTTTGGATATTCATTGTTTATATATTGCTGTCTGGAAGTTATTTAACGGTATCAGAACTCATGTATTAATATTTTAAAGCATAACAGTTTTAATGTAAAAGCAAACAAGGGAGATTGGAATTCGAGAGGTTGATTAACTTGCCAGTCGTAGTATATATAATATTATATATTCGGTTCCCAATCACGAGACATAGTATAATATATTTTTAGTGCCCAGACCCAGGGAGCCATACCATATAATAATATTCGGTCATTCTGCTTGGAATTCTGAGGGACAAATAAACTGCAACAAAACGAAGCTTAATGGTGATCGATTTTGTAAAGTAAAAACTAAGAAAACTATTCTGTTATCTGTGAGAAGGTACAGGGCTGTCAAGATCAGCTATCATTATAGCTAAAGATAATGTTTGCTATTCTGGATGGTTTGAATTACGGCAACGGAAAAAAATATTTCAGAATAAAATTAATGGCCGAGTGAAATCCACGAGAAGCTGAGAAAATCACCAATAGTAATTTGAGGTAAGGTTTGTACTTTAGAGTTCGGCTACAGTTAGCATTATTACCGAAATAGCAATATTTCTTCAAACTGGGTGTGCCTCATTCAGAATAATGTGCATTATTCTTGGTCAAACTCACTTTTGAGAAAGCAATCAGTTGTATTCCTCCAGAAAGTTGCTCGGGATATTAGTGTGTTGAGAAAGTCCTTCTTATTATTTATTATTTTAATGACCTATCTCTACTGGGAAAATTTTTCTATTTGCTCTGTTTTGAGATGTGTTTTCCCCTTTGTGTTCAGTAGCTGACTCTCATCTCAAATTCTTGGATAAAACTAAAGTTGTTCAATTTTCAATCCAGATATTAATAGTAATCTTTGGCTATTTCAATCAGTTCATGGAACATGGTTTATGTTATATATTTTCAAATTCTGAATATCCTATATCCTTTGTATTCAGATCTTTTCGGACTAGGTCTTTCGTTACTTAATAATAGGTAGGGACTGACTCAAATAGTCTTACCTCCATTCTGTGAGATTTAATACCAGACACTTTTTTCATAGTTTTTGTCCAAGCTGTGACCAAAACTAAAATGTCTACTTATTACTAAACTGGTTTCCAGTGGTTCCTTGTTAAGCAGACACACGAGTCTCATTTCATAATATGATTATTTCATCAATTTTATTTATCTTATATTATAGTGTTTTACTAACATTTTTCTTCTTCCATGCTGAGCTGCTTTCCATACCTGAACACTTGATCATGTATTATCTGTTTTTCTAGTTTGGGTTGCACCTTATCTAACGATCATATAATCCTAATGAAGTAAACCGACAGTTATTCCAGAGAATCAAACTTCTTATCTCTTGCATTTGCCTATTATGATGTTGGCGCTCAGAATGACAGAGAAGTTAATTCAAGTTCTCTGAATGGCAAGACTATGTAGATCGGAGAGCTCAAGAAGAAGAATGGAAAATAATATGTACTGTATGTTTGTACCCTGTCACAGATGTAGATTAAAACATTGACATACTATGCACTGTTGGTACGTGTTATTCCATAAAACTTCAGTATCTTAAAAAAATATATATATATTATATCTTACACAGATGTTTGGTCACTTGGGGATGCAGAGAATAATTTATCAGGAGTGTTTTCTTTTTACTGCTGAAAATGTGTACAACAAAACTTTCTCGTTGTTATTAATTTATGGAGTAGCCTGAGCGTATTCTCCTAATTCAAGGAACTGACCATGTAACCCCCCCCCCCCACTCAATTCTTTTATTTTGTCACTGTTGTAAAGTTTTTTTTTTTTTTTTTTTTTTTTTTTTTTTTTTTTTTTTTTTTTTTTTTTTTTTTTTTGTACCGCAAGTTGAAAGTCTTTCCATTAGTTGGAAGTTCTCAACTGCTTGAAGGTCCATTAGACTGCCACGAGCTACTTGCTGTTGGTGTGGATTAGGGTTCTTTGTCCACCATGTCAATCTTCTGTCATTGTCATGGGTTGCAAATCAGTTTCTCGAGAGTAGGAGTTTCCTGGTCCAACTTTTCCAATGTCACCAGATATTCTAAGGGTAACAGTATTTTGTTACAATATTTTTGTTTATCCTGATTTTTTTTTCTGTTTAAAAATATCCCTTTGTTTGGTTAGCCGCACTTGTCTTGCATCTTTATTTGTTGGAACAAGACTGTAGTTCTGTTTAACTGCATACAGTATTTCATATCTAGATATTAATCTCTGACACCTGTTCACGTGGGCTTCAGTCACACAATTGGGGAGTAATTTTGTTATTCGAAGATATGAAAATATATTTGTATCTGCGTGATAGCTATTGAGTCGTGTAAGATTTGCTGCGAAGTTACTTATTCTATGCTTATGAGTTGGTACTTACAGTGACGAACAAAAATCAGACATTTGTTAACCCAATCTACGCAAATGACTTCATATTTTTAGATATCCCCCAGTTTAGTCGTTATATTTTGGAATAAGCTACCTGATGTTTACCTTCTTCATAATACATAATTGCAAACAAAACACTTTTCGGTAATTTTCCTTGTTTTTCATTGATTATGGAAAAATTAGATTTTTTGTTTTTCTACATTATATGACATCATATTCTAGCTTGCATAGTGTCGGTGTGAAAGCACTGTTGGATGCATTGCTTCCCTTGTCACGTCTCGGATGGCATTGGAAGTACATGCAATACTAAATTGAATCTCTTATTAAGATGAGCAAGAAATTGAGTTACTACAAATGTGGATGATAGGCTGATGAATGTAATTAACTCATCAATTCAATCTTCGTGAACATGAAGTGACATTGTATATATTTAGCAACTGTGCTAGAATGCATGATAATGTAACGAGGTCAGAAGAGATCACTGGCAAAGTTTATGTGATATATGAGGGAACCAATAAATGCATTTCCCTTCCAAGTGCAAAGAAAAAGCTGCCGGCATATATCCCAGCCCAACCCATTCCAAAACAAATCTCCTGAACTTTCTGTAGCTTCTGGATTGATTGTTTTTGCTAGTGTTGGAAAATATGCTATAGTATTTAGTAGGTGAAACTAATCGATATGCTAACAGAGAAATGAACATACCAGGTTTCCAAATAACAAGTTGATATATAATACAAATTTATAGGTTTACTGCTTCTTTCTTTTGCCACGACAATTACTATTGGTAGAGATTATTGGAGTAAATCTCCTGATCTCTCATTTTCAGCTTTTATAAAAACTATGAGTCGTAGTAATTTTCAGTTGATCTAAAGTGGAGGTCCTTCCAGTTAATAATCAATTTATTGGCTCTAATGGAACGGAAAAAATAGGTCCTCTGAATGAAATGCTAAATCAGTCTTTGCTCATGTTGGATATACTTCACGAATATCTTGGCATAGATAAGGCTATAATTCCTTATTGAGGGAGACACTCAACGAATTAGTTCATAACTGGAAAATCAATTTGATTCAGATATAAGTGCTGGGTATTTGTTAGTTCATGTGGACTACCATACAAGGTTGTTGTTTACATAACAAAAAAAAACTGAACTGTCTTCTAGGGATCCGGACTGTTAAAGGTAAGGGTGTCGGGTTTCAGTTCTAGTTTCATCAGAATAGATGCTCACCAGAACGTCAGCTTGACAACCCCAACCCTTACCCTGTAGTACCCAACCACAGCAGTGGCCTCCCCAGTAAACAGCTTAAACTCACTGTCCCGGGCTGGGATCGATGTGCTGTCATGCGAATGCTAGGCAAACATGTTACCACTGTACTAGCTAGTTATGTATCTCAAAAAATATACTTTAATAGCCTCTTTATGTCCTATAGTCTAGTAGAATACTCTAAGGACAGGCAGTCGAAACTATAAACCCCACTGCGTGCAAGAAGAATTGAAGAATTCGGTGTATGAAAATCAATGTCCATGCGTTTGAGGTATTGCTTTAAAAAAATAACTGACTTACTTGTTCGCCAAAGATTACAAGAAGACGTTATTAGGTGTTGGATTGTTTTATTATGTTAATTGAGTACAAATAATATTACTTGATAAATTTTGTCACTTCCTTTACAAATTGAAATGTTCACTTAGCTATGGCAAGAATGTATCTTTTGATAATGCATTTTGCATGTTCTATATAATTTTATTGTAATGATATATTTCATTGAAAATATATATCACATAACAAATTTCTTTTAGATATAAATTTTGCATAGAAATGATGTTGCATTTAATCCTATGTTAATTTATCTTATTGAATAAACATGTACATTTCATTAAGTAATGATAAGACAATTGACTCATATCATTTGGTGAAGAGGAAATGCAATATCTTACTGGCAGGAATATACTATCAAAAGCGTCCAATTACTACACATATGGTCATCCAGTATATGAGGATAAAATTTATAGATTTTGTTAATTAGGGTATTTAGGTTCTTTACTTGGTACGGTTAGGAAAATAATACAGTATCAACAAATCTGAAATATATTTAGGTGTTTTGAGCTAGGTAAGCTTAGTTTGCTTTGACTATCTTTCCCTGGTGTAGCATGTTTCTGCCTTCCATGTCATTACTTGAAGTATGGATGGTGAGTCTGACAGGCAAAAGTCGGAACAGGACGATTTGGCGCCGACTCTTTGGCGCTGACGATTTGGCGCCGCCATTTTGGCGATGGACAGTTTGGCACTCATTGTTTTGGCGATGAGCTGTTTTGGCGCCAAGAAACAAACTTAAGGACCATCCGCAAATTTGGGTCTCGTTTAGTGATCACCTCATTACACCAAAGGCTCGTCTGATTTGAGAATTGTAATATTGAACGAGTTATTACGATATTCATGTCTTGTTTAGTTATCACATAATTTTACCAGTGTCTCGTTTAGTGATCATCTCATTACGCCAAAGGCTTGTCTGATTTGAGAATTATAATAGTAAACTAGTTGTTACCATATTCAAGTCCTTTTATAAATGGCCGACGTTCACCACTTTTCCCTACGCAAATGTGGAATATGTATAGTCGAACGATATTAGGTGAGGACAGGACAAACAATCATGCTGAAACTACGCACAGGAAAATCTATGCAGAACTTGGAATGAACCACCATATAACAACCACCCAGTTATATGGAAATTCATCGACGGCATAAAGAGAATTCAGAAAGGCCGCGATTCTTATGAACAATTAATGGCTGGGAATCCTCCTGCTCGAAAACGCTTAAAATACATTAAGACTGATGAACGATTTTAACTATAGTACAGCAGTTTGATTCAAGAGAACCACTGGAATACTTACGTGGTTTGGCATATAACTATGAAATGCATTAACATGTTGGTGAAAATATTTCATTTTATTTAATTTTTGTAGCATTTTAATACTGTATTGCTGAAAATGAATAGAACTTTTTTATTTTTATGTTATTTTTTACCCATGCACTAAATATAAACACACACATGTATATATATATATATATATATATATATATATATATATATATATATATATATATATATATATATATATATATATATATATATATATCAGGTCAGAAAATTTTCAAGCTGGTGCCAAATGGGCTAGCGCCAAAATAACGAGCGCCAAAACCATTTAGCGCCAAAACGGCGGCGCCAAATCATCGTCGCCAAAAGAGCGGCGCCAAAACGTACTGGACTCGGCAAAAGTAATGAACCCTAAGGTAATAGTGATTTTAATGTAGTCTTAGATTTACTATGGTTAAAGTCATAAAATGTTAGGCATTAGTAAAAAGTAGTAGAAAAACTAAAATATTGGAACCTTGGAGCATATTGAACAAGATTATTAGAATACTTTTTCTTTAGAATAGTCAGGGAGTTATATAGCATTTGGCACCATTTACCTAGATGCTGGAAGAGAGAAAATAACTTTTAAGTATTAAAGGCACTTGTGAGTATTTTTGACCATTGCTAGCAAATAAAGTAAAGTGCAAAGTATCTTCAAAGGGCATAATAAACTGCTAAGAGGAGACAATGCTATTGCCACTACAGAATTACCATTATTCAAATTAGTCTCTTTAGTGGTAATGCTATCTGTGTGCCTCATGTTAAACGCTGAAAACATTACTAAAGGTTCTTTGCAGTATCCTCTTTACACCTAGCTAAAACCTCTTTTGAGCCCTATGATTCTGTTCCTGTTTCCTTTCCTCTATGTTTTCTACCTTGCATTTCCTTCCCTTCCTTTTCTTTGATTGATATCATTCTGACAACCTGTGCGTGACTTGAGTTGAGCTAGTGCAACAACGGGCTGATTTCATAATAGCTAGTGCCAAAATCACTAGTGTGACAAAATAGCTGATAGTATATTTTTGTAGGTTCTAAAATAGCTGTAAACCATTTTAGCTAATTTCAAGAAAATGTAGTGTTGATTGCTAAGTGGAGTAGTAGTTAATGGAAACAAACAAATTATATTTTGCTGTTAGTCATTATATATATTTTTCTCTTTTAACAAAAATACTTTAGTAGTATTTTACCCCTCATGATAAACGTCATCAAGTCCCAGAAAGGAAGTTATATAGTTAGCTACGAAGGATTTTTGTATCGCAAAAACACAACAAACAAAACCACTGGGAACTGGAGATGTGTAGTGAAGGTTTGTTGGACAACATTGAAAACTCAGTTGAACTACAATGAAAAATGTGAAGTAACACTAGGACAAGAACATAACCATGCTCCAGATATTGCCGCAAAATGTAAGAATTGTTTTAAGAAAAATGTATGAACAAGCATCAAATTATAGTGCACCACCACAACAATTATTACCAGTGTAGTACAAGAGATGGACGACAAAGCAATGGTATGTGTACCCTAAAAAAGGGCGCTCCAAAAACATATTCAACGAAGACGGTAAAAATGAAAGCTCCCTTCCTGTACCTACATCAGTTGACGAATTACTACTTCCTGAAGAATTTAAAGCTATTGCCATGAATAGAATTACGGAATCCTTCTTATTGAGTGATAACTAGTGATTTAAAACTGATAATCATATTTGCCAGTAAACTGATGCTCGGTCATCTAGCCAATTCGGAAGTCTGGATGTGTGATGGTACATTCGAAGTTGTACCTTAATTGTTTTATAAATTATATGCAATCATTGTTGTTAGGGAAGACTTTATTTTTTCATGTGTTTATATTGTGATGCCAGATAAAACTCAGTTAACACATGAAAGAGCACTTAAAATTCTGAAAGACAAGTGACCAGATTGTGAACCTGAAAACGTAACATCAGATTTTGAAGAGGCTGCTATTTATGCTTTCATGAAAGTGTTCCCTAAAGCAATTATAAATGGATGTCTCTTTTATCTGTCACAGTCAATAAGGAGAAAGATACAAAACACTGGCTTGACAAATAGCTTTTCATCTGATGTCTTTATTGCAAGATCCTTGCAGCCTTAATGTTTCTTAATCCTGGTCAGTTGACAGATGCATATGAGGAGCTAAATGAAGACCTGGAATGTTTGGGTGAAGAAATTCAAATATTATATGACTATTTTGGAGACACGTATACTGTTAGACAACATAGAATAAAAGGAAGCACAACCATGTTTCTCATCGGGTTGTAGAACGTTCGGCAAAGAACAGAAAATGACATAACAAGGACAAACAAGCTAGGGGGATGGCAATGTTCCATTCAAGGAATATGGGAAACTGTTCATCCAACTATGTAGCGCTCTTTTCAAGTAATTCAAAAAGAGGAGGTTATTCAGAGAAGCAATCTAAATGCGTATATCAATAGACAGCAAAAAAAAAGACTAAGGAAGTTAATGATATACTGAAAAACTTGATTAACAAGCACTCAGATAACGAAATATTTTTACGAGGAATCGGCTTTTAACATAACATACTGAAAGTTTTTATTATTATTATTATTATTATTATTATTATTATTATTATTATTATTATTATTATAAGATATTTTATACTGAAATTTTATTATTGATCAGAATTTTCTACTCAATATCTAATAAAGTACAGTATTTTAATTAAAACTCTCATTGATATGTTGAAACCTTTTATATACTTATTGTTAAAAAGTTTGTTCTGCTAAAAAAAATGATATAATGGCTAAGCATATTTCATTCTACTAATTACCCAAGTATTCTAACTAAAGCACACTATATGTTTCTTGAAATTAGCCCTATTAGCTAACAGCTCTTTTAAGACCAGCTAAAGTTTAATACTCTTTTTTTTTCCCTTATTGATTATTGTATTCCCACCCTCTTTTGTCTCTGTTCTTCCTTCACTGTTGAATCTTTCATCTAATGATTTTTCTGATTTGTTTACCTTTGTTTAGCTTTCTAGAAGCGTTGTAAACGTAATAGATGCTGTATGAGCATAGATCTGGCAGTAAATTTTGCTTTCTGAATATGATAAAAACACAGATAACAAAACTCATTAGGCAAAGATTAAGACAGTCAATAAACCCTTCCTTCACAAACAATCAACTCCAAAATCCTCTTCACCCTGCAAACCAAAAATAACTTTTACCACAGGAGCTTGGTAACTTTTGAATCTGTGATGAAGTGTGGGACAGAGGTAGATGGAGAACGCGGGCCAGAAACATCGACCCCACATAGAATGGGAGAAGATGCAGACAAAGAAGAAGTATTCCCTTTTTGCACTAGCAATTAATGGGCTATCTTCAGCCATTCCCCAGGTGGTTCTCTCAACATTATTTGTGGATGATCTCTCCATATCATTTGCTGGAGCTAGAATGGCAATGGTTGAGAGAAAACTACAACTCTCAATTGACAAAATTATCCAGTGGGCCGATATGAATGGATTTAAGTTTTTGACAAGTAAAACTACTATTGTACGTTTATGTCGTATCCGGGGAGCACATCCAGACCTGGATATATACATTAAATGTCAATGGATCCCATGTGTAGGGGAAGCTAAATTTTTAGGTTTGATATTTGATTGTAGACTTGCATGGGTTTCTTACCTAAAAACATTAAAAGCTAAATGTGTTGAGGCTCTGAATCTTTTAAAAGTATTATCCCATACATCATGTTTGGCAGACCGCAATACTATTTTAAAATCATACAAGGCCTTGATTTTTTCCAATTAGTTATGAATGTGAAATACACTCCTCAGCCACCCCAAGCTGATTAAAGATATTAGATTCAATACATCATCCTGGTATTAGATTGTTCACAGCAGCGTTTATAACATTACCTATCCCAAGTCTCCTTGTTGATGCTGGAGAGTTACCTCTAGACCTTTACCGAATGTCTTCCATTATTCGGTATTAGTTTAGATTACAAAGACTCCCAAACTGCAAGCCTTGTAAGGCACCCAATATACTTTGAGTTGCACCCAAAATCTCCTCAACCTTATGGCTTTCGGGTGAAACAATTATTAAACAGTCTGGATATAATTAGAAGTAAGGTACTTCCATTCAAGGTATCATCAACACCTCCATGGAAATTACCAGAGATATCTTTTTGTAAATACTTTATTGGAGTTAAGATGAATATGACTGACCTAGAAGCCAGGTCTCTTTTTATGGAACATGTTGAAGGACATAGAGGATCGACTTTTATATATACTGATGTCTCCAAATCTGATGCTGGCATTGGATTTGGAGTACATAGTAATGGTTTTAATTGTAGAGGTGCACTTCCTCTAACAGCTTCCATATTTACTGCCGAACCGTATGGCATATTAACCGCTATTGAGAAAATAGCGTTGGAGGAGGAGGGTAATTTTACAATTTTCAGTGATGCAAGGAGTGTCCTTCAAGCTTTAGAAGTTTTTAATTCTAGTAACCCTCTTGTTTTAACGATTTTAAAATGGCTTTTTATTATTGGAGGGAGAGGTATAATGGTTTGATTTTGTTGGTTTCCAGCACATGGGAATGAGAAGGCAGATTCACTAGCGAAGAATGCTGCATCCAAGTTGCTGTCAAGAAGGTATCCCATTCTGTGTAATGATTTCCTACCTAACATCAAGAAATTGCTTTGCAATAACTGGCAACAGCACTGGGATAGTCTAGATGGCAATAAAATGAGAGAAGTAACAAATGTCATATCTCCTTGGAGGTATAACATGATGCCCCGAAAATGGGAGACGTCTCTTTGTCGTCTCCGTATTGGTCACACTCGGTTGACACACGAGTTTCTGCTGAAGGGCCAACACCAACCGTATTGTGACGACTGTTTAGTACCTCTAACAGTAAGGCATTTGTTGACCGAATGCCCCAATTATAATAACTTAAGGAATAGATATTTGTTTGAGGCTCGAGGTGAGGGTGTCAGGTTCATCCTTGCCAAGATTCTTGGACATGGTGTGTCCTACTATTTAAGTGGCATTTTTAGATTTATTTCAGAAGCAGGTCTTTTGAAAACTATTTAACTTTTATAATGACATTCAATTTGTATTGTTTTAATTGAATATTCTTTTATTTTATATATATATATATATATATATATATATATATATATATATATATATATATAAACTAAAGGATATCGGTGTCAATGGCCTTAGATGTCAGGATGCCTGAAAACTTTAAATTAATCAATCAATCACTGTTGGATCTTTTATCTAATGATTTTTCTGATTTGTTTACCTTTTTTGCTTTGTCTTCCATTATTAATTCTTTGATGCGATCTGGCAGTGATTTTAGCCTCCTGGAATAATTATAAATATTATAGATGCTCTCTGAGCAAAGATCTGGCAGTGATTTTAGCTTTCTAGAAGTGTTGTAAACGTAATAGATGTTGTATGAGCATAGATCTGGCAGTAATTTTTGCTTTCAGAATGATAAAAACACTGATAACAAACCTCATTAGACATAGATTAAGACAGTCAATTAACCCTTCCTTCACAAATTACCAACTCCAAAATCCTCTCCACCCTGCAAACCCTTCTCTTGGAGATCCCTCACTTTTTCCTTTGAAGGTTATGGGGAAAAATGCTGGAATCTTTGTATTTCGTCCTTTGCTATTTTGTTACGCTAGCAATTTCGGCACTATCTGTTATGAAACTAGCCATTTTGTCACACTAGCTCAACTGGACTAGCTCCTGTGGTACAAGTTATTTTTGGTCGCACCCACACGGCTTGGACTATGAATATGACTAATCTTCAAAATTGAAATCCTCATTATCTGTTAGGCCGCTTAGTTTATCAAGAGTCTTACTTCTATGATCTAACTGTAACCCGTCTATAAAGGTGGTCATGGAAGATACCATGTTTTTGAGTTGGTAGTTGGAGGGGTTATAACCTCAACTAACTACGTTGGTCCTCCTTAAAGTAGGAGCATCCCTTTTTTGTAGCATAGTGGTAATGCATTGGGATCATCAGAAATTCGATTCCATAGCCTCCTCATGAAATGCAGTTTTGGTACCAATCATATGAGAATACATTTTGTCTGTAGAACATTTTTCAATAGCACAATGACTTTCCCTTTGCATCTGATGGTCTCACGTAACCTTTGAATAATAGCCCTTACATATTTTGAGTTGCATAGATAAGTAGGACAGATACACTGATGTGGGGAAATTATTTCAGGCCTGCAAATTTTATAAAGGTAAATCATCCCCAGATCTGAACAACCCTTGCTTCACTATTGAGATATGTAAAGAACTTCCTAACACCAGTAACAGGACAATTTATTGTTATTGGTATTATTTTTAAGTTCCAACACTAGTTGGAAAAGCAGATGCTACAACCTATTGAGGTTCCTACAGAGAGCCCCCCTGTGTGGAAAAAAATCAAGAAGTTTATAAATAATAAGCTATACAAGAGGGATAAAGAAGATCAAAGAAGATGAATAGCAAAGTTGAGTAAACAAGGTAAATGACTGATAAATTATCAAAGCACTTTCATCAATCTTCCCAACAAAACGACATGGAGATAATTTGCCCACTTATACTTGTGTTTGATACAGATATAGCCTGGTTCTGCAGCTGCTCTGATGTTACTGAGTGATCTTGTTACTAATTCCGTGACCCAACTACCCCACATATCGAAGCAAAGGAGTATTTTGACAGCCTATCTTTTAGATCTACCAGAACACAAGGATGTATTTGCTCAAACACATAAAGAAATTTCATAAACAAGAAGATTCGTGGAAGTTATGCCAAAGTTTATCTCAACTACAGGACTCTCTGGTCTTTCCTATGTATTGAACTAACTGAGATGAGTATTCACCTGTTGATTAAGGAATGGAATAATAAAATAAAAAAAATGTCACAACGTAGATCCATGACAAACTTATTCGTTAAATTAGTTAAATTATCTGAGGTCATCACCCTGTAGTCCAGCATCGGTTGGAATATTAATCATGGTTAATTTTCATGCTCCACTGATAGACACTGACATATTATAGGACTAACGCTAATCCAGTGTTTTCACTCAGAATTTTATATATACAGTTTTGAATAATAGTTGTTTAATTTTTCATAAAAATGGGCCATTCTTGCCACAAAATCTTAATGGGAATTTCAGTTAGAGTACTATGAGTAAATACTAGGAGCTATTTATCATTGTTTTGACATAGTTTCAGTCTTTATCTTCAACACCAGGGTCTAATAGAAGAAATAGCGCCCCTGAAGAAATAATTGTATATTCTTCTTCCTGGAACTTGGTGTTGGAGGTTCAAGATTAATGCACCCTCGTTTTCCATTGATGATGAGGGATGTTTTCATTTAACTTAACCTTTATGACTTGGCCTTTGGACGTCATCCTGGATAATTCTGCGTGTCGTATCTATGGTGGATATTAGTTTTTCTGTCACCCCGGGGTGAAGTTTATTGACTTCAACCCTGGCAGATCTAGTAGGTGGCATTGTTCCCTTGTTACGTCTAGAATATCCCCCATGTTAGGCATTATGCTGTTAATAAGGCGATCTTTACATCCTCACTTTCAGTCTATGGAAGTCTCGTGTTATTTGCCTTCTTGGGACACATACCCATCAAAGTTTATAAGTGTTCCATTGCTTTTTAGGCTGGTTATTAAACTTCATGAGGGTTTAAAAACACATTTTAAAGTGAAAACCAGCAGTGTTAATCACTGTGTTTAACTAAAGGAAATTTAACATACATATACAACTAGTTTAACTAAACTAGAGTTTAAATACATCCTCCTGGATAGTTATACAGCAATAAAAACCTTCTAATTGTGGTGATTGGCTAAATACTTACTCAAATATTTATGGTTATTTTTCTACATTTGTTGACCAACTATTTTCGTCCTTGTTCGCTACAAATTTGGTGACTCATTTGCACTTATTGCTCAAAAGTAAGCAACAAAACAAAGTATGAGTATGAGAGCCCATTCCCAAATGGAGAGATTCCATGCAAGAGAGATGATTGGTCCAGGATGTTAAGGGCATTCAACCTGCTGCCAATTCAACTTTCAAGTAGGCCTAAGTATGAAACGGTTGATGTAGCAGAGGTTCTCAACCACAATGGTTTATCCATAATTCAACAATTTGACTATTAAGTATTAATATGACCATGTTGGTTGTCTCGTCTTTTCTTTGTAGTTTTCTCCTATTATGGAAATAGCTATAGATAGGAATTTAAATATGTACTGTACATATATGTATATATGTACTGTATATATATATATATATATATATATATATATATATATATATATATATATATATATATATGCATGTGCATATACAAACATAATGGCTAAATATTTAGATATGCACACACACACCCTCTCACCATGGTATTACTACTCCTCTCCCCCCCCCCATACACAAGGAACGGGGAGATCGGAGCGTGACTGGAAAGAAATATATACACTGTACTTTCCGTGTCATACGACACACCTTTTTTCACGAAAAATTACCCCCAAAATCACCCTGCATCTTTACACTTAAGAAAAAGTTATATAGGGGAGTTTGACACCCCTCAATCACCCAACTACTGACATACAAACACTCAAACTCAGGAGAGATAGAATGTAAACCTACAATTATCATTCATATGTAATAAATTCATTTATTTTTATATTGCACTTCATTTAATGAAGTACAGTAGCATATTATTATTATTATTTTTTTTTTTTTTTTTTTTGTAATCATCTGACTCTCTAACCCCCTTCTACAAGCAAACATGCCAACTAATGGTCTCGTAGCAGACGACGCTATGACATGTTAGTTGTTTATGCAGTATATATGTTTTCCCATATTTTGATATTTGATAATAAAGCAATATATTGATAATGACTTTGTTGCCTGAGTTACGAAATAATACAAGCAGACAGTGGCTGAATACGACCTTCGAAAAACTTGTTAGTTGATTGCAGTATTACAGTTTTACAGTTTTTTACAGTTTTACAGTTGATGTTCTGGAAGAGGCTGTTAAGCCTGTACATCCAGCTCGGAATGATTTACTAGGTTGGTGATTGCACTGGTGGTGGTGGTGGTGGTGGCTATATTATAAATAATTTTACTATAATCTATTTTAGCTCTATAATTATAAAGTAAATCTTGATCCCTCCATGCCTTATCTATATTGTTTTCAAATTTCCAAGTAGACTGTGAGTCAGCAACAAATTGTGGCAGTATGTTCCAATTGTTAACCACTCTATTACAAAATGAATTCTTTCTTTTTTTCAGTCTTGTTCTTTTCTTATAAATCCTCTTGGAATGTCCTCTTGTTCAATCGCTTTCTCTTAACATGAACAGTCCTTGGCATACTTCCGGATCATACCTGCCGGACAGGATTTTTAGTCTCCACCATGTCTCCCCTCGCCCGTCTGTAAGCCAGTGTGGGTATCTTCAATTTCCTGAGGCGCTCTTCATAACTTAAATTCTTCAGTGTTGGAACTAATTTGGTGGCTCTGCTCTGTACATTTTCTATAGACTCTATGTCCTTCACCAGGTATGGGGTCCATGCTTGATTACCCAGGTAGCATAAAAGTAACTAGACCTAGAATCACATGAACAGTAGCAAAAGTATTCTACCTAAAATAACTCCTAGATTTCTTTAATCAATAATTACATTTTGTGTGAAAATTTATAGGCTATATGAGGAATTTTGGAAATTTTACTAGAATTTTACCTCTTTAACAAAATTTTATGAACCTTTGGCAACACTGCTTTCATGTAAACAAGACTTGGGACACCAAACACTATGACTAAACGTGTAGTTGTGGTGGAAACTACGACTGGTTTATTGGTTTCTTATATCAATATGTAATAAAATTGGGATTATCGGCATATAGCTAATTAATATTAACTTAAACATTTCATAATACACCCTAAATAAGAAAAGTTACCGTGCCAGACAATAATTACGCTAGGGTCGCTGACTAGGGATTTCTGCAAAATTTTAAAATCCTCAATTTTTTTTTTTTTTCTAAAACTGCCTTGCTAATTTAAGGGTGCGTCTTACCACTTGTAGCGTCTTATGATACGGGAAATACGGTGTGTGTATATACAGTATATATATACATATATATATATATATATATATATATATATATCCAGAAATTTATACTATATTATACTGTATAGGTTAAATTAAATACGTCGAAGACTTCCACTTCATAGACCTCTGTACAAACCCTGATCTGCGGGGACAGAATCCACTAAAAAACGGCCCTTTGCTAAGGTCAAGAATAAGGATGTGCCACTAGCTGAAATATATATATATATATATATATATATATACATACATACATATACAGTATATATATACACCAAGGCACTTCCCCCAGTTTTGGGGAGTAGCCGACAACAAACAAATGAAGAAAAGGGGACCTTTTCTCTCTAAGCTCCTCCCAGCCTGACAAGGGACTCAACCGAGTTCAACTGGTACTGCTAGGGTGCCACAGCCCACCCTCCCCCGTCATCCACTACAGATGAAGCTTCATAATGCCGAATCCCCTACTGCTGCTACCTCCGCGGTCATCCAAGGCGACCGAAGGAAGCAGCAGAGCCTACCAGAACTGCATCACAGTCGCTCGCCATTCATTCCTATTTTTAGCAAGCTCTTTTGTCTCTCTCACATCTATCCTCCTATCACCCAGAGCTTTCTTCACTCCATCCATCCACCCAAACCTTGGCCTTCCTCATGTACTTCTCCCATCAACTCTTGCATTCTTCACCTTCTTTAGTAGACAGCCATTTTCCATTCTCTCAACATGGCCAAACCACCTCAACACATTCATATCCACTCTAGTTGCTAAATCATTTCTTACACCCGTTCTCACTCTCACTACTTCGTTCCTAACCCTATCTACTCGAGATACACCAGCCATACTCCTCCGACACTTCATCTCAACATCATTCAATTTTTGTCTCTCTGCCACTTTCATTCCCCATAACTCCGATCCATATATCACAGTTGGTACAATCACTTTCTCATACAGAACTCTTACATTCATGCCTAACCCTCTATTCTTTACCACTCCCTTCAATGCCCCCAACACTTTGCATCCTTCATTCACTCTCTGACGTACATCTGCTTCCACTCCACCATTTGCTTCAACAACAGACCCCAAATACTTAATAAACTGATCTACTTCCTGAAGTAAGTCTCCATTCAACATGACATTCAACCTTGTACCACCTTCCCTTCTCGTACATCTCATAACCTTACTCTTACCCACATTAACTTTCAACTTCCTTTTCTCACATACCATTCCAAATTCTGTCACTAATCGCCCAAGCTTCTCTTCCAAGTCTGCAACCAGTACAGTATCATCCACAAACAACAACTGATTTACCTCCCATTCATGATCATTCTCGTCAATCAGTTTCAATCCTCGTCCAAGCACTCGAGCAGTCACTCTCTCACCACTCCATCAACATACAAGTTAAACAACCATGGCAACATCACACATCCCTTTCTCAGCCCCACTCTCACTGGAAACCAATTGATCACTTTATTTCCTATCCTGATACATGCTTTACTACCTTTGTATAAACTTTTCACTGCTTGCAACAACTTTCTACCAATTCCATATAACCTCATCACATTCCACATCGCTTCCCTATCAACTCTATCACACACTTTCTCTAGCTCTATAACACAACATACACCTCATTACCTTTTGCTAAATATTTCTCGCATATCTGCCTAACTGTAAAAATCTGATTCATACATCCCCTACCTCTTCTAAAACCACCCTGTTCCTCTAAGATTGCATTCTCTGTTTTATCCTTAAGCATTACTCTACTATACACTTCTCCAACCACACTCAGAAAACTAATACCCCTTGAATTACAACACTCATGCATGTCTCCCTTACCCTTATATAGTGGTACAATACATGCACAAACCCAATCTACTGGTGCCATTGACAACATAAAACACCTATTAAACAATTTCACCAACCATTCAAGTACAGTCACACCCCCTTCCTTTAACATCTCAGTTCTCACACCATTCATACCATGCTACAGTGGACACTGGAGAGGTAGAAGGTGTCATTGGGAAGTATGGCGTACCAAGTGAAAATGAGAGTGGTGAGAGACTGGTAGATATGTTTGTTGAGCAAGAGATGGTGATAAGTTCTAAGCTTTTTCAAAAAGAAAGATAAAAACAAGTATACATGGGTAAGAGTGGCAAATGGAAGAGTGGTAGAAAGGGCTTCAATGGATTATGTGTTGATAACTAGAAAATGTTGGGAAGATTGAAAGACGTGCACGTCTTTAGGGGTATGCCTAACAGTATGTCTGATCATTTTTTGGTGGAAGGAAAATCAGTTGTAGCAAAAGAGTGGGGGGATGTAAAAGGGAGCTAGTGAGGGTTGAAGAGTTAATAAAACCTGAGGTAAAAAGTGAATAGCAAGAAAGGTTGAAAATGGCATATGACATAGTGAAAGTGAGAGAAACTGGTAATTTAGTGGAAGTTAGTAACAGAAAATTTTGTTGGGATTACAAGTGATGTGTGTGGCAGCATGAGGAAGAGTAGTGAATGGTGGAATGAAGGAGTGAAGGTAAAAGTGGAAAAGAAAAAGAGGGCATTTGAAGAATGGTTGCAGAGTAATAGTGTAGAGAAGTATGAAAGATAAAGAGAGAAAAATGTGGAAGCAAAGCACAAGGTAACTGAGGCAAAGAGGGTGGCTGACCTGAGGTGGTGTCAAAGATTGGGACGTTCATATGAAGAGAATAAGAGGAAGTTTTGGAAAGAGGTGAAGAGAGTAAGGAAGGCTGGTTCGAGAATTGAAGAGTCAGTGAAAGATGGAAATGGAAGGATGTTAAAAGGAGAGGAGGCAAGGAAAAGGTGGGCGCAATATTTAAAAAATATACAGAATCTTGAGGATAATAGGGTGGCAGATATAATTGCTGTTGCATATGTTGAGGTGCCAGTGATGGGAGATGAGAATGAGAGAGACATTACAAGAGAGGAAGTGAGGAGAATACTAGATGAAATGAGAGTAGGAATATATATAACGGATTTTGAGCGAAGAGAAAAATCTTTTTTTGGGTGAGATAGCCATGTCGTCTTGATGGAAGGTTCCTTTAAGTAGCTTCCTAGGGTATATTTGACTACAGTGATATTCCCAGAGAATTTACCTTTAGGTCTCCAAAATTCTAACACCTGGCGCGAATATCCTTAAAGTTTCCCTTAAGGATATCCCATAATATCAGGGGACGTATATCTTGATACGACACATAGCAATCTTCACCCCAAATAGCGTTTTCGCTTCGAGGGGGAAAGTGGCAAAAATAGAAGGGGAGCCGTTATCAAGGTACCCTTCCTCCCTTACTACCTTGAGTATCTAAATGGCGCCATCGTCGCCGCTATGTTTATTCCTTTATAGCGATCTCGTTACTTTGGATTATTTTGGATTTATCATGCAATCTCCAGCCTCTTCTGCCTCTGGAAAGTTGAGTATTTGATCTTTACATTGTACAAATTTAGCTCTTGCCTCACAGTGAAATTAAGTCAAATTAAGTTAAACTTAGTGGAAGAGCTGTTGCCTGAACCGGAGGCGTCATGGGCGCTGTCTTTCGTAAAGCATGAGTTATTTAGTTAGCCAGAACGACTGTCCCGGTATAAATAGCATAAATAAAGATAGCTATTTACTTTTCATTGCTAGGAGTTAATTATATTATGCCGATAGTATTCATAATAGTTTCGGCGATTTAGGTAACGGAACCTTGCTTACGCTAGGCTTTCTAGCCTAGGCGTTTCAGTTTACTTTCATGCATGATATAATAGACATTCCTAGTGTTGTTAAATTAAATGAAGCTATTTAGGCAATTTATACATGTGAGATATATTGATTGCATATAGAATTTCCTCTTCCAAGATAGTATACGATAGAGTTTCGGTGATTTAGGTAGTCGATTTTCGCTGCGACTGGGCTTCAGCCTAGTGGCTTTAGTATATTTTCATACATGTTCCCCAGTTACCCTCGTGTATCATTTTATCAATTCAGGTGGAGATAGATATCTCCTAGAATTATTATATAAAGCGATATCGTCTCTAGTGGAGATTTAAGGGTAATCCCTCCTTCCCTCTGAGTGTAGCCTTAGGCTACAACCCTAGTTGGTCATGCCTCGAGTTGTCATTCAGGCAGGACTAGGCTAGGGTTTTCTGTCCCTTCCCTTAGCCGCAGATGGCAGGTTTTGGGTTTCGGTCAGAACCTCAGAGTAGATAGTCTTGTGCCGGCAGCTGGCTGGCAGGGTTAATAGTCATTCCCTGTCGGATTACACTGCCGGCATAGGAGGCTTGACCTCCCTAGACCGCACCTGAAGGGGTTATATGATGTTGCCACCTTCTCCCTGTGGTCTAGTAGACTAGTCCTGTGCTTGCAGACCCTAGGCTGAAGAATAGACATTCTTCTGCCGCCTAGGATGGCGCCGGCACTGGAACTCTATTTCTCTCTTGTTTAGGGGTGGCCGCAAGATTGCTGCCGGCCCCTAAACTGTATTGGCAGACCCTAGGCTGGAGACTAAATATTCTCCTGCTGCCTAGGATGGTGCCGATACTGAAACAGAGTTTCTTTAGGGTGTGGTAGGACCAGCAACCCTGCCGGCTCCTTCCACACCGCATACAGGACCCTTCCCCCACCTCTGTCCTTTAGTGATGGCCTAGCCATCGCAACCCTTTGGCCGTCGTCTTACAATCTCACCGCTTGCCGGCAGGTTGTAGGGCCGGCTCGGGTTTCTGCTTGTAGTGGCCTAGTCGCTCAGCTTTCTCTTATGGATGGATGCAAGGCTCCGGGAGAGCTCAACCTGCCGGCCAATACCCTGACCGGCAAGATGCCGGCTGGACTAGTGCGCCGACAGCCGGCGACCTGCCGGGGGCCGGCAAGCCTCCGGCAACCGGCGGGCTTCTGGCCACCATCCCAACCGGCAATGCGCCGGCTGAACTGTGCCCCAGGTGCTAGCCTTGCCGGCACATGCCGGCTAGAACCACAGTATATGACTATACAGTAGCCAGTGTAGATCATACTGCAAACAGAAAACTATAGTATAAAGTATACAGTAATTAAATTTCCAACATACTCTGTGTGTCCATGCACAGTCTATTATTGAGACCATTTTATATAAGGAAAGGAAATTCTTTCCATACACTGATAGATGATCAGTTACAAATGACCCTCATTATTAAACCTTTGGGAACTCAGTGTTAAGTTACACTTATCTATCCTTACAGGGTAGAACTCTTCCAATGGGACTCCTGAATAGGATAACCCTAGGCTTTAATTTTGAGGGAGGTCACAGCAATTGGTTGGACAGGGAACACATGTATGTGTCTTTCCTAATTCATTTCTAGCTTGCCTATTCTAAGCTATATGCAATAAAATGCAAAATATTATTAATAATATTTATATAGTTTATCATGTGAGATGAGCTACCATATACTCATTTTGTTTTCCTCTCTTTACAGGAGGACCACCCTAAGCGCCGACGAGTCTTCTGCAACGTCAGGAGCAAGGACTTCTGCGGCCACGAGGAGTGCAGAGCACACTCCCTCTGTTCCATCACCAAGGGAACTCTCAAGTATTGGGACCCCCAGGTATGTAATGTATGCAAAACCTTGGTTACTGAGGCCTTTGATGACCCCAAGACAACGCAGTGAAGGGATGCAGCACGGAGTAAGCTGCATAGATGGGTCCATGGCTTCCAGAAGAACGCCACGGGGCCTTACCTTCCAATTGAGTGGATGCGGGCTTATCTGTTCCCTAAGGCATCTGCGGATGCCATACCACAGCCTCACCCTGAGATCCCTTGCGTCCAGATTTCCGTAGATACGGATGTCTCGCATGCGATGAAGGACATCCATCAAAATGAGAGGATGTCAGAGGTGTCAGAAGACGCTGAGAAGGACCTTCTTGCGGAAGGTCAGGAAGAGGAGTCTACCTTGGCTCCTGAAACTGAAGAGGATGAAGTCGAATCGGTGTCTGTTTCGTCGGTTCCAGCCCCAGAACCAGTGCCCTCTACGTCCTCTGCTCCTCCATCTGATGAAATGGGGAAAACCCTGTCTACCCTCATATCAATGATGGAGAATTTTCAGAAGCAGAGTGAAGAAAGGGAAGCTGCATTGAGGAAGGAGAAGGACGGGAAGATATTTATTTCAGAGAAGCTGGGAGCCGTCCTCATTGAAGATATCGACTTTTGGCCCAGCTCTGATTCTTATCCAGACTGCTTCGTCCGTCTGAAGGCGGAACCTGTGTCTAAGAAGGAGACAGAGCTGAAAGAGGTCATAGTTCTTGACCATGGAAAAGCTCAGGCTTTAATGGCTAGCAGTTTGAAAGACAGGGGCTTCACTAACTCTAAAGTGCCAGCTACACTGACCTTTCCCTTTGCGGAAAAAGGGTGCAAGGCAGTGATGAAGGCAGTAGAAGCTGGGGAACCTGGTCCTACACTTGAGGAGTGTAGAGCCTTATTCCTAGCTCTGCCTACAGATCACAAGGACTGGAAGGAAATACATCCTACCTTCTCAGTCGGGAAGTTGGAGGCAGATATTGCTGGACGCCAGTTCAGTGAAAACCTCCCTAAGTTATTTGACTTTTTCTTGCGCAGAGAGCAAGAGACAAAGGAAAGGCTTGCCGCATCTCTGTCCCTCCAGACTACCTTGGAGGCAATGGCAAGTGACCATAGATCCCCAGACATGTTTATGGTCGTGGCCAAGTCACACTTGGCAACACTGGGCAAGGACCTATATGGCTTCGTTAGGGCCAGAAGGGCATGTAGGGAGTTCGTGTTTGCTTCGGCTGCGGTGAAGCATGAACCCAGGAAGTTGATATCTTCCAATATCTGGGGAAAGGACATCTTCCCGAGTGAAGTGGGCAAGGAAATAGTCGACAAGGCTGCCACGGAGAACAGGAATCTTCTGCAAAAGTGGGATATGTTGGCTAAAAGGAAGTCTTCCCCGGATGAGGGTCCCCAACCAAAGAGGAAGACAAAGAGGCCAAGGTTGCCCTCTTGCCCTGCAAGACAACAACAACAACAACTTCCGATGACCGTGGTGCCCCAGATGGTGGCACAACCCCAACCCACCTACCAGATGGTACCCCAGCAGATGGTGACCCAGTCACCAGCCTTTACTCCTGCCTAAGAAAGGCAGACCACTACCTTTCGCCCTAAAGGTAGAGGGTCAAATAGAGGTTCCTCTAGACGCCCCTCAAGAGGAAGGTGGGTAAGGGAGGGCGCGGTCAAGGAGGCAAGTCCTCCGGACAACCGAAGCAATGAGATGCTTCCGGTAGGAGGAAGACTCCAATCATTTCGGGATCGCTGGACCTTCGATCCCTGGGCCCACATCCTCCACGATCATTTCCTCAATTCTTCCAACACTCCACCCCCGTCCTGGAAGAACATACCCGAGAACTCTTGAGCAAACGGGTGATAAGGAGTTATTCTGGACTTGTCGCCACTCAACAAGTTCATAGAAAACTACAAGTACCGGATTCTGACCCTTCAACACATAAGGACCCTGCTGCCAAAACGGGCGTACAAAGTCTCCATAGACATGGCAGATGCCTATTGGCATATTCCAATCAATCGCCAACTCTCCTCCTACCTAGGATTCAGGCTACAGAAGAAGAAATATGTCTTCAGAGCTATGCCCTTCAGACTAAACATAGCCCCAAGGATCTTTACAAAGCTTGCAGATGCAGTCATTCAACAACTACGCCTAGAAGGTGTCCAGGTGGTAGCCTACCTGGACGATTGGCTGGTGTGGGCAGCATCCGAGACGGAATGCATGCAAGCATCCAGGAAAGTTATCCAGTTCATGGAACATCTGGGATTCAAGATCAACATCAAAAAGTCTCAACTATCTCCTGCTCAGGAATTTCAATGGCTTGGAATACATTGGAACTTACAGTCACACCGCCTCTCCATTCCACCAAAGAAGAGGAAAGAGATAGCAGGATCTGTCAAGAGATTACTGAAATCCGACAAGATATCAAGACGCCAACAGGAGAGAGTGCTGGGCTCCCTTCAGTTTGCATCAGTGACAGACCCGGTGCTAAAAGCACAGTTAAAGGATGCATCAGGAGTCTGGAGAAGATACGCATCAAATGCTGTAAGAGATCTAAGAAGACCGATGCCAACTCGACTACGATCACTTCTCAAGCCATGGTCGAAGGCCAAGAACCTAAAGAGGTCGTTGCCTCTGCAACCACCTCTACCTTCAGTCATCATCCACACGGACGCATCAAAGGAAGGATGGGGAGGTCACTCTCACCAACGGAAAGTCCAAGGGACTTGGTCCTCTCTATTCAAGACCTTCCACATCAACATTTTGGAGGCTATGGCAGTCTTTCTCACGCTGAAGAAATTGTCCCCTCGCCACTCAGTCCACATAAGACTGACTCTGGACAGCGAGGTGATAGTGGGATGTTTGAATCGTCAAGGTTCGAGATCACCCCAAATCAACCAAGTGATGTTGGCCATCTTTCGCTTGGCGGAAAAGATGAGATGGCACTTATCAGCAGTTCACCTTCAAGGGTTCCGCAATGTGACGGCGGACGCTCTATCCAGGCTCACACCGATAGAGTCAAAATGGTCCCTAGACGCAGGATCATTCTCCTTCATCTTACGTCAAGTCCCAGAACTGCTGATCGACCTCTTCGCGACGAGCAACAACAGGAAGCTACCTCGTTATGTGGCCCCTTACAAGGACCCTCTAACGGAAGCGGTAGACGCCATGTCTCTCGACTGGAGCAGATGGACCGGGATTTACCTGTTCCCTCCAACCAATCTTCTTTTGAAGGTCGTCAACAAGCTGAGATACTTTCAGGGAACAGCAGACCTATTGGCTCCCAAGTGGCCGACGAGCAATTGGTTCCCTCTAGTATTGGAATTGCAGCTGAGGTGGTCCCTCTGCCGGACCCAGTTCTGACTTAACAAGTACAGAAGTCGACTGTCTTCGCTTCATCACAGAAAACCCAAGACCTTCATCTCATGATTTTCTCTCCTTAGCAGTTAAGAAAAGGTTTGGGATCTCGAAAGACAGTATTTCTTAGAAGAATGTAAATCTAAATCTACTAGAAGGCAATATGAGTCGTCTTGGAAGAAGTGGGTTGCTTTTGTCAAGGCAAGAAAACCAAAAGAGATCTCAACAGATTTCTGTTTATCCTTCTTTATCCACCTTCATGGACAAGGTTTAGCAGCCAACACGATAACAACGTGTAAATCAGCCTTGACTAGACCTTTGCTTTACACCTTCCAAGTAGACTTATCCAATGAAATCTTTAACAAGATCCCTAAGGCCTGTGCTAGACTTAGGCCTGCAGCACCTCCAAAGCCCATCTCATGGTCCTTGGATAAGGTCCTACACTTTGCCTCAATAGTGAACAATGAGGATTGCTCTCTGAAAGATCTGACTCAAAAAGTTATATTCTTGTTTGTTCTAGCCTCGGGGACCAGAGTTAGTGAAATAGTGGCCCTTTCTCGGGATAAGGATCATATTCAATTCACAGAAGCGGGAGAACTGAATCTCTTTCCTGACCCAATGTTTCTCGTCAAGAACGAGCTACCTACCAAAATGTGGGGTAATTGGAGAATCTGTCCTCTGAAGGAAGATGTCTCGCTGTGTCCAGTAGAGTGCCCAAAGGTCTATCTTCATAAAACTTCAGACTTCAGGGGAGGACAGCTCTTTAAAGGAGAAACATTGGGCTCAAACTTATCCCTAAAACAACTAAGGGCGAAAATCAGCTATTCATTTGCAGAGCGGATCTTGACAGTACACCCGCAGGTCCCGATCCTAGTAAAATCGCTTCGTCAATGAACTTCTTCCAATACATGGATTTTGTGCGTCTTCACTCGTATACTGGATGGAAGTCATCCAGAGTGTTCTTTAAACTCTACGTGAAGCAAGTGCAAAAGTTGAAAAGGTATGTGGTGGCGGCAGGTAGTGTGCTAAAACCTGTCGCTTAGCGCTGCGAGGAACAGTGAATTGAATGGGGTGTATGTGTTGACCCCTTACAGTGCAACATGTAAAGTGAAGTGTCAACAGGGTGACACTATGGACTGTTCCAGTTATTAAAGGTGAAGAAACATAGAGTTAACACTTGTGCCATGTGTTCTTTACACAGTGCGAAAAGACAGTCATTCACAGAAATGCATATTAGAAAATTTATTAAATTTTCAGTTTGGTGGCATTATTTATCGTTTCCTTTCAGCTGAAACAAGTATTTCTGGTCTCGTCTGCATTTTTATGTTTCTTTGAATTCACTAGCATTTTTAGTGTTACTATATAATGTATGTTGAATTACTGCATTAGTGCTTCCTGCCCCCTGCAGTGAAGAGTCATACTAGACGTAGGAAAGGAGTCTCAAGGTTTGCATATAATGTATAAACAAACAATAGCTTCAAAAACATACAGGAGTCTTGCAACTTGTATATAGTGTTGGGCTATCATATTAGATAGTTATACAAGAGTCTCACTGTTTGTATAACGTATTGGAACAAAACCTTACTAGATAATGTTTGTATCACATGTAAGAACATATATATTGTTCATAAGTGAATATATGTAGTTTTATTAAGGGTAAGAAAACTCTGATATATATTTTATTAAAAATCAATTGTAGGGCGAAATAAGACGCAAAGACATATTGATAGGTATTTATTGGCAATAAATGACCAACATACAGTAACATGTATACATAAATGGTAATATATGTAATAAGAAACATACCCATTAAACATAACACAGAAAATTTAGTTTTCACCTGAAAGGGAAAATTTTTATTAATGCTACCATAAATTTGAAAATTTGATAAATTTTCTAACATGAATTTCTGTGCTGTTGAATATCTATTCACAATGTGTAAGTACACACGGCACAAGTGTTATCTATATGTTCCTTCACCTCAAATAATTAGAACAGTCCTTAGTGTCACCATGGTGACACTCACTTCAAAAGTATTGCACTGGGAGGTGTCAACACCTTCACCCGTAAAATTGATCGTTCCAATCAATTCGCTGTTCATCGCAGTACTAGACAACAGGTTTTTGTACATTACCTGCCGCCACCACGAAGTGCTTGAGTTCATGCACTTGCTTCGCATAATGCTTGTAGAACACTCTGGATGACTTCCATCCAGTGTATGAGCGAAGACGCTCAAAACCAATATACTGAAAAAAGTTCAGTGATGAAGCAATTTTCCTAGGATCATGACCTGCGGGTGTACTGTCAGGGTCCACTCTGCGAATAAAATAGGTGATCTTCGCCCTCAGTTGTTTTAGGGATAGGTTTGATCCTGAAGTTTCTCCTTTAAAGAGCTGTCCTCCCCTGAAGTCTGAAGTTCTTTTAAGATAGACCTTTAGACACTCCACTGGGTACAGCGAGACATCTTCCTTCAGAGGGCATATTCTCCAGGGATCCCATCTATTGGTGGGTAGCTCGTTCTTAGCGAGAAATGTTGGATCAGGAAAAAGATTCAGTTCTCCCACTTCTGTGAACTGAATATGGCCCTCATCTCTGGATAGGGCCACTATTTCACTAACTCTGGCCCCTGAGGCTATAGCAAACAGGAAAATTACTTTTTAAGTCAAGTCTTTCAGAGAGCAATCCTCATTGTTCATTGTTGAAGCAAAGTGTAGGACCTTGTCCAAGGACCATGAAATAGGCTTCGGAGGGGCTGCAGGCCTAAGTCTAGCACATGCCTTAGGGCTCTTGTTAAAGATTTCGTTTGACAGGTCTACATGGAAGGCGTATAGTAGAGGTCTAGTCAGAGCCGACTTACACGTAGTTATCGTGTTGGCTGCCAGACCTTGTCTATAAATGTGGATAAAGAAGGACAGACAGAAGTCCATTGAGATTTCTTTTGGTCCTTTTGCTTTGACGAAAGCAACCCACTTTTTCCAGGATGATTCATATTGTCTTCTGGTTGACTTAGACTTATATTCTTCTAAGAAGTCTATACTGCCTTTCGAGATCCCAAATCTTTTCTTTACTGCTAAGGAGAGAAAATCATGAGATAAGGCTTTGGGTTCTCTGTGATGAAGCGAAGACAGTCGACTTCTGGACCTGTTGAGACAGTGCTGGGTCCGGCAGAGGGACCAGCCTCAGCTTCAGTTCCAATACTAGAGGGAACCAGTTGCTATTTGGCCACTTGGGAGCCACTAGAGCTGCCGTTCCCTGAAAGGATCTCAGCTTGTTGAGGACCTTCATTAAGAGATTGGTAGGAGGGAACAGGTAGATCAGGTTCCATCGGTTCCAGTTGAGGGACATGGCATCCGTCGCTTCCGCTAGAGGGTCCTCGCATGGAGCCACATAACCTTCTTGTTGTCGCTCGTCGCGAAGAGGTCGATGTGCAGTTCTGGGACTTGATGCAAGATGAAGGAGAATGAGTCTGCGTCTAGGGACCATTCTGACTCTATCGGTATGAGCCTGGATAGAGCGTCCGCCGTCACATTGCAGAACCCTTGAAGGTGAACTGCTGACAAATGCCATCTCTTCTTTTCCACTAGGCGGAAGATGGACAAAATCACTTGGTTGATTTGGGGCGATCATGAGCCTTGACGATTCAGACATCCCATTATCACTTCGCTGTCCAGGATCAGTCTGATATAGGCTGATTTGCGAGGAGAGAGTTTCTTCAGCGTCAAAAAGACTGCCGTGGCCTCCAAAATTTTGATGTGGAAGGTCTTGAATAGAGAAGACCAGGTCCCTTGGACTTTCCGTTGATGGGAGTAACCTCCCCATCCTTCCTTCGGGGCATCCGTTTGGATGGTGACTGAAGGTGGAGGTGGTTGAAAGGGCACAGTCATCTTTAGGTTCTTGGCCTTCGACCATGGCTTGAGAAGTGATCGTAGTAAGGTCGGTACGGGTCTTCTTAGATCTCTTCAAGCGTTTGATGCATATCTTCTCCAGACTCCTGACGCATCTTTTAGCTGTGCACTTAGCACTGGGTCTGTCACTGATGCAAACTGGAGAGAGCCCAGTACTCTTTTCTGTTGGCGTCTTGAGATCCTGTCGGATTTCAGTAGTCTCTTGACAGATCCTGGGGGAATGGAGAGACGGTGTGACTTTAAGTTCCAATGTATTCCGAGCCATTGAAACTCTTGAGCTGGAGATAGTCGTGACTTCTTGACGTTGATCTTGAATCCCAGATGTTCCAGGAACTGGATCACTTTCTTGGATGCTTGCATACACTCCGTCTAGGAAGCTGCCCACACCAGCCAGTCGTCCAGGTACTCTGCTACCTGGACACCTTCTAGGCGTAGTTGTTAAACGACTGTATCTGCAAGTTTTGTGAAAATCCTTGGGTTTATGTTTAGTCCGAAGGGCATGGTTCTGAAGACGTACTTCTTCTTCTGTAGCCTGAATCCTAGGTAGGAGGAGAGAGGGCAGTTGACTGGAATATGCCAGTAGGCATCTGCCAGGTCTATCGAGACTGTGTACGCCCCTTTTGGTAACAGGGTACTTATATGTTGAAGGGTTAACATCCTGAACATGTTGTTTTCTATGAACTTGTTGAGTGGCGACAAGTCCAGAATGACTCTGAGTTTGTCTGAGTCCTTCTTGGAACACAGAACAGTCTTTCTTGGAATTTGATGTACTTTGCTCTCCTTATCACCCGCTTGCTCAAAAGTTCTAGGGTGTATTCTTCCAGTACGGGGGTGGAGTGTTGGACAAATTGAGGAAATGATGGTGGAGCCTCGCTCCAGCTCCATCGAAGTCCGTTCTTTATTAGGCTGTGAGCCCAAGAATCAAAGGTCCAACAATCCTGAAATTGTTGGAGCCTCCCTCCTACCTGAAGCAACTCATTGCTTCTTATTTCCAGAGGATTTACCTCCTTGACCGCATCATCCCTTACCACCTTTACCTCTTGGGGGGTATCTAGAGGAGCCCCGTTTAGACCCTCTACCCTTGGGACGAAAGGTAGTGGTCTGCCTCTAGAACGCAGGGTTGAACGCTGGTGACTGGGCAACCAGCTGATGAGGCACCATCTGATAGGTTGTTGGGGGTTGAGCCACCATCTGGGGCTTCACAATCATGGCAACTGTGGGATGTTGTTGTTGTTGTCTGGCAGGCCGAGAGGGTAATCTAGGTCTTTTTGTCTTCCTCATAGGCTGGGGACCCTCATCCGGAGAAGACTTCCTCTTCGCCGACATGCCCACTTCTGGAGGAGGTTTCTATTCTCCATGGCGGCCTTGTCTACAATCCTTGACCGCTTCACTCGGGAAGAGGTTCTTACCCCAGATATTGGAAGCTATCAGCTTCCTGGGTTCGTGCTTTACTGTTGCGGAAGCAAACACGAACTCCCTACATGCTCTTCTGGCTTTGACAAAGCCATACAGGTCCTTGACCACAGTAGCCAAATGCATTTTGGCCATGACCATGTTCATATCCGGGGTTTTGTTAATGCCTGCCGTCATCTCTAGACAGTTCTGCAAAGATACAGATGCAGCCAGTCTTTCCTTTGTCTCTTGCTCCCTATGCTAGAGAAAGTCAGACAGCTTAGGGAGATTTTCGCTGAACTGTCGTCCAGTGATATCTGCCTCCAATTTCCCAACTGAGAAGGTAAGGTGGACTTCCTTCCAGTCCTTATCTTCCATAGGCAGGGCTAGAGATAATGGTCTACACTCATCGAGTGTAGGGCAAGGTTTGCCTGCCTCTATTGCCTTCATTACAGCTTTAAAAGCCTTTGATGTAAAAGGAAAGGCTATCTAAGCTGGAGCAAGAAAGGTGGGATGCTTCTTGCTAAGGGCTGACACTTTAGAGTTAGTGTAGCCCTTCTGCTTCATGCTACTTGACAGAAGAGCCTGAGCCTTATCATGGTCAAATACTATGACCTCATTAGGTTCCGTCTCTTCCTTCGATGCTGGTTCGATCTTCAGACGGACGAAGCAGTCTAGGTAGGCTTGAAAACTGGGCCAGAAGTCAACATCTTCAATAGGTAGGGTCCCCAACTTCTCTAAGATAAAAATCTTGCCATTGATAATAGGCATGTATTCTGCATACCTCTAGGGATTATTGTCAGAGCAAGGTGGGAGATCTTGAACCCTGAGTCTCTTGTGAGACCCACGGGATGCGAGTTGGGCAATTCTTCTCTCCAATTTCGCCTCCCTTTCTTCGCCTTGTTTGTGAAGACTCTCCATCAACCCCGTGAGATTGGCCAGGGCCTGACTCACGTCATCTGATGGAGGGGCAGAAGATGTTCAAGGTACTGGCTCACGAGTCGAAACCGACGGAAGGGACTCCGATTCAACCTAATCATCTTCTTCAGGAGTCAAGCTGGACTCCTCCTCGAGACCTTCCGCTTGAAGGTCCTTCTCGGTGTCCGAAGACACCTCAGACATCCTCTCCTCTTGATGGATGTCCATGCCTTGCATTGCGTCGGTGACGTCCGTATCTACGGCAATCTGGACGCAAGGGATCTCAGGTCGTGGCTGGGGTATGACAGCTTCCATACCCGCTTTTGGGAACAGCAAGGAGCGCATCCGTTCGCTCGGAAGGTACGGTCCCGTGGCGTTCTTCTGAAAGCCACGAACACACCTGCGCAGCTTCTCTCGTGCTGCATCCCTTGACTCCGCTGACTTGGGGTCATCAAAAGCCTCGGTAATCAAGGCCTTGAAAATCTTGCAATCCTGGGGGTCCCAGTACCGAAGAGGTCCCTTGGAAGTGGTGCAGGAGGCATGAGCTCTGCACTCAGGATGGCCACAGAAGTCTTTGCTCCTGACGTTGCAGAAGACTACTTGGCACTTCAATTGGTCCTCCTGTAAAGAGAGGAAAATTAAATGAGTATGCGGTAGTTTATCTCACATGATAAACAACTGTATAAAATATTATTATTATTTTAACAATATAGCTTAGGATAGACAAGCTAGAAAGGAACTAGGAAAGACACATACTTGCGTTTCCTGTCCAGCCAATTGCTGTGAAATCCCCCCAAATCCAAGCCTAGAGTTTTCCTATTCAGGAAATATAAGGGAAGGGTTCTAACCCCTAGGGATAGATAAGTGTAACTTAACACTGACTTTTTCGAAGATTTTAATAATGTGGGGTAAATGGTAACTGATCATCTATCAGTCTGTTGAAAGAAATCTTTTCCTTCAATATATGACTGGTCTCAACAATAGACTGTGCAAGGATACACAAGGTATGTTGTAAAATAACTACTGTATAATATATACTATAGTTTTCTGTCTGCACTATGATCTATACTGCAAATATACTGGCTACTGAATAATCATATACTGTAGTTTAGCCGGCATGTTGCCGGCTAGGCTAGTACCTGGTGGAGAGACGCCGGCTGGGGTAGCACCTGGCGGCACCGGCCCAGTCGGCATGTTGCCGACTGGGTTAGTACCTAGCGGCACTACCAGATAGAGAGAGAGAAAGCATGAAGTGAAGGGCTGCCTTATTAAATGTTTGCTAACAATTATTAAGGATGTAAGAATATAATTTTACTGCTTTCCTCCAGAATGAGAGCTCAAATGGAAGGGGAGAATGAATCATTCAAGCTTCCATCCAACCACAAAACCGCTGCCGGTCACTGCTGGCCCCGGGTATGTGGATAGCAGTCCAAAAGAGGACTGAAGAACTCTCGACAGAACAGGAGTCTCCCACCGGCAACTGCCACAGCTGACACAGCCTTTCCCGGAGCCATGCGTCCATAAAGGAAGACTGAGAGACTAGGCGACTGCTTATGTAGGAGCCCGGCCGGCCCCACAACCTACCCGGCAAGCGGGGAGATTGTAGGACATCGGCCACAGGGTTGCGATGGCTAGGCCATCACTAAAGGACAGAGGGGGACAGGGAAAAGGGTCCTATATAAAGTGTGGAAAAAGGCGGCAAGGTTGCCGTCTTCCCACACAAGTGAGAAACTCTATTTCAGTATCGGCGCCATCCTACGCGGCAGAAGAATATCTATTCTTCAGCCTAGGGTCTGCCGAAACAGTGTTAGGAGGAGGCGACAGGATTGCTGCCACCTCTCAACAGGAGAGAAACATCGTTTAAGTGTCGGCGCCATCCTAGGCGATAGAAGAATGTCGATTCTTCAGCCTAGAGTCTGCCAACGTAGGACTAGTCTTCCAGACCGCAGGGGAGAAGGTGGTGGCATCATACAACCACTTCAAGTGCGGCTTAGGGAGGCATAGCCTCCTATGCCGGCAACTGAAGACCGGCAAGGGAGTGACTACTCACCCTGCTGCTCAGCCACCGGCAAAGACTGAATACTCTGAAGTTCTGTCGAAAACCCAAAGCCGGCCATCCGCCGGCAAGGGTAAGAGACAGAAAATACTAGCCTAGTCAAGCCGGAGTGACTACTCTATGGCAAGACCAAGATAGGGTTGTCGCTTATGGCGGCACTCAGAGGGAAAGAGGGATTACCCTTTAATCTCAACAGGAGACGAGTATCGATTTATATAATAATTCTAGGAGATATCTATCTCCATATGAATTGATAAAACAACACAAGAGGGTAAACAGGAAACATGTATGAAAGTATACTAAAGCGCCTAGGCTAGATAGCAATGAGGAAGAGGAAATATATGCAATCAGTATATCTTTACAAGTATAAAATACATAAATAACTTCATATTTTAATGCTATTACAACTAGGAATGTCGTTCTATATCATGCATGAAGGTAAACTGTAGCGCGTAGGCTAGGAAACCTAGCGCGGGCGAGGTTCGTTTACCTAAATCGCCTAATCTCTAAAGAATACAATTGACATAATACATAACTTCCTAGTAACATTTAACTGAATAGCTTCATAAATATTCATGCTATTATAGCCGGGAAAGTTGTTCAGCTAACTAAATAACACATGCGTTATGAACGACAGTGCCCATGGCGCCTCCGGTGAAGGCGAAGCTCCAACTATTGAAATTACTCTAATTTCACTGTGAGGCAGGAACTAAATATTATACACTGTAAAGATCAAATACTCAACTTTCCAGAGGCAGTAGAGGCTGGAGATTCCATGATAAATCCACAAAGAACGAGAGTAAAAGATAGAGTTACAGGAAAAAACACCGTGCGAAAGCGCTACAACAATAGGAATAAGGCGCCATCTAGATACTCAATAGTAGTACGGGAGGAAGGGTACCTTGATAACGGCTCCCCTTCTATTTTTGCCACTTTCCCCCTCGAAGCGAAAACGCTATTCGAGGTGAAGATCGCTATGTGTCGTATCAAGATATACATTCCCTGATTTACGCGATATCCTTAAGAGAAATTTTGAGGATATTCGCACTAGGAGTTAGAATTCTGGAGACCTAAAGGTAAATTCTCTGGAAATATCACTGTAGCAAATATCACTTTGAAAGCTACTTATAGGAACCTTCCATCAGGACGACATGGCTTAAGCCCAAAAATATATATATATATTATATATATATATATATATATATATATTATATAAATATATATATATGTATATATATATATATATATATATATATATATATATATATATATATATATATATATAACTAGTAAGGTTAGTTCTCCAGTCGGGACATCTGATCATGCCTTGATTTCATTAGTAGTGAAGACTGAGCAGCCTGTCCCTGATATATCATACTCTTGTAAAATTTATATGAAATCCCAAGCAGACTGGAATGGGATTTTGCATGATCTTTTGTGCTTGAATTGATCACAATTATTAAGTAGTGTAGATCCTGTTGTCCCTTTGAATGAGAATCTAGTCAACATAAGTGATAGGCGTATCCCTTCTCGTGTGCTAAGGTACCGAGTGAAGGACAAACTGTGGTTCAGTGACGATTGTAGACTTGCTTATTTGGAGGAGCAGGAGGCCTATCATCTTTGGAAGGGTAACAGATCAGATTTGACCTGGAACAACTATACTCAGCTTCGAGCTTTTGCTCAGAGAGTTTGTGCCTCAAGTGAAAAGGAGTACAATTTAACCATAAAAGAAACCCTTTCAGGAACATAAATGGTGGTCTATCCTTAAAATCGCACTCTTTGGTGTAGATGCAACAGTTTCTCCTTTACTTAAACCAGATGGCACAGTCACTCACTGTCCAAAGGAAAAGGCAACCCTTTTGAGTGATGTTTTTGACAGCAGAGTAATGAAAAACTTGAACTTCCTCATTCCTGTTTTTCTGAGGCTAAACTAACTAGTTTAGCTTTTCGATCTCGTGAGATTAAATCTCTGTTGATGGACAGTGATGCTTATGGAGGTGTAGGCCCAAATGGTATTTTTCCTTTGTTTTTTATAAAGACAGATTTCTTAGCTGCAAAGTTATCTGTTATTTTGCACAAGTTAGCAAGAAGAGGAGCTTTTAGCACTTGTTGGAGAATTGGTAATGTTACTCCTCTATGTAAATGTGTTTGTGGTAGCTCAAGTCCCACTGATTACCGCCCAATTTCCATAACTCCCATATTATCTAAAGTTTTTGAACGTCTTCTGGCAAAACGTCTTAATAGGTTTGCTGAAGGTGATCATCTACTCCCTAGTTTGCAATTTGGATTTCGTTAAGGCCTTGGAGCATGTGATGCCCTTCTTACAATCTCCAATGCTGTACAGAAATCCCTTGATTGTGGTCAGGATGTTCGTATGATTGGCCTTGATTTTAGTGCTGCCTTTGACCGTGTTAATCATGAGGCCCTTGTTTTCAAATTCAAACAGTTGGGAGTGGGTGGGTCGTTTCTTAGCATTATTATTGATTCTTTAAGTAATAGATCTCAAAGAGTTGTTGTTGATGGGCACCATAGTGAGTATAGGAATGTGATATCTGGTGTTCCAAAGGATAGTGTTCTTGGCCCATTACTTTTCATACTATATACACATGACATGTGGTTTGGCCTAGAAAACAAGCTGGTTGCATATGCAGATGATGTTACTATCTTTGCATCAATTCCATCCCCTGAATGTACAGCTGGGGTTGGTGAATCTCTTAATAGAGATTTAGCTAAAATTAGTGCATGGTGCAAATTATGGGGTATGAAGTTGAATCCTAACAAAACTCAAAGTATGATTGTAAGTAGGTTAAGGACAGTGGCTCCTCAACATCCGGATCTCAGTATTGATAATGTTTCTTTAAATTTGTATGACACTTTTAAAATTTCAGGTGTGATTCTCGACAGCAAAATTACTTTCGAGAAACACATCAGGTCTGTGTCTTCTTCAATTGCACAAAAAATTGGCTTATTGAGAAAGTCTTTTAAGATTTTCGGTGATCAATCTATTCTGAAGAAGTGTTTTAATTCCTTCATTCTACCTTGTTTCGAATATTTTTCTCCTGTCTGGTGATCACCTGCTGATTCTCATCTTATTTGTTGGACAGAAACTTACGGTCTATTAAATTTCTTATTCCTGATCTAGATATTAATCTTTGGCACCGTCGTTCGATTAGTTCATTAGGCATGTTGCATAAGATTTTTCATAACTCTGACCATCCTTTACTTTCAGATCTCCCCGGACAATATTATCCTGTTCGTAATACTATGCTGGCAGTTAATTCTAATAGCCAGGCCTTCTCCATCATGAGGCTCAATACTACACAGTATTCTAGAAGTTTTATTCCAGCTGTTACCAAGTTGTGGAATGATCTTCCTAATCGGGTAGTTGAATCAGTAGAACTTCAAAAGTTCAAAGTTGGAGCAAATGTATTTATGTTGACCAGGCTGACATTAGTCTTTTTATAGTTTATATATGACATATCTGTTTTAGACGTTGTTAATAGTTTATATATGACATATCTATTTTGACGTTGTTACTGTTTTTAGAATGATATATTGTTAATTTATTTTCATCATTTATTTATTTCCTTATTTCCTTTCCTCACTGGGCTATTTTTCCCTGTTGGAGCCCTTGGGCTTATAGCATCTTGCTTTTCCAACTAGGGTGTAGCTTTGCTAGTAATAATGATAATAATAATAATAATAATAATAATAATAATAATAATTAAGTCTGAACAAACCTTAGATTAAGAAAAAAATATTACGATCTGAAAATTATATAGTTACTTGACTTGAAATATTAAATCTGCATAAACAAAAAGAATAATACTTATGAAAATTATACAATCACTTGTTTCACATGAAATTAAATCTGAATAGAATATTTAAGTTTGATACTTAAGGGAAATAGATAACCAGATCACGATACAAATACCTTTCACCTTTCTACAGGGCCAGTTACAAAAACTACACAATGCCAATACCCTAATACAATAAATTCAAAATCACCATTTCCTCTTATGTATCGTTTCAACAAACGATTTTCTTTGGGACACAGAGTCACTTAGGAGAGAACAAACTATAGACACTCGAAGAGAAAGAGAGTGAGGGAGGCACTTTTCCTCTTTCACAGGACAGCTGCTTCTCTACTGCTGCTAAGCAGCCCTGGGGCACCTATTTAAGACTTAGCTACTTCCAGAATGTTCCAGGGCCAGTTACAAAAACTTTACACAATGCCATCACTCACCCCAATACAATAAATTCAAAAGCACCGTTTCGCCTTGCATATCGTTTCAACAAACGATTTACTTTAGGGCTAAGAGTCACTTAGGAGAGGATACACTATAGACACTCAAAGAGAGAGCAAGTGAGGGAGGCACTTTGGCTCTTTCACAGGACAGCTGCTTCTCTAATGCTGCTAAACAGCCCTGGGGCACCTATATTAGACTTAGCTACTTCCAGAATGTTCCAGGGCCGAGGTCTAGTAGCATGGGGGGTTGGCCAAAGGGCGTCAGAGTTATCTACTAGATAAAAAGTGTCAAGAGACAAATCCTGGGGTTTTTAGGCAACTCTCACGCATACCAACGTGCACAAGACGGTTCTCTCTCTCTAAGCTAGCTCCGCCTACCCTTTGTCTCCGAAATGAAAAAGATAACATCCTAACACTAGGATATTCTGGAAAATTCCAAAGCACATGGCACAATATAAGAATTGCGCATTTTCTCACAAACATGACGCAATACCTCATAAAAATATAAAAGAACATTACATAAGCCCTTGTTCCTATCTTGTATAGTCACATAGCTCTCTCAAACAAATAACATAAGACTTCGTAACAAAAATACGTGAAACAGAAAAGTTAACTCTTAGAAATAACATAAATTTACATATACTGACTTGAGTAAAGAATACAATGAAATTAACGGCGAAATTCTTACGTAATTTACATAATAAACTTACGTCTCCATGAGAGGAACTCATCTTATGGGCTGGCTATTCATCTATTCAATGAACAAATGAAATATATAAGTAAATCATGAATAAACTATTGTATTTACTCTACACTAGACCAGCTTCATACTATAGCTCCCCCAAAAAAGATTATTTATTCTGGGCCTGAATCCATCGATTCAGCCCGAGATAAATAATCTCCAACCACGTTATCTTTACCTGATATATTCTTTACATTGATACAATACAGTTGCAAACATAATGACCACCTAGTTAACCTTTGATTGTTATTTTTCATCTTATTAACAAAAGTTAAAGGGTTATGATCCGAATACACTGTAATCTCTTCATTTTGTGGTCGATTCACGTAAATTAAAAACTTGTTTATTGCTGCGATCAGTGCCAGGAGTTCCGTTTCAACTGTTGACTTGACTTGTTGCTGCTTCTTCAGCTTCGGCGACAAAGCAAACAGGGTGAAGAATTCCTTCCTTGTCTTCTTCCAATAAGACCGGTCCAATCCCGTTATCCGATGCATCCACTTGGATAAGGAATTCCTCGTTGACATCCTGTGCTGGAAGTATCGGTTTCGAAGTTAATTTGGCCTTCCTCCGATTTTTTCTTTTTCCTGATGTCTCGATAACGTAGATCCGGTCACTGCCCTTCTCAAAAATCCGGAAGGATTCTTGGAACTTGTTGGTGAGTGGGAATCTCCTTTCCGGTGAGTAGACACACACCTGTCCTACCGCGACCTGTTTGTTTGTGCTCTTCATATCAAACCTTAGCTTGTCCTTGACTCGTTTTCATGCCTTCTAAGGAAATTTCTTCAAATCCTTGACATAGTCTCCATCCGTTTCCTCACGGTTCTTCCATTTTTCTGCTAACATTTTAATCAGTCTACGTACTTCTCGTCCAAATACCATTTCGATCGGGCTATATCCCATGCTTACTTGATAAGCATTACGTACCTCAAACAACATCAAAGGTAGTCCGATGTCCCATTCCTTCTTCGTTTCGTTACAGAACTTCGTTAACATACTTTTCAAAGTTTGATGAAACCTCTCTAATACACCTTGGGTCTCCGGATGGTAAGCAGTTGATAGGTTTTGTTTCACATCCAACAGTTTCATTACATCCTGAAATAATTTTGACGTGAAATTCGTTCCTCGGTTACTTTGAACGATTTCCGGTATACCAAACTTAGTAAAAAAAGTCTAGTAACTTCTCGGCAATTATTTTAGCACTAATGTTCCTGACGGGTATGGCTTCGGGGTATCTCGTCACAGGACACATCAAGGTTAACATATATTCATGTCCTTTTTTCGTCTTTGGTAAAGGTCCCATAATGTCGATCATTACCTTGCTGAAGGGTTCTTCTCACTCTTCTATCGGGTGTAGGGGAACTTTCTTAATGTACTCGTTCGGCTTTCCAGCCTTTTGACATACTTGACATGCACGACAAAACTGGCTCACGTCCTTATGCATGCAAGGCCAGAAAGGTTTTTCATAATCTTCTCCGTCATCTTCCTTATCCCCACATGTCCCGTCTCGTGCGCTACAGTGATCACCTGTCTTCTCAATGGAGCAGGAATTGATATCTGATGATATATCCCCCATTCGGCATTCCCAGGGATATCGGGGGGCCTATGCTTCCTCATAAGCAACCCATCCTTAAGATAGTAACAGGACGGAGACTGCTCTCTCAAGTGTGTTCGAATTTGTTCAGGAATTCTTTGTAGATACTACTGTAGTAATATCAATTCTTCCAAATCAGCCTTCTCCTTTACGGTAGCAGCCTCTGTCCTTCTCTTAAAACATCGTCATACCTTGTACGAGTAATCCAGGAAAGTCATTTTCTCGTCCTTTCTCAAACTTCGGAATCTTTCTTTATAATATTCAGGGGTCATCTGATACACTTATAGCACACTCCTCTTCTCTACTTGATACTCCATCCTCTGGTCCTGAGATAAGGATAAATAAGCACTGCGGCCCTTCCCAAAGAGCAAACTGCAATAACACACGATTTTCTTCTGGGCATTTCACCGTCGCTGTGACCGTTTCAAAATTATCAAAGAACTCATCTGGAGACTCTTCTGTGAACCTTGGAATTAACCTCTAGGCTTCCGACACATTAAACACTGGATCGTGCTTAGCAGGGGCCGCCTCGTTTTGCATGGTCAGCTGTGCATGGGCGTGCAACAGCTCTAACTTCCGCGCATACCTCGCTTCTTCCATCTCTTTTTCTTCCTGTCTTATAATTTCCCTTGCTTCCATTAACCTTGCATGTCTTGCAATCTCTCGGGCTTCTTCTTGTTCATTTTCTTCATCTTCAACTTGATCAAATTCTCCTCTGCTGCAATTCGTCGAATCTCAGCCTCCACATCTATATCTGCTTTCATGCCTTCAGTTTGTGGGTCAACCGGTCTTTGCTTCGTTAAAAATTCTTCCTCAGCTTCTTCCAACAGTTCACAAGATTCCACGATGTTCTCTTCCGAGAACTTTCCCGAGTTTATCAACACTTCTAAGGCTAGACACTTGATTTGGGCTTTAATCATCCCACTCGTTGCGTGGCCACCACATACCATTAAGATAGAGAGCCACTGAGCTTTAGTTGCATTAGCTTGTGACAATTCCTGAACACTTGGGTTATTCAAAAACTCTTGGATATTAAACTGTGCCATCTTCTAATTTAAAAATATTAAATTCCTATCCCAAAAATATATCCAAACAATACACAAAATCTATTCAACACTGAATTTGTTCAAAACTACAATCAAAACACTGCCCTGTTATCACCAATATTTAAAACAGACTCGCTCGATCCCGAGGGTCTGGGGACCAAAAATATATTATACGATTATGGCTCCTGGGTCTGGGCCCCAAAAATATATTATACTATGCCTCGTGACTGGGAACCAAACATATACATTACATTAAAACTGCTACACTTTAAAATATTAATGCACTAATTCTGAGACAGTTAAATGTAAAACACTGAATATCCAAAGGTCTCTTAAGTACACTCAAAACTAAACTGGGTAATTACTCTTAAAAATTATTTAAAACTTTTTGTGGTTCTTAACAGGATACGAGCGGAATCTGATTCTAAACCATGGTGATTGGAATAATACACTCTTTACAAAATAAATTACAACACTTTGAAAGAATTTACATTATAACAAAATAAGTCACTCGAAAAAATTAAGTCTGAACAAAACTTAGATTAATACAAAAATGTTATGATCTGACATTATATAATTACTTGACTTTATATGTTAAATCTGAATAAACCTTAGACTAAGACAAAAGAAATGCTGCAATGAAAATTATACAAAAGCATGAAATTAAATCTGAATAATACAATATTCAAGTTTGATACTTATTGAAAATAGATAACCAGATCACGATACAAAATCTTAACCTTCCTACAGGGCCAGTTACAAAAACTTTGTACAATGCCAACACTCACCCTAATATAATGAATTCAAAATCACCGTTTCATCTTTCGTATCTTTTCAACACACGATTTGCTTTGGGGCACAGAGTCACTTAGCAAAGGACACACTATACATACAGAACACTTTAAAACAATACACTGGGTTGCGTGCGAGAGAAGGAAGTTTCTGTCTTAAAGCTGCAATTCTCTATCTGTCTCTGAAACCTTGGTGTCGCCTTTAATATAAAACCTAACTGCTTCCAGAAACTTCCCAACGAACTGGGAAGTGTGGTGGACCGAGCAGAAGGCGTCAGAGTTACCAAGTATCACTCTCCTGAACGCTACTCATGCCACACCAGACGACTTTCTCAGTCAGCTAGCTTCGCCCACCCTTTGTCCCCGAAATAAATAAAAAGATAGCATCTTATCACCAGGCCTTCACGAAATTTCCAAAGCACGTTGTACAAAATTTTCCAAAGCACATGTTTTTGAGCATTCTTTCTCAAACATGACGTAATACCTCATAAAATATAAAAGAACATTACCTAAGCCTTTGTTCATAATTTGTATGAGCAAATAACACTCTCAAACAGGTTATGTAAGAGTTTGTAATAACATATGTGAAATAAAATGTTAGTTCTTGAAAATACCGCAAATTTACTATACTTACTGACACCAAGGTTCACCCCCCTGAATTTTTTTCTAGTTGATAACTCTGCCGTCGCCTTAAAGCCAGCCCCCAAGCCACGAGAATAATATGTTAGAATATTCGAGAAGTTACTAAATTCATATATAAGTGCCCCCAGGGATGCGTGGGGCAGAAGAGAAACAGCCATCCTGTGAAAGAGCCAAAGTGCCCCCCCTCTCTCTCTCTCCAAGTGCCTTTAGTGTGTCCTCTCCAAAGTGATTAAGTTTAATTACGACATATATCGTGTGTATTGTGGTGAAACATTACAAAAGAAGTTAAAGGTGATTTTAAATTTATTGTGTTGTGGTGAGTGTTGGCATTGTGTAAATTTTTGTAACTGGCCCTGTACAAGTGAGGAACGTGAAGTATATTTGTAACGTTACCTGGTTAACTTCGCATGAGCTAAATACAAAAGTTTATCAGTTATTTTATGTAAGTTCTTTAAGAGTTTAAACATTAGAGTGTAATAATTTATTTTGTCTTAGTCTAAGGTTTTATTCAGCTTAAATATTCTGAGTCAACTGATTATATAATTTTCAGAGTGTAATTATTTAATATTTCAAGCCAAGTGAGTATATAAGTCTTAGAGCGTTACATTTTTTGTCTTAATTTAAGTTTTGTTCAGACTTTGTATTTCGAGTGATTTATTTTTCTCATGTAAATTCCTTCAAAGTGTTGTAATTTTTATAGAATATATCTATTTTTGTAAAGAGTGTATTACTTCAATCACCAGTGTTTATTTCTTACTCGCTCATATCCTGTTAATGAATCAAAGTAAGAAGTTGTTTGAATAGATGTAAGAATAATTACCCAGTTTTTTTAGTGTACTTGAGAGACCTTTGGATATTCAGTGTTTCTGTATATTGCTGTCTCAGAGTTCGAGTATTAATATTTTCCAGTGTAACAGATTTAATGTAAAAACAAACAGGTGAGTTTGGAACTTGAGAGAGTTGTGTAGCTTGCTAGCCGTAATATATGTAATATATTTTTCGTTCTCAGACATGGGACTATAGTTTGATAATTTATATTGTCGTATCTATCCATAATTAGGATAATTTGTGTTCTACAGCATGTTAAGAGCGGTTTGTAGTTATAGGTATTCCTTACGAGTTGATTTCTCTGTTTGTAAATTAAGTGTTGTTTCCATGTTAGTAAAAGTTATTTTTAATTATATGCGGTTCAGTCAAGTTTTATGTAATCTAATATTAAATCTTCATAGGCTATTTTTATTGTGCTTTTATGATTATCGTCTGTATCCTTTGTTGGATGAAAATCGCTTCATATTCTTAAAGAGATTGAATGCAATACGTTTACTTTGGTTGTACTAATAGCGTGATTGAAAAAAAAAAAAAGTATATACTCCATATTTTTAATTACATTTATTCATGCGTTCATAATACTTTTCTTTGGTTTTGATATTCATTATGAATTTACAAACAGGATATTGCTATTTTGTAATCATTTATACAAGGTTGGCAAAACGTTGAAATACTACCGCCAGAGAGTTATGGAGTCCTTTGACTGGCCAGACAGTACTACATTGGATCCTTCTCTCTGGTTACGGTTCTTTCTCTTTGCCTACACATACGCCGAATAGTCTGGCCTATTCTTTACACATTCTCCTCTGTCCTCATACACCCGACAACACTGAGATTACTAAACAATTCTTCGCTCAAGGGGTTAACTATTGCACTGTATTTTTTCAGTTACTACTTTCCTCTTGGCAAGGGTAGAAGACTCTTTAGCTATGGTAAGCAGCTTTTCTAGGAGAAGGACACTCCAAAATCAAACCATTGTTCTCTAGTCTTCGGTAGTGCCATAGCCTCTGTACCATGGCCTTCCACTGTCTTGGGTTAGAGTTCTCTTGCTTGCGGGTACACTCAGGCACACTTATTCTATCTGATTTCTCTTCCTCTTGTTTTGTTAAAGTTTTTATAGTTCATATAGGAAATATTTATTTTAATGTTTTTACTCTTCTTAAAATATTCTATTTTTCCTTGTTTCCAATCCTCACTGGGCTATTTTCCTTGTTGGAGCCCCTGGGCTTATAGCATTCTGCTTTTCCAACTAGGGTTGTGGCTTAGAAAATAATAATAATAATAATAATAATAATAATAATAATGCACCAAGTACTATTACACTTCTTTTCAAGCCCTGCGATAGTAGTTAGTTGTGGTTCTTTGCAGGGCCTGCGTGACTTGCATTCTGTTTTTTTTTTTTATATCTTTGGTTTTCTAAATGAAAGATAATATACGTGAAATTATTGAGCACAGTACTTCGAACGGTTAGAAACAGTTTGTTTTTTCTCTCTTTTTTTCTTGTTAGCCTTTGAGACCCTGATTCTCTTGGTGTCAACGGCATACACCTTCGAGCATGCTGGAACTGTCTTCTCGGATTGAAAGTCAACTAAACATTGATGCCCACAAAGTAAAAGTGATTATTCATAATGTGCATATATGTTTCATAATATCAAATGTCTAACTATTTATCCCTGGCTATTTTATAAGCAAAAACTCAAATATCGGTTGTGAGACTTTCCGGTCAAAGCATTACGTAATCTGCTGTGTTCGTCAGAGTGAATCCAGTAAAGTGATAAATTTAACCTTAATTCTGTGGTATTTTGAGTTGGTGGTATCATTTAATTTTGTGCTGCGACAAGTTTTGTACATTAATAACACTCCTTTTGGTGTAATAAATGTATGGAATAAATGGGTTCTTTCTACTTTAAGCACCAAGGTCAACTACAAATTCGGGCAGGTCCCCCTAACAGTCAAACCTGTTACCCTTTACCTCTATGACCTGTTCTCCGTTTCATATGATGCCTTCACCTTACTGTATACCTGGAACGTCTGCCAAAGAAGTGGTGTCAACGGTGTTTATTGCAATGAGATTTTTAATCTAAATAAATAGTAATTTCATGATGTATTTTACATTCAATCATAAAATATGTCAGACTCTCTCTCTCTCTCTCTCTCTCTCTCTCTCTCTCTCTCTCTCTCTCTCTCTCTGTTTCATTTTCACCCCTTCGCACACCTACCTTTTGAATTTCACTCATACTTATCGCTACCTATATCTTCCCCCTTTCCATTTGTCATTTCTCCCCATAGCATTCATCCTTACTCCTCTCTTGCCCTCATCTCTGCCGCCTTTCTTAAGCCTCCCTGTCTCCAGCACATACACACGCACATGACATACACACTCGCGCACACACATCAGCATCCCCCATTTGTTAACCCCCTCCCCCACTCTGCCCTTCCCCATTTTCCTCCAGACGCCCTCTAGCGAGTCAAGTTGCATTCCTATATTTCCGTCCAAAGCAGATTTCCAAGAAGGCTGACAAAGACGCTTGATAAACCACCCTCTCTCTTCTCGGGAGGGCTACGCGTACACTCGTTTTTTATCTTAATAATTAAAGAGGAACTTCCACTACCCAAATCCTCCCCCCACCCCTAGTTAGCGTAGTAATATATCGCAGGTAATAAATGTTAATATTTGCAATATGTCTGTGGCATTAGTACTACTATAATAATGTTCGATTTGATTATAAAGATTTGAACTTCCAGACGCAATACTTGCGAGATATTCTGTTATAATAACTGGTTTGCTGATTGAAGGAGTTATGTGGTTTCATGTTGTGAATGAATATGCTACTTACGTAACATAGTGGGTTTTAGTCATAACATGGCAGGTTTCTCGTTTAGGCCTACCGCTGGCCTGATTGACGGCCAAGGTCCCTCGGCGCTTCGAGGGGCCTGGTGGTTATTTCTTACGTAAGCTAAGCGCAATGAACCCATTCTTTATAAGGGCTAACATGCAAGTTCCAAACACACACACACACACAGACAGACACAGTTGCCAGCGAGCGTTATGCGCCACACATCGGAGGGTGCTTGAACGACTTCCGGGAGTAATCCCCCATACAATGTACGGTTTAGGTCGTGCCCCTACACCTCCTCGTTACTCCCCTCCCTACTTTCCTCCCTTCCCGTCATCTTCGTAACCCTCCCAACCCGCACGTTCCCCCTCCCCCTTTTGCCTTTCTTGTTGATATTGTGTGCTGTTGCCTTCCTGTCTCCGGCTTCGCTTCACTTTTCTTGCGTTCCTTTGTTTCAGTTTCAGTGCCTCTCATTTCTTTGGGATCTTTACATTCATTTCTCTGTTTATCTAGTCAGGGATTAATTTCTGCTGAATTTTCTTCCATAACTTTTGATCTACAAAGGACGTTGCACGAGGAATGAGAAACAAAGTTTCGTTGCCTTTACATACTTCGCATGGAATATTGGTGTAGTCCTTATGTTCATTGTGGTTTGATGAAAATTTTCATCTTCAGCCTTAAATCTTGCTTGGTTTTTTTTCTCTATTCTTTTTTGTATATAATGAGGTTTACTGATGTGTATAGCTGTTGAGGTCTGTATAAGTCTATGTGCATAAAAATGGATGTTTTGAATATGATATAAAATTCATATCTTTATAACATGAATAATGTATCATTCCGCATGTTTTTTTTTCTCTCTTTTTTTTACAAGGGTTTCCTACTTTATAAAAGGAAAAAAAAAACACTCTGAGTAGTTATTTTGTTGACGGCTGGTCTCAGGTTAGCAAGTCTTAGACTTGAATCACAAGTCTTTAGAAAACTATACATTCCATTTATTGTGGTGTTTTCGATTGCCATGTTAGGCCTCTTGTAAGCGGTCGTTGATTTTTCAGCCTTTGTTATAAAAACTCTTGCCATTTATTTGTTTTACTTAGAGGTCGGGTGATTTTCTCTTGTACAAATTCTTATGTGACCATCTTATGTATGAATCTTTGTTCAAATTAAATTACATGAATAGGTTTTTTTTTTCTTACCCAATTTACCTTTTACAATATTGGTATATTTAGAGGAATATCAACTCCGTAGTTGTGTATACTGATTACTAGGCCGGGAACATGATAGGAGATAGAATTTTCTAGGGTTATGAATTAAGAAAGTAATTACCAAATGGCAAGGCTGATATATTTTTTCTGTATGGAATGACATCAAGAGTCCAAGTTCAGCTCTTAGCCTAGGATAAACTAAACAAATGCCAAATTCGAAAGGCCAAAAAGTAATAAATGTACGAAATGTCGTTTGTAAAGTAATTCGGTTATTTTCAAGATGGTTGGGTTATTGACCTTTGACTTTATGTTGGAGGATTTGGAAAGGCTTGCAAGACTGGATATCCTGTTACTGTACCATACAAATGCTATTAGGGCCAAGAACACTTGCTGATTTTGTCTGACATTGCTCGAGATTGCCTAGCACTGTGGTCGTAAATAAAGAATTGGATTAGAATTCTGTTTTAGGGGCCTAGTTTGGACCCCCGAAAGACAACATTTTTTTTTTATCTTTTTATTAAAAAGTTGAATTACATTTTTTTTACAATCACAATATTTCCAACATGATTACATTCAATAGCACTTGTATATAAACAAATCATGTAATTTAACAATTTACAAAATTACACATTTTGATTATACTCTGAGACCATGTAACGGTATACTTTGTGACCATATAAATTAATCATGTCTTTTTTTATGTCCCAGATTGACTACTGTGAAAGAGCAGCTCAGATCCCTAAGATTTTCTCCAAAATTAGCATCTCTCTCTCTCTCTCTCTCTCTCTCTCTCTCTCTCTCTCTCTCTCTCTCTCTCTCTCTCTCTCTCTCTCTCTCTTTTATCTTTTATTTTGAAAATACAATTACATTTTCTTAACATACATTTTTTCCTTTTATAAAGAAATATTCCTTAACAAATTATATTTTACATTTTTGTATATACATTATATAACATTAATATATGATAAATTAAATTTTTATTTTATTATTTTTCTAAATATGTTTTCAAGTTAGAAACATACTGATTTGTGAAAATATTTTTAACACAATTCTTATATCCAATAATATTTACATTAAATGTATTTAACAGTCTATTCTTTATACACTTAATAATTTGCTGTTCAGCACTTATTCCCAATTGTCTTGCCATCCAGATACTTGAAATAAAATCTGCTATTATTACCATTGCTGTATTTTCGTCTCTCTCTCGTGAAGTCGTAGCAAAATGCAATTCTTACTAGCTTTCTGATTAACAACTGATTTAGACACCTAGACTAGACCGACAGCATTTTGTAATGCAGTAGATAATGCAAAACCTTTGTTTTGGTATTTAACATTAATTTAGTCCCCGACTGAAATTATAATTTTCCAAATAACGAGGTAACCTTTCAGATCACGTGACTTATATGGACGAGTAAGTTTAGCAATTTTTAATAATGTGGCGGATAAGTAAGGAAGAGGCAAGTGGAACAAATGGGGTTTCGAGATAAGTGGATTGATTTTAAATATGTGGTTAAATTCGGGTTATGTTGTTGTTTGAAACTTTTCCTGAGGCAAACTTTATTTGTCGGTTATATCTGTACATTTTGGTTTCAATAAATTAACTAAGCTTAAAAAATCGTTGCTCACCGAACATATGGAAACCTCATTTCAAGAGTTGGTCAGAGTCGCCGTGTAATATTCATGACACGGGTTATGGGGGTTGTAAAAAGGAAAGGGGGAGAAGGAAAAATACTGGTAATGTAGGACGACGAAATTGTTATCGATTTCATTTTATAGGTGAAATGTGTGACGTGTCTGCTGGCTACAGTTGAGAGAACTTGACGCTCGGCCTAAGGTCTCTCTCTCTCTCTCTCTCTCTCTCTCTCTCTCTCTCTCTCTCTCTCTCTCTGAGGTCCACATCTACTTTTGTTGTTCATATCAACTGATAATCGTTGTGAAACCAGTGTAATATTTTTCAACATAACTACTATGATAATGTCTTGTTGCATGAATCAATTGATAAAATTGTGATCATCCTGTTTATTTATATTAATGTCACTTATGTATCATGTCGAATAGCAAACAGTTGCCTTCTATTGCATGTTTCAAACCAGCGACTACTATGTTGAGCAGTGCGCAAAGGCAAGCTCTTGTTCGCGTTGAGGGGGGTTGGGAGGAAGAAGAAAGGGAGGGGAATGAGGAGTTTCTATGGGGAGAAGGACATGTAGGGGGTAAATGTCGGGGTAAGGAGAAGAAAAGGGGGTGTCCGGAGCCAGTAGGCCGGGTCTCGAGGAGTGGCAGAGAGAGAGAGAGAGAGAGAGAGAGAGAGAGAGAGAGAGAGAGAGAGAGAGAGAGAGAGAGAGAGAGAGAGCCGGAGGGAGGAGGTAGTTTTGGTGGCTACAGGGGATCTGGGTAGGGTAAGGTAGGCATGTGAGAGGAAGAGAGAGAGAAAGAAAGAGAGACGGCCTCGACACCCCATGCCTGCGAAACATAGGCCCCTCTCGCCCTTAACCGGCCGCGTATTCCAGCTCGACGGAAGCGAGTCAGTTGAAAGTTGGGGGGATTGCAAGCTATTTGTTGCTTTCTGTATGACTTTGTTTAGACGAGATCTTTAATGAGGAGACGTAGGCCTAAGGATGATTAGAGTTCTTAATCCCCCTAACATAACCGCGTCTAGATTCAAAGGTAATGTAGATGAGGGGAATGCAAGCACGCAGGAAATGTTTTGGGTAGCTGATGTAACGGCGTTGGTAGCAAGGAGGAGGAGTGGGCGATGGTGGTGGCACTAGTGACAGGGTTGCGGCCTAAAAATAACCGTCCAAAGGGAGGCAGTAGCAGCAGCAGCGGCAGCAGGCAGGCAAGGGCGGTAGGCGGAGTCATGACGCCTGCTGGCTACTCTTAAGCCCTCTCCCCCTTTAGCACTATCCCCTCCGAGTCCCCTCCCTGAGCCCTAGTACTCATATGGACCTCCTCCACTCCCTTCTTCCCTCCTGCCGCTTTTCCCTCTTTCTTCAAGTGTTCTTTCCTGAAATCATCCAGCATTTGTTATACCCTTTCTATTTCTCGTAATCAAACGAATTTCTAAGGTTGGCAAGTTGCTTTGCCAAAAGTATTCTATGATTCACTAACGTTGAGTCACGAGACTCATCTACTGTAAATACCCAAGCTTTTGCCATCATGAACGTTGTGTGTGTGTGTGTGTGTGTGTGTGTGTATCGCATATCTTGCTCTTGTTATAGCAGAATCCTCGTACACGCACACGCACACATACAGCATCAGCATCCAGCTAAGCTATTCTTGTTAGGCTGGGCATTTCATGGGGCCTGGGGCAATTCACTCCTTGCCCTGAGTGTTTGCACTGAGAAAGGATTGTTGTTTGAAAGCGTGGGAATTCGATGTGACGATTCGACGGGCGTTCACAATCAATCTTCGACGCCAAACCCAACCACTAAGAAGGCCAAATAAGATTTTTCCTTAGCCTTCAACAGAAACTTCATTTATCTCGCAGCACACACGTGCGCATGCACATCCGTAATGTAAAATTAGGCTCTAACCATTATAGCTCTCTCTCTCTCTCTCTCTCTCTCTCTCTCTCTCTCTCTCTCTCTCTCTCTCTCTCGAAAATAACCCTTGGTTCATAGAGGCATCAAATGTAGGAAAGCAACGTACTACTACATGAGTAGAATGCGCGTGACCTGCAACACTCGATCTTTACTCCGCGTTATTCGTAATGCCTCAAAAATTTCCTTCCCTCAGTATTAAGGACATTCTTTGACTTGGACATTTATAAATTGAGTCGGTTGTAGTAGAGGTGAACTTACAATGAAATTAATTTGGAAGTCTAATTCTCAGCCTTTATAGTGAAACGTATACTCAGGTAAAATGACGTGTGTGTGTGTTGCGAATTTCATGCAACCGAATCGCCATCGAAAAGCTCGAATGACGCTAACAATCGGATCAGGTATAAGAAGTGTCAGCCGACGAGTGAGTCGCTGAGAAGAGATAGACAAAAACAAACTGTGGCTAAGCCTAACGCTGAGCACAATAGCATAATCATCAAGGCCGATGGCTTATGATAGGTTGTGGGATGGGGATAGGTGGATGGCTGTTAGGGAGGTGAGGGTGGGGAGAGAGGAAGGTTGGCCTCATTGGTTACACAGGAGGAATTGCAAAGGGATGGATGGAGTCATCCCTACTGAAAATGGAGGCTCTGCTCTTGCGGGGTTGGTTGGGGGAAGAAGCAGACTAGATATAAACTATCTTTTTGCCTCGAAATGATTAAATCGTTCGGATATCATATATATATATATATATATATATATATATATATATATATATATATATATATATATATATATATATATATATATATATATATATATATATATATGGTATGAGTGTGGAAACGACAGTAATCACCATCTGGATCATAGGCATATATGAAGAGGCTCACTTGGGGGTGAAAAGGGCGAGTTGAATTATGCCTGCGAAGTGGGTAGAGCGAATTTGGAGGGTAGAGACATTTATTATTGAACTAGGGAATTTCAAAGCTAATGAAAACTAAGGTTTGATTAAGGATAAAAATCAAGTCTACGCATATCTAAATTGTAATCATGTGTAGTTAAGGTTAAAAGCAATGTACAAGTGTGTGTTTTTGTCCACTGCCTGAAAGGACAATTCTTGTTTACGCACTTACGAAGAAATTAAAATTGTTTTGCAGAATTCACACCCTGTAAATGAATATATATATATATATATATATATATATATATATATATATATATATATATATATATATATATATATATATATATATATATATATATATATATATATGTAATATAACAGGCATTTGTGATTAGCCATGACAATCCGGTTTCAATCATTTGTTTGGTTTCTGTCATCAAATTTCTTAACTACGAATATCAAAGGGATGGATCAACTAACCCCTAAACTCGGCCACATCCGGAGAAAACAAGAGAAAAGGAAAATGAGTTGGGGGATCGTCAAAGTATTTTGTAAATATAAGAATATGTGTAAACTCTCACTTTTGCGTAAAGAAGTGTATGATTATCGTTGAAAAGCTGTAAATAAGTATATGAAGTACATGAATACGTATTTTTATATGATAGAAATTTACCATATGCGATTGAGAAATACTACGTAATTTCGTAAATTTTAGCTTCGTACAATATATTATAATCGCCTTTCACTCCATTTATTTAGAAGTCATTAATACTGGTCTGAAACTCCGTTCTAAAATAATTGTGAATTAAAGTAAACCACTGCCCTCCTAAGGTTTCGCGTTAAGACTTTCTACATCACCATAGAACAGAGCAGGAGATGAATTCATAAAACTTTTTATCATTGCATCTGTTTTAAACGGTGCTATGTTCTGCGACGAATGTGGGTGTATTTCATCCATGGTGTGATGGCATGTCTCAAAGAAAGTATTTTTTCGATTTATGAGTCGTCATGTGTTATGAGAAGCGAAGTAAATTACTATTTGTCCGTGGCACAGATACATGCCGTGGGAAGGACACTTGATAAGCATCCGGTATGACTGTGTGTGTGTGTGTGTGTGTGTGTGTGTGTGTGCTGATGGCAGAGGAGCAAAGGATTTATCTCGATGGTAGAGAGAGGATTACTTAAGAAATGTATTTAGGCGTGTTTTGTTTGGCGGAGGTCTCTTCTGTGTTAATTAGTAAGTGTATAATAGGCCTTAACTTATTTGTAAACCAGTACTGAATTTTTTCCATTTGCAACAAACAAAAATGGATGAATGATTTTACAAATTCGTTTAATTTGTTGAAGATGCGTAAAAAAAATAAGAAAAAAAAAAGAAACGTTCAGTCTGGATGTATTTAGATTTTGTTACTGACGTCTGCGTAAAGGAGCCTAAATGTTCTGATTGGTTCAATGGAAAAACCGTGGGCAAAACGATTCACGCGAATCATAATATAAAAGGATGAAATCGATGACAGTTAGAAAGAATGATTGACAGGCGTTTCAATCACAGTTAACCCCAGAATATTGGATATTTGTACTATCACTTATTTCTTTTATTTGCTGATTTGAACTGCGTTTTGTTATAACTTCTTCGAGTAGGAACTCTAGAATGACCTCATATAAGAGGAAATATTATCTAGATTCTCTCATTCCCAAGGCGTATTCCTCAATGTAATGGAAGCTCAAATAATTTCCTTATTTACTTCGCTAAATCTTTCATATCTTAATTAATGCTAATTCTTCGCTGTAAACAACTTACTTTCAGGATGCAAATGTACTACAAATAACCAAAAGTTAGATAAGGATTTCGCCGAGATGATATCCATAGGCGAAATTGAAATTCAACGGTATGCCTTTGCAATTGACTGAGATAGGAAGTAAACTTATCAGAGGAAGAAATATGGCCGTCACGTTGTCAGATCAAATGCAAATAGGGTGAAGCGTGTAAACGACAGTTTTGGATTTGGTGAAAGAACGCCTTGGAAAAAACGGGGGGAAACCCCATAGGCATGGGAGCGGTGTTGAAAGATGAAGAGTAATGCAACATCAGGCATTAGCATAAGAGTAGGGCCTAGATGAGCTACGGTTGAGCAGATCGTTGTTGAATGGAAGGAAAAGAGAGTAGGAGACATGACAAAGCCTTGTGGGACGCCGACTGTTGATAGGGAAAGCAGGCATTGCAACGACGCCGCCGCCGTTACAATCCCCGGGAAAGAGGAGAATAATGGGAAGAAAGAGAAGAATGGCCGGCGCTTTCGGAAGCGATTCTTTAGGGGCCAAGATATTTCCACATTAAAAAAGGAGTAAGACATTCCATTATGGGGGGCCATAATGGTATACAGGAAGGCCATGTGTAAATCATAGTCGCATTTCCGTATCCTTAACTTACAAAAGTGCAAGAAG
>NC_090746.1:37457436-37469936 GCF_036898095.1 Palaemon carinicauda | reverse complement strand
GAGATGTCCTATATAAACTATTAACAACGTCAAAAACAGATATGTCATATATAAACTATAAAAAGACTCATGTCAGCCTGGTCAACATAAATACATTTGCTGCAACTTTGAACTTTTGAAGTTCTACTGATTCAACTACGTGATTAGGAAGATCATTCCTCAACTTAGTAACAGCTGGAATAAAACTTCTAGAATACTGTGTAGTATTGAGTCTCATGATGGAGAAGGCCTGGCTATTAGAATTAACTGCCTGCCTAGTATTTCGAACAGGATAAAATTGTCCAGGGAGATCTGAATGTAAAGGATGGTCAGAGTTATGAAAAATCTTATGCAACATGCATAATGAACTAATTGAACGACAGTGCCAAAGATCAATATCTAGATCAGAAATAAGAAATTTAATAGACCGTAAGTTTCTGTCCAAGAAATTAAGATGAGAATCAGCAGCTGAAGACCAGACAGGAAAACAATACTGAAAACAAGGTAGAATGAAAGAATTAAAACACTTCTTCAGAATAGATTGATCACCGAAAATCTTGTAAGACTTTCTCAATAAGCCAATTTTTTGTGCAATTGAAGAGGACACAGACCTAATGTGTTTCTCAAAAGAAAATTTGCTGTCGAGAATCACACCTAAAATTTTTAAAGAGTCATACAAATTTAAAGAAACATTATCTATACTGAGATCTGGATGTTGAGGAGCCACCGTCCTTGACCTACTTACAATCATACTTTGAGTTTTGTTAGGATTTAACTTCATACCCCATAATTTGCACCATACACTAATTTTAGCTAAATCTCTATTAAGGGATTCACCAACCCCAGATCTACATTCAGGGGATGGAATTGATGCAAAGAGAGTAGCATCATCTGCATATGCAACAAGCTTGTTTTCTAGGCCAAACCACACGTGTATATAGTATGAAAAGTAATGGGCCAAAAACACTATCCTGTGGAACACCGGATACCACATTCCTATACTCACTATGGTGCCCATCAACAACAACTCTTTGAGATCTATTACTTAAAAAATAAAAATAATAATGCTAAGAAACGACCCACCCACTCCTAGCTGTTTGAGTTTGAAAACAAGGGCCTCATGCTTAACACAGTCAAAGGCAGCACTAAAATCAAGGCCAATCATACGAACTTCCTGACCACAATCAAGGGATTTCTGTACAGCATTGGAGATTGTAAGAAGGGCATCCAATGCTCCAAGGCCTTTACGAAAACCAAATTGCAAACTAGGGAATAGATGATTACCATCAGCAAACCTATTAAGACGTTTTGCCAGAAGACGTTAAAAAACTTTAGATAATATGGGAGTTATGGAAATTGGGTGGTAATCAGTGGGACTTGAGCTACCACAAACAAATTTACATAGAGGAGTGACATTACCAATTCTCCAACAAGTGCTAAAAGCTCCTCGTCTTGCTAACTTGCGCAAAATAACAGATAACTTTGGAGCTAAGAAATCTGCTGTCTTTATAAAAAACAAAGGAAAAATACCATTTGGGTCTACACCTCCATAAGCATCAAGGTCCATCAACAGAGCTTTAATCTCCCGAGATTGAAAAGCTAAACTAGTTAGTTTAGCCTCAGGAAAACAGGAATGAGGAAGTTCAAGTTTTTCATTACTCTGTTTACTGTCAAAAACATCACTCAAAAGGGTTGCCTTTTCCTTTGGATAGTGAGTGACTGAGGCATCTGGTTGAAGTAAAGGAGGAACTGTTGCATCTACACCAAAGAGTGCAGATTTAAGGGTAGACTACCATTTATGTTCCTGAGTTGTACCAGAAAGGGTTTCTTTTATGGTTAAATTGTACTCCTTTTCAGTTGAGGCATAAACTCTCTGAGCAAAAGCTTGAAGCTGAGTATAGTTGTTCCAGGTCAAATCTGATCTGTTACCCTTCCAAAGATGATAGGCCTCCTACTTCTCCAAATAAGCTCGTCTACAATCATCATTGAACCACGGTTTGTCCTTCACTCGGTACCTTAGCACACGAGAAGGGTTATGCCTATCAATTATGTAGACTTGATTCTCATTCAAAGGGACAACAGGATTTACACTGCTATATAATTGTGACCAATTCAAGCACAGAAGATCATGCAAAATCCCATTCCAGTCTGCTTGGGATTTCATATAAATTTTACAAGAGTAGGATATATCAGGGACAGGCTGCTCAGTCTTCACTACTAATGAAATTAAGGCATGATCAGATGTCCCGACTGGAGAACCAACCTTACTAGTTATAACGCCAGGGGAGTCAGTGTATACGAGGTCCAAGCAATTACCAGACCTGTGAGTAGCTTCATTTATGATTTGCTCACTGTCTGATTCAGAGGCAAAGTCTAAAGCTCTTAAGCCATGGCGATCGGTAGGAGAGATAGAACTTAACCACTCCCTATGTTGAGCATTAAAATAACTAACAAAGATAAAAGAAGCCTTTCTATCATCTTCTTGTATTTTAGCCATAATGGTAAGAAGACAATCGAAGATAGAATCATCCATGTCTGGATTCCAGTAGATCGAACACAAATAAAAGTTGTTATGCCTGCCACAAACTTTTATTACCTGAATCTCATGACATCCACATTGATAGCAGGGCTTATGAGAAGCAGGGTACTCGGTCCTAATATACACCACCATTCCCCTGGCCCTAGGGATGGCATCACGTTTCAACATTATTGGCTTCTTAAAACCACTTATAAGGAGCTCAGATGAGTGCCTCATATTAGAAACCAAAGTTTCTGAGCAAAAAAGAATATCATACTTTCTGGACACAACTGCAAGGTCTTGGATATTTGCATGAAGACCACGAATATTGCAATACAGAAGACGACATTGACGAAATCTAGGACGTACTGGTCCCGGATTTCGCTCAATGTCTCCAGACAGCATAAGAATTAATAGAAATAAAAAAGAGACATCATACATAAAAACTAGATTAACAAGAATTATAACAAAAACAATATGTACAGAATTATAAATAAAGTGATTGATCATACCCATAGACTATAGTAAAAAGTCGGAAAAACTGGTCAACATGGAGGAGCCGATACACCATGTAAGGCTAAATACCCTCCAGGATAGCCACTTCAACTGAAGGGAGGACAGTAAGGATGGTTTTAAGAAGAAAAAGAATCAGAAAAAGGAAAAGACAACCTCTTGATAAACCACCAGGCATCCATGTCCCTTCTATTAAGCCTGCCCAACACACCATTTCAAAAAAACAAGAGGAAGAAAAAAAAAAACAGTAAGATAGAATAGTGTGCTCGAGTGTACCCTCAAGCAAGAGAACTCTAACCCAAGACAGTGGAAGACCATGGTACAGAGGCTATGGCACTACCCAAGACTAGAGAACAATGGTTTAATTTTGGAGTGTCCTTCTCCTAGAAGAGCTGCTTACCACAGCTAAAGAGTCTCTTCTACCCTTACCAAGAGGTAAGTACACTGAACAAATTGCATTACAGTAATTAACCCCTTGGGTGAAGAAGTGTTTAGCATCTCATTGTTGTCAGGTGTATTAGGAAAGACGAGAATATGTAAAGAATAGGCCAGACTATTCTATGTAAGTGTAGGCAAAGAAAAATTAAGCCGTAACTAGAGAAAGGGATCCAATGCATTACTCTCTTGCCAGTCAAAGGATCCAATACCTCTCTAGCGGTAGTATCTCAACGGGTGGCTGGTGCCCTGGCCAACATATATATATATATATATATATATTTGTGTGTTGATAATCACTCATCCAAATGAAAAACCTAATGTTGAACATCTGCAAAATAATAAGTTCTTTTTCCAATTATATGTATTTCATATTTGTGTATATATATATATATATATATATGTATATATATATATATATATATATATATTATTACAAACCAAGCTACAACCCTAGTTGGAAAAGCAAGATGCTATAAGCCCAAAGGCTCCAACAGGGAAAAATAGTTTAGTGAGGAAAGGAAATAAGGAAATAAATAAATGATGAGAACAAATTAACAATAAGTCATTCTACAAACAGTAACAACGTCAAAACAGATATGTCATAGATAAACTATAAAAAGACTTATGTTAGCCTGTTCAACATAAAAACATTTACTGCAACTTTGAACTTTTGAAGTTCTACAGATTCAAATACCCGATTAGGAAGATCATTCCACAACTTAGTCACTGATGGAATAAAACTTCTAGATTACTGTGTAGTATTGAGCCTCATGATGGAGAAGGCCTGGCTATTAGAATTAACTGCCTGCCTAGTATTACAAACTGGATGGAATTGTGCAGGAATATCTGAATGTAAAGGATGGTCAGAATTATGAAAAATCTTACGCAACATGCATAATGAACTAATTGAACGACGGTGCCAAAGATTAATATCTAGATCAGGAATAAGAAAATTAATAGACCGTAAGTTTCTGTCCAACAAATTAAGATGAGAATCACCACTTGAAGACCAGACAGGAGAACAATACTGAAAACAAGGTAGAATGAAAGAATTAAAACACTTCTTCAAAATAGATTGATCACCAAAAGTCTTGTAAGACTTTCTCAATAAGCCAATTTTTTGTGCAATTGAAGAAGACACAGACCTAATGTGTTTCTCAAAAGTAAATTTGCTGTCGAGAATCACACCTAAAAATTTTAAAGAGTTATACAAAGTTGAAGAAACATTATCAATACAGAGATCCTGATGTTGAGGAGCCACTGTCCTTAACTTACTTACAATCATGCTTTGAGTTTTGTTAGGATTTAACTTCATACCCTATAATTTGCACCATACACTAATTTTAGTTAGATCTCTATTAAGGGATCCAGCAACCCCAGATCTACATTCAGGGAATGGAATTGATGCAAAGAGAGTAGCATCATCTGCATATGCAACAAACTTGTTTTCTAGGACAAACCACATGTCATGTGTATATAGTATGAAAAGTAATGGGTCAAGAACACTACCCTGTGGAACACCAGATATCACATTCCTATACTCATTATGGTGCCCATTAACAACAACTCCTAGCGATCTATTTCTTAAAAAATCCATAATAATAACATATATATATATATATATATGTGTGTGTATATATATATATATATATATATGTGTGTGTGTATATATATATATATATATGTATGTATAAATATATATATATATAGGTGTGTGTGTGTGAAATTTTGCACATTTAGACGTGTTTTTCATATTCAAATAAGCCATATATTTCTTTATTATACATCAATGTCTGGATTCTCTTACTGACCTCAGGATCAGAGCCAGGCAGACCCACTCAAAGACAATAGCTTCTGACCTGCCGGGAATCAAACCGTGGTCCAGGAAACTTGTAACAACAGTGACGTACTAATTAGCCACAAAGAAAGACAAAAGTCAATGACAATTCTTCTGTACTTATACATGTCGAATTTAGGGTTTTTTTGTACTTAGAATTGAAATCAATGGATCTTCACCATCGTAGCTAATTGGTATGTTTATACTTGGCATTCGATTAATGATAAATTTTGCACATTTAGACATGTTTTTCATATTCAAATAAGCCATATATTTTTTTTATACATTAATGTCTGGATTCTCTTACTGAAAAATTGTCAGTTACTTTTATCTTTCTTCGTGGCTAAGTGGTACGTCACTGTTATTACAAGTTTTCTGGACTAGGGTTCGATTCCCGCCTGGTCAGAAGCAATTGTCTTTGAGTTGTTCCGCCTGGGGCTCTGATCCCGAGGTCAGTAAGAGAATCTAGAAATCATTGTATAAAAAAATATATGGCTTATTTGTTTATATATATATATATATATATATGTGTGTGTGTGTGTGTGTGTGTGTGTGTGTGAGTGAGTGAGACATAGCCCTCACGAAGTTACCTTAAACCAATTACAGCAGTTGGACTGCATCGGAGAGAGTGGAACAGCAACCAGATGACAGACTACATTAGCATGTTAGGAATAGTGTGGGTCAAACTGGAACCCTGGAATAGAGGGCTAACGTAGTTTTGCTATCCATATTCTATATTTGTCCAAAAGAGGCAGACAATGCTCTTGATATGAACTATTTTGGACACAAGATAACATCCTGAGGACACACTATTTTCCCATAAAGTCGGTGAATTCTTGTTATATGATTTTGTGATTCTTCATGGAAATGCACCCTCCCTTCTCAACATTTCTTTCTTTGTTTCAGTTTCAGAGTTTCTACACATTTATGGACTTTTGTCATTGATTGCTTACTGTAATAGCATCTATATTGAAGTGTAATTTCGTTATTCAAAAAGGTGTTCCCTGGACGAAAGCCACACGTTAATAATTGAAATAGCTGTAGTTTTATGTAAAACGACAACATGATTATGTTTTTGTCTTTACCTTCAGAGTTTTAGCCATGGGGATGAGAAGTGTGAGGTAGGATAGAAAAGAAAATTCAGTGGTTTCAGGACTCCTCATATAGCACTGTATTTGATGCCAAAAAAGTATTTTAGAAGAGGGAAGTCATGGAATGATAATGCAGTTGAACTACAAGTTGTTATGAAGCCATAACGGGAGGATTTAGGGAATCGAGGAAAAATGTGGTGTGAATTATTCTACGTTCAAAGGAGGCAGGCAAGCCTTGAGATTAAAGCTACATTAGGCAAATGATGACAATCCAGAATAAATGTTCTCGAACCCTTACAGCAGTGGGACTGTGCCTTTCTTTAAAGGTGAGAGCAAAAATCAAACCTCAGGTAGTTATGGGCTGCAATATTGCAGGAGCCTATTTCTGGCCGAAAGAGTCAGGGCAATCCACACCAACCACATCAAATTAGGAATAATTGTGTCCCAAGGGGATCCTTGGAATTGATAACTGGAATAGTTTGTAATCCTATTTATGTATTAGTATGGAAGATAAAGGGTAGCAACTTTGTGTAAGCTGTGTTGGATTTAAGATGACACTCCTGAAGGCACAACTTCCTGCTGTCAGACCAGTATAGTTATGTATGCTGATCCTATGATACTTCATAGAAAATCATCGTCACTTAAATAAATGTTCCAGAATACTATGTTTTTTTTTTATGTTAGTCTCTGATTTTTCTGTAATATATAAATGCAATTCCATTGTTCAACAGATGTAGCCCTGAAATCCATGAAGTAATGACTGACACACTGTGATATACTGAGTGTTGAAGCATGTTTCTATTTTTCAACATATGTAACCTTGAAGAAAACTTTCAAATTAGTGGCTGCAACAGATGCCAGAAAATATTAAAGGGTGGAACATTGTTGCAGTTTTCATCTTTCCTTATGGAGCTTTAGCATTGAGGAAGAGAAAAGTGATGCTGATTTGAAAAACTGTGCTATGGGATGGTGAGCAACACATATGCAACCATATTTTGTAATAAATGAATTATATATACACACATGCTGCATATATATATATATATATATATATATATATATATATATATATATATCTATATATATATATGTGTGTGTGTGTGTGTATTTATATATATATATATATATATATATATATGAGCAGAAACTAATGATTAGTAACCCGTGAAATTCAAAGATATGAGTGGTAAAATGTCGATTATCCTTTTATGTAGGCTGAGATTGTGGAAGTTCCTTCGCAGTTCAGAAATTAATTCGCTTTTATAGAGTGACGCGGTTGTGACTAGTCCTATTTTTATCGGGTTTCACCCCCCGTGAAACAACTTGATTCATATTTACATGGAATCATGTTTTAAGACTATTACATTTTTTGCCAGAACCTAATGGTTTGTATGTAGAGTAACTAAGATCGAGTATGGAATCAAATTTTTGTTAGTAAACTAGTTTTAGTTTCCTCAAAAGGTAAGTATAGAAAAGCCTTATTGCTTGATTATTTGTAACACCACTTCACATTTAAACAAATGAATCTATACCATACATGTTTATCCGCCGTATTAGTTATTTATGACAATAATTACATAGGCATTTACACGCATATAAATCAAAGAGAGTAATGTTCGTTACTTTTGTCGTTCTTATTACGATTCAAGAAAGAATGCGAACCGTCATGAAACATCGGATTAAGGGGCATAGAAGAGCTCTCACGAATCCTAAAGTCGAAAGACCCTATTATGAATAGATGTTGGATTTTTATGGGGAAATTAAGTAGAATGATTTACCACATGATTTTTATTGTATTTCTTTCTTCATTACCTAACTAACGCGTGTCATTTCGAAATGAGCAAGAATTATAACGTGCGGTAGGTCTTCTCTCCTGTAATAGAGTTGGTTTCTGTATCCTAACAGAGGGGAGTCCGAGGGGTTCAGAGTGAGCGGTTGAGTTATAGGAGACTGGAAACCTTTTCGTGATGATTCAGGGAGGGAGGGAGGAAAGCGTTGGCCAGGGGGTTAACTTTGTCCCACTCTCTGTGGCGTGTGGGAAGAACCGAACCGGAGGAGGGTGATGGGCCCCCCCGAAGGATGAGTCTAGAGGGGAGTTATCAGGAGCATGACGGCTTGGGATCTCCGGTTACGGGAAGGCACTGGTGAACTTAACTGCTGGTGCTGGCTTGGCGGTTGTGGTCGTGCGCTTTGGCACACTGGTGCTAATTGTATCCCTTGTTCGTCCTCTTCCTAAACTCGCTACTTCAAGCAAAACTGATATTTCTCTCTCTCTCTCTCTCTCTCTCTCTCTCTCTCTCTCTCTCTCTCTCTCTCTCTCATATATATATATATATATATATATATATATATATATATATATATATATATATATGTGTGTGTGTGTGTGTGTGTGTGTGTGTATGTATGTGTATGTATGTATGTATGTATGTGTGTATGTTTTAGGAGCTTTTATTTTACCATATGGATTATAAATAAAACTAATTGTTCATTCTTAGAGTAGAAATTAACGTTCATGGTTTGGTGTAATATTATTTTTCGATAATTCAAATAATTTGAGAAGGCACACATATTTGGGATCAACTGCTCTGGCCAATGGAAATCTTAACTATAAATATTTCTTTAAAAAAAAAATGCCTGCAATGCGCTCATTTCTTGTTTCAAGATATGAAGAAATAGCTCTTGTTGGTCTATTGAGAACAAAGGAGTGCGCTTGAACAGTTACAAAGTTTCATTAGGTAATCACGTCACTACTATCAAAGATCCAGGCGTTAATTGCATAGTTTCTATTGGAGCTTGATTTGAGCCTATATTTGAAAGACGTTTTCTAAAAGAACAATATTATTTTGAATATGGTAAGATAAATGTTTTTAGAAAACATTAATTCGTCTTTATGGTAGTAATGTAGACTGACTGAGTTTGTATGTAGGATAGCAATAAAATGAAGGCATTGTCTTCTATTATTGTAGAAGAATTCGTCTTCCTTTCATTCATGTTATCTTAGAGTAATTTGTAAAGAAATCTCTAGGATCCCGTTGGGCTTGACTAACAAGGATCTACTGATCCCTGGACCCTTTGTTTTGTCACTAGGTTGTTAAATATTGGATCGGTTGTTATCAGTGTCGGATGAAGGATCATCTCCACCTAGCTATTCAATCTCTAAAATTCGAAGCGAATGGCTGGTTTTTTTGTTCCTTGCTCAGGCCTACTGCCGTATGCCAGTCAGCTATTTTCATCTATTTCGAAAGTTTATGAATTATTGAGAGGATCCTTAGACGTGGTCTTTTGAATACCGGCTTCTGCGTTACAAACGAAAATGAAAAAAAAAATACTAGAAATTATGATACTGATGGTTATGCCGGTATTGTTGGGGTATAACTATTACTATGAAATTCTCTCTCTCTCTCTCTCTCTCTCTCTCTCTCTCTCTCTCTCTCTCTCTCTCTCTCTCTCTCTCTCTCTCTCTCTCTATATATATATATATATATATATATATATATATATATATATATATATAATATATATAACTATTGAATGTTACTATAAATGTGCATGTGTGTGCATGTGTTTACACATGATGAAGTCTCACAAGGAAAGTGTATGAACTGTGCCAAGAGACACGTAATGAAGTTTCTTCCTTGCATTGTCAGGGAACGGCTCCGGTATTTCCCAGTCTTGACCTGATGGTAAAACATGTTTCGAATAAAATGCCTTTAATTGAAATCTTCCAGTTCGGTTAGAGATCCTGGCACTGATTTAAGTTCCTTCCTACTATCCTCACAGTACTCACTGGTATTAGTTCCTAGAGTGATGCTTGTAGAGTGTCTACATTAGTATTGCCTGTTTTGATAGTCTTCTGTTTATCATACCGCATTATTCATTCCTTTAATCTCTATGATATATTTGAGTAGTTGACAGGCTTTTCTCTCTCTCTCTCTCTCTCTCTCTCTCTCTCTCTCTCTCTCTCTCTCTCTCTCTCTCTCTCTCTCTCTCTCTATTTCTTTGACGACAGTGCAAATTTTCTATATTGCTGATAGTTTAATCAAAGAGAGCATGATCAGTACTTGCAAAGGAGGATACCAGATACTGACAAAACGAAGAACGTAGGGCTTGCTTCTTCACTACATAAATACTTGCTGAAAATTGGAAGGGTAACAGTTGACGAGCACACACACATATATGTATATATATATATATATATATATATATATATATATATATATATATATATATATATATATATATATATATATATATATATATATATATATATATATATATATATATATATATATATATATATATATATATATATGTATGTATGTAGTATATATATATGTAGTAGTAGTAGTAGTAGTATTAGTAGTAGCAGCAAAGCTACAACCGTAGTTGGAAAAGCAAGATGCTATAAGCCCAAGGGCTCTGAGAGGGAAAATAGCCCAGTGAGGAAAGGAAACAAGGGAATAAATAAATGATATAAGAAGTAAGGAAAATTAAAATAAAATATTTTAAAAACATTAACAACATTAAAACAGATATTTGATATATAAACTATAAGACGACTTATGTAAGTTTGTTCAACATCAAAACATTTGCTACGAGTTTGAACTTTTGAAGTTCCACTGATTGAAAAGATTAGGAAGAACATTCCACAACTTTGTCACACCTGGAATAAAACTTCTAGAGTATTGTGTAGTATTGAGCCTCATGATGCAGAAGGCCTGGCTATTAGATTTAACTGCACACCTTTTATTACGAAGAGGATGGAACTGCTCTGGAAGATCAGAATGTAAAGGATGGTCAGAATTTTATATATATATATATATATATATATATATATATATATATATATATGTATATATAAATATATATATACATAATTCTGACCATCCTTTACACACACACGCACTCATATATATGTATATATATATATATATATATATATATATATATATATATATATATATATATATGTGTGTGTGTGTGTGTGTGTGTGCGCGCGCGCGTGTAAAAGATGGTCTGAATTAGGTGTAAATATATATATATATATATACACATACACCCGAGGATGGTTCCCGGGTCTGGGCACCAAAATATATTTTACGATTATAGCTCCCTGGTCTGGGCACTAAAAATATATTATACTATGGCTCGTGACTGGGAACCAAACATATAATATTATATATACTACGATTGACAAGTTAATTGACCTCTCGAATTCCAAACTCCCTTGTTTGCTTTTACATTAAAACTGTTACACTTTAAAATATTAATACACGAATTCTGAGACAGTTAAATAACTCCCAGACAGCAATATATAAAGCATTGAATATCCAAAGGGCACACTCAAAACAAAACTGGGTAATTATTCCTAAGTATTATTTATGATTTACTGTGGTTCTTAACAGGATGCAAGCGGAATCTGATTCTAAAAAAATGGTGATTGGAATAATACACTCTTTACAAAAATAAATATATTCTATATACATTACTACACTTTGAAAAGAATTTACATAATAACAAAATAAGTCACAGGAAAAAATTAAGTCTGAACAAAACTTAGATTGAGACAAAAATTTTACAATCTGAAAATTACATATATTAACTTGACTTGAACTATTATATCTAAATGAACCTTAGACTAAGAAAAGAAATAATACAATGTAAATTATACAAAAGCTTGAAATTAAATCTGAATAATATAATATTCAAGTTTGATACTTAATGAAACATAGATAACCAGATCACAATACAAATCTCTAATCTTCCTACTGGGTCAATTACAAAAAAACTTTATACAATGCCAACACTCACCCTAATACAATGAATTCAAAATCACCGTTTCGTCTTACATATCTTTTCGACACAAATTTGCTTTGGGGCACAGAGTCACTAAAACGTACTGAACACTTTCAAAAACAATACAATGGGTTGCGTGCGAGAGTGAGAGAGGTGAGGAGATGACAATCTTAAGGCTGGTAGTCTCTATCTCTATCTGAATCTGTAAACTTGGTGTCCCCTTTTTTATATAAAACCTAACTGCTACTTCCAGAAGATTCCAAAGGATTTGGGAAGCATGGGGGCCGAGCAAGGCGTCAAAGTTACCAAGTATCGCTCTGCCAAA
>NC_090746.1:37432436-37454936 GCF_036898095.1 Palaemon carinicauda | reverse complement strand
TCCGGATTTGACGACATATTGTGGTATAATCCCATGCATAATAACTATTAAAGCCCCATTGTCGGGAAAGTAGTATTTATCTCGGTAAGGATTGGGTTTCAAGGTGGAAGTACGCGTCCGAGTAGCCCCTATATAGAAGAACGCGAAGTGGTTAGAAGGCAATCAAGAAATGGGGGAATATTTCACGTTTTTACTCTTCAATGGTTTTACTCAAATTCAGGAAACCAGGGACAGCTGTCTCACACTAATTTTCTCTGCGTTGTTTGACTTGAACTTTTAAAGTAAATTGTATCTCATTCAACGATTGAGGTTTCATGACACTTTTACTGTTGACAATTCTTGTTTAATTTTACAGTTTATTTGCCAAATGCAATTATGAACCTTTCGTGTATTTGTCACTTTTAGTTATTATTCACCAATGAAGAAGTTGAGGGCATTTTCCCCATCTAGTTGTTGAGTTCATGAATCTGTATCTGTTTATTTGTTTGTTTGTTTCAGTCCTTGAGACACCCAAAGTCCTAAAAATCATTTTACTCATAAAGCTGTGATGGAAGTGAGGATGTTATGTAACGAAATACCGACTTGCTAAAGGGTAAAACTGGCCTCAAGGATTATACACGACTATATCCGACTAAGTAATTCCACACATGAGTAAAGTCGAAGTTCTTGGGATTTTCCAGTCATCAAGCTTTATTGTAGAGAGTTCAAGCATGACTTGCTCCTGGTGTGAGTAAACTCAACTTGGTCTTGAAAGGTAAAATGACCAAGGCTTGAGTCTTCGAATAAAGATTTGACGCTTAATGCAAAAGACTGATGCATTCGTTCATTCTCGTGCATTGCCCAATAAAAATAGATGAAAGAGATGTAGAATATTAGAAAAGACATTACAGGGATTTCAATATATATCTAATTCTATCAGAGAGAATATGATGTTTTATGAATATAGAATTAGAATTAGATCAACTTTCTCAAGAAAACTCGTTTACAAAAATTAATGAATGATTGAGATAGATTTTATATAATCCTTTTGTATACCAATTTAGTTTGCAGTGTTACAGCTTGTCATTTGATATGTTTAGTCCTATTCATTCCGTTATATAGGTCAGAGAATACCTTTCATGCGAAGAGTAATAAGTTTCCAAGAAGAAAAATTCTATCATTCAAGTCTTGTCCCTTTTTATAGTTGTCATGATTCTATTTCTCTTTTACATACTACAGTTTTTTTTTATAATTATCTATGTACTCAAGCAGAGCACGCAATCATATCCTGTCACCGTATCCTGAGACTATGTTTTGTTTTCTTATCCTCGTCATATCCTTAGCTCTTGTTATATGTCGATGTTGGTTTCAAGTCTTCAAAAGAATCCCGCACTAGTTTGTTTGTTGTTTATTCCTTTGTATCTGCAGAAATAGTAATGCAAGTTTTGATTAAACCTTCATGTTACGGTTTATGTTTATTGTGTTATGTATATATAATTGAAATTACCATTTGCACCTCAAAGTTCAATATAGTGATTAGAATAAGCGGCTCCTTTTTTTTTTTTTTTTTTTTTTTTTTTAGGGATCCTAGATCAACTTTTAGTAGTTCACGAAAATACTTGGTTAAGAACCTAATTCTATTCTTAACACTATTAGCCTGAGAAGTTTCACAAACTTCTTGTACAAGAAGCAATTTCTAATTCTTACTGTATTTTTTGAGTTTTATAGTACTCCCAGCTTTAGGATTCAAGAATTTGCAAAACAGGAGAATGATAAGCGCTTAGGATTTAAAACACTGATATTGATAAATTTACATAAAGCCTAACCTAAAGCTAAGTCTTGCACTCTCAAATTGAAATCTGGATACCTTTAAAATCAAGTCCAATAAGCTACCGTCTTTCCAAGTATTCAACACCCTAAATGTAAAATATTCATGAATCCTGAAAGCTGATGTATATACTCAAAGCTACCCTGGGTCTGTCTAGTGAGCTTTGTATCCCTTTGTACCTCGAGGTCTGAGAATTATGCTTAAAATGTTGAGTTAATATGACCCAACAGTAAACTGTGATGAATAGAATCGTATGGGTAGATTTGTGAAATGCTGAAATAACTTCTAATGAATTTAAATTGCCGAAAGATATGCCTATCTTTCGTGATGCCTTGTAACTTATAGATGATCCAATAAATATTTCTTTATGTGAGAGATTTATCAAGAATTTCCTCACATCTCATTATTGCCTTTCTTTACCACCATTTTAGGTTTAAAGGCCACGCATGAATAGCAGAGGCAAGGGACAGTGACATTGCCCTAGCAAGGAGGACAATGCACTAGAGACTGACCATATATACATTTGATCAGCGCCCGAGCCATCTCTCCACCCAAGCTAGGACCAAGAATGGAAGTAATGGCTGCACATGACTCAGCAGGTAGAACTATAGGCTCCCCTTAACCCTCCATCCTTAGCTCACAAGGATGGTGAGATTGCAGAGACCAAAGAAACTAACGAGTTTGAACAGGACTTGAACCCCAGTCTGACGTTCATCAGTCAGGGATGTTACCACATCGGCCACCACAACAAAATTATTATTCTTGATTCGAACATGGGATGTTTTTACAACCAAATAGATGCTCCAAACGATAGATTACTATCCAGAATCGATGCAATTGGGTTGCTCTGGTCAATAGACTTTTTAATAGATTGTAATAGAACGATAAGGAAGTTCGTAAAATGAGGAATCTTTATGGTTTGTCAAATATTGTCTTAAACTTGGCCATCTGAGTTTGGAACTGAAGAATACATCGTAGTATGGAAATTTGTTTTTGATACGCTAATATGACCATGTTTATGTGGTTTGATGAACGTACATGTAATGCTTCTCTTACTAGCGGGTAAATCTAGGAACATTATGTTGGACAGTTGAATGAAGCAGTTAGTTCTCCCTACTTTAGAATATCCGAGTTATTATGGTAGAATTGTTTGCTATATTTTCAGCACATCAGAGTATTACTGACATAACTCCACAGAAATATGCAGTTGTCCGAGACAAGGTTTTAGAAGTGCTTTGGGGTTCCTCCAAAATTATTGCATTGAAAATCCCTTTGTCCTGGAGAATGATCATATCATCATTATAGCTTTGTGGGATGATATCGTATAGTACAGCTGAAACAGACAAAACTACAATTACTATGAATAGATCAAATATTGTTTCTCTTGTTAGTAGTTATTTACGTATCTATAGCCAATCATCAGTGGTAAATGGTAGACTTTATTGAGTTAGGACACCAATTAAAAGTTATAAATATATTTAGCAAATTGTTGGTTAATGGTGTTCTTGATTTTAAAAGTAGGCCACATTCAAGTAAAGTGATTCCACCTTTAAAGTGGTAGTGGTAAGACGTTAACCTTAGGATATTTGATGGATACCCCCAAAGATACATATCTTATATGATTGTTTACTTTGAAATAAAATGAATATCGAAATATCCATGGAGATTTTTTTCCATAATTTTTAGCATTTTAATTATCTACTATCGTTATAAAACAAAAGTTCATTAGTTCAGCCTTATGATAGTTATGTTAAAGATATTGATTTAACTAAGCCATGTTAAACTATTTATTGTACCCCTATATCCAACTTGAAGATAGAAGAAAGTTATATAGTTCTTTGTAATAAGTAAAAGTATGAAAGGACACGATAATTCATTCCTTCAGACAATAGCAATAATATATAGGTGAAGTTATTTAATCTTATGAGATTACAGGAGGGTATATACACACACAGACACACACACACACACACACACATATATATATATATATAGAGAGAGAGAGAGAGAGAGAGAGAGAGAGAGAGTTATGGTCTTTTGACTGGCCAGATAGTACTACATTGGATCCTCTCTGGTTACGGTTCACTTTCCCTTTGCCTACACATACACCGAATAGTGTGGCATATTCTTTACAGATTCTCTTCTGTCCTCATGCACCTGACAACACTCAATTTACAAAAACAATTCTTCTTCACCCAAGGAGTTAATTACTCTACTGTATTTGTTCAGTGGCTACATTCCTAGAAGCGCACTTCAAAAACAAACCATTGTTCTCTAGTCTTGGGTAGTGCCATAGCCTCTGTACCATGGTCTTCCACTGTTTTGGGTTAGAGTTCTCTTGCTTGAGGGTACACTCGGACACGCTATTCTATCTAATTTCTCTTCTTGTTTTTGTTAATTTTTTTATAGTTTATATAGGAAATATTTATTCTAGTGTTGTTACTGTTCATAAAATATTTTATTTTTCCTTGTTTCCTTTCCTCACTTGTCTTTTTTCCCTTTTGGGCCCGCCTGGCTTATAGCATCCTGCTTAGCAAGTAATAATAATAATAATAATAATAATAATAATAATAATAATAATAATAGTAATAACGACATATAGCTTCATTCTATCTTCAGGTTTGGCGTAGAGGAGTTATATATGGTTTTCTGGTATTAATTGCTCTTCTTTTGACTTTTAATTTGAAGAATTGCTATTATCAAAAAGAGGGCCAACCAGTTTTCATCACCACGCTGGCCACTGCGGATTGGTGGTGGTGATATACTCTAGTCTGATCGTTCACAGCAAACCAACCTAGTATGGGTGGCCCTGACTAGTACAGCTTTGCTGATTATGGTGATACTCAAACACGTGGCAAGGTATGTTAGTCCAGGATTGTCCTGGTGAGCCATAGCAATGTATACAGATGGCAGACACATAGCACAACGTCTGAGAACTAATCATATTACATTTAATATCTCCTGAAGAACTTTAAATGTCGTTTCCAGCTACGCTGGATTGCTATTAGTGTAGATGCATAGAAAATCAGCTCCACTTATTAAAATTTCTGAATTACTTTTAATTTCTGAACCTTTTTAGATTTTCGGCTTTGATTATTTGCTGTAATTACCTATAGAGGATGGAGGGTTAAGGGGAGCCTATAGGTCTACCTGCTGAGTCATGTACAGCCATTACTTCCATCCTTGGTCCTAGCTTAGGTGGAGAGAGGGCTTTGGCGCTGATCAAATGGTCAGTCTCTAGTGCACTGTCCTGCTTGCTAGGGCAATGTCACTGTCCCTTGCCTCTGCTATTCATGCGTGGCGTTTAAACCTAAAATGGTGGTAAAGAAAGGCAATAATGAGATGTGAGGAAATTCTTGATTACAGAGAGTTATTGGGTCCTTTGACTGGCCAAACAGTATTGTATTGGATCCTTCTCTCTAGTTAAGGCTCATTTTTCCTTTGCTTACACATACACCGAATGTTCTGGCCTATTCTTTCCACATTCTCTTCTGTCATCATACACCTGACAACTCTGAGATTACCAAACAATTCTTCTTCGCTCAAGGGGTCAAGTACCGCACTGTAATTGTTCAGTGGCTACTATTCTCTTGGTAAGGGTAGAAGAGACTCTTTAGCTATCGTAAGAAACTCTTCTTAGATAAGAACACTCCTAAATCAATCCATTGTTCTCTAGTCTTGGGTAATGCCATAGCCTTTATACCATGATCTTTCCCTTTCTTAGGGTAGAGTTCTCTTGCTTGAGGGTACACGCAGACGTAGTATTTTATCTAATTTGGTGTTGCTGTTCTTGGAATATTTTATTTCAATTGTTCATTACTTCTCTTGTTTTCTTTCCTCACTGGGCTACATTTCCCTGTTGGAGCCCTTGGGCTTATAGCATCCTGCTTTTCCAATTAGGGTTGTGGCTTGGCTAGTAATAATAATAATAATAATAATAATAATAATAATTGAGGATGTTAGGTGTAATGTAGGAATGGAGAAAATATAAGTTTTTAGATGTTAGGTGCCATATATATATATATATATATATATATATATATATATATATATATACATAGATAGATAGATACACAAATGCATGATTTTGTGAATATTTATGATAACGTCAATGACTTTTTAACTTTCTCAACTTCGTCACACTCTTGGAATATGTCCTCCGAATCCTGTTTAAATAAATGCTTGATAGTCTCTTGTAAATAAAAAAGAGGGTAGAAGTCAAGAAGTCAAAAGGTCATTGTAACCATTAAAAATACATTCATAGATGGAAAAAATAACCAGTCAACCGTTCTCCATCACCGTATATATATATATATATATATATATATATATATATATATATATATATATATATATATATATATACTGTATATACATATATATATATATGTATATATATATATATATATATATATATATATACATATATATGTATATGTATATATACACATACAGTATATATACATATATATGTATATGTATATATATACTGTATATATATATATATATATATATATATATATATATATATATATATCTTACGAAGCTGGTCTAGTATAGGAGTAAATACTTTATTCATGTATTTTATTTGTGTATTTAAGAGATGTATAACCAGCTCGTAAGGTGAGTTCCACTCATGTAGGTTTAAGTAATGTATGTAAATTACATAAGACTTTCATAATTCATTTAATTGTATTTTTCATTCAATGCAGTATATGTAAATTTACGTTATTTCTGAGAATTACCTTTTTATTTCTCGTATTTTGTTACAAAGTCTTATGTAACTCGTTCAGGTATGCTGTATGACACATTCGAGATATGAACACGAGGGATTAGTGACTTTTTATGTTTCCACTGGGTTAAAAAGTTCTTGGAGATTCTAGAGATAGATTTATTCTTTTTTTTATTGTCCTGAGAAGTAGGTGGGTGGAGTTAGCTGAGAGAGGATTGTCTTGCAAGCAAGGCTAGTATCCCTTTTTCACTTTACTACGTTGGCAACCTTACGTCGCTAGGCCTTGCCCCCCACGCCACTAGAATGATCTTTTTTAATTTTCTAGACGAATTAAGTCCATATATATAGCTCCAGGAATGCATAAGCAGCAGAAGAGACCCAGCCTGTCCCTTTGAAAGAGCCAACGAAAGTCAGCCTTCTCTCCTCTCAAGTGCTCAGGTGTCTGTCCTCTCAAACGTGAATAAGTTTTTTACCCAACATATATCGTATATAGTTTTTTACCCAACATATATTGTATATAGTGTGTTCAAACGTTGATGAAACTATTGAATGTTAATTCATGTGTAGTATGTTAATGTAAGTACTTTTTTACATAAATTTTGTAACTGTCCAGTGAGATTTACGTTAAACAATGAAGTGTATTTACTTTGCTTGACTGTTCGGTACTGTTTAATCATTAGTGTTAAAGTGTTAATTGTTTTCATTAATTATCGAAATTAAATGTTTTTATAGAATTAATTTTCAAGTGAAACAAGTGATTGTATAATTTTCATAAAGTAATATTTTCTTATCTTAGTCTAAGGTTTTTGTTCAAATTTAATATTTCGAGTGGTTTATTTTTGGTGTTAATTCTTTCGAAGTGTTGTAACTTTTTATAAAATACATTTATTTTTGTAAAGTGTGTACTATTTCAATCACCAATAATTTCTAACAGTGCTTTGCTTGTAAGAACCGAAGTAGGAAGTTGTTATTGAATAGTTCTTATAAAATAATTACCCAGTGGTGTTTTGAGAGTAGTGTAAGAGACGTTTGGATATTCAGTGTTTAAATATATTGCCGTCTGGAAGTTGCATATATTCTCAGGGCTTGGGTATTATTCAAGTTCAACAGATTTATGTAAAAATAAACAGGTGAGTTTGGACCTCAGGAGTTTATGTAATTTGCCAGCCATAATACTATATATATACAGTATATATATATATATATATATATATATATATATATATATATATATATATATATATATATATAAATTGTGTTTGTTTATATATGATAAAGAACAAATACAGGTGTTTCCAATCTACTGCAGGATAAAGGCCTCAGACGTAACTTTATTCCTTTCTGGGGTTTGGCCTATTTCATCACCACGCTGGCCACTGCATATTGGTGATGATGGGAAACATTAGTCTAATTGTTCACAGTAAACCAACTTAGTATGAATGGCCCTAACCAGTACAGCTTTGCTGATCACGGTGATACTTAACCTTTCCACCACGTTAAGATATCCCCACTCAGAAAGGGATATATATATATATATATATATATATATATATATATATATATATATATATATATATATATATATATATATATATATATATATATATATATGTGTATATACATATATATATATATATATATATATATATATATATATATATATATATATATATATGTATATATATATATATATAACTGTATTATCTTTATTATGAAGATTCATGAAAAGACATAACTCAGTCATTTATGCGAATACAGGACTTTAAGGTTACTATGCGAAAATATTATTTTAATATCCAGATTGTCCTGCCTACGTAAACAGTTGATTTTTTAATAGCTTGTGCAAGCCAGTTATTAGTTATGGGTTATGTTGGCACTTTGATTGGGACGTTTGATTTATATATATATATATATATATATATATATATATATATATATATATATATATATATGTGTGTGTGTATGTGTGTAACGTGTATATATATATATATATATATATATATATATATATATATGATATGTAAATATAAAAGCATATTCGTTTTGTACGTATATCTCTCACTTTCTTTCCCTTTGAAAGAAGATAGTCCCAGAAGGGTAAAGCCTCCGTTTGTCAACATGTCATTCGGAATGGGGTTCACCTTTTCTTGACCAGAATAAACATTGATAACTATTTTCAGTGGAGTAGCCTGGTGGACGTTAATCCCTGAGCAATCCACAGACCTAGCAAATGTATTCTTAGCCATCCAACACTCTGCCACAGCTCCCAGTTTAGTTTCATCATTGATTATTTTTTTTATTTCACTGATAATGTTTTTCCATACATGAACTATACATATACTGTAGATTGTGTATAGTTTCAGAATTTGGGTTTATATATATATATATATATATATATATATATATATATATATATATATATATATATATATATATATATATATATATATATATATATATATATATATATATATATATATAATGGCATATGCGGCCTTTCTCCTGAGCGTGTTTTGTATGGAACTGAAAAGATTAATGTTGGACCATTGAACCTCCTGTATGATATTGTGTGAACAGTGATTATAGAAACGCGTTTGGATGTTTCTGTTTCAGCAAGAACATGATTTGGTTTTCACACAAGTAATTAAAGAATTGGGGTGCATATTGTGGCCAACATGGTGTCATTTCCTACTCAAAATTTCTAACGAAATGCCCTTGGTGGGTAGCAGTTGAAACTAAATATCATTCTGCTATAATTGTTGAACTTAGCATTTGTTGTTTACTTTTCACTAAAAGAATGTTCATAAAATGTTCAACACTACATTCTTTTGAAAAGCATAGACACAGGCGTAGGATCTCCGAGAGCAATAGAAAGACAGACAAAAGTACTCTATTGTAGCTACTCCCTAAATTTCCAGAGAGCATCCTATGGGAGGTCCCTGACTCAAAAGTCATGTATGTATAAAAGGAAATGCTATATTTTCATCACGCCTAGTGATTGACAACCGAGACACTTGACGCTTGTTTATTCCCAACTGATAATCAGGCACTGCCAGCTTACATGAAAAAGCAACAAATCATCGTGCACTTGTTGGTCACACAGGGGCCCCTGCCATTTTGAAAAAGCTAGTCATGGCAGAGTTTTGACATGATCCAGATAACACCCAAGTGTACATCCAAGCCTGCCACAGTCAAGGATATATAACACTTACAAGGATAAGAACAAACCACACAGTCAGTCCTTGAAGAATAGGGGGAGGTATATATCTACTGAGCCGTTTAACCCTTGATGGTCGCTATGGATCAGCTGTGTTTTATTGCAGTTGTAACCTATGCTCCAGGGGAGGTTACATAAGCTATTCCAGTACCCGACCTTAACCATGATAAATCCTTTACAGTTATACCAAAAACAGGATCTAAGGCATGTGGGAGATGCCCTTTCTTTCCGAAATCGGAGCTAGTTGATTCATATGCTGGAGAAGTCTTTGGTTTCCTAAGTGGTATTTTGTACTAGAGTAAGTAATATGACTAACTTATGTTACATCTTCCAAAATACTGAAATCTTTGAATTAAGGAATTATTACGAAAATTCAGCATATCTTCTTTTTTAAAAACGCTCTTCAGGTCATAATTATGAAGAGTATTTAAATCTATTATGCTGTTTGTTTCATATGTGTAATATACCTTCCATGGTCATTAATTAATTATTTCTGTCACGCTTTAGCATAGCCTCCTATAATGGACTGTAAAAACTATTCAACATTGACGACTAAAATTAATCGAGTTTTATAACCCTCGTGTTTTGATATGTTTCATCTGCTTTACAATTTGCTAGTTGATTTTGTAGGACATAAGGAAGATATATCCCGTCCCGAGTGACCATGCAAATATCCCGTTGTTCTTTCTTGCAACTATATGTTGATTATGATTTATAATTACATATCTAATTGAGCTGTCCTTTCTTTTAATTATTTGTGTAAATTGCAAATCTGCAATTTCCAACTGATATATAATCAATAGAGTGTCAGGTTAAAAAAATTGTGCAAGTAATTGTTTATCATCTGAAATGGTTAAGATCCATGATAATGTAAATCATGTCGAAACTGTTCTGAAATATTCAATGGGTTCAGTATTATATGACAGCTGCCCTTACCCACCACCACCAGCCGCCCTCCCCCCCCCCCAAAAAAAAAAAAATAGCCACAGGTATGAGGCGAATCAAATTTTGCTAGTTTCTTGGAAATTACAGTCAGTAACTGTAGGTAGTAAGTTAAGGTATCGTCAGTAATTTATGTAAACCTTTGGAATGTCTAATTATTCATGTCCTTTATGTCTCATTTGAGGTAACTATATCCTTATCTTATTAAATTTTCTGTAATGATGATTTGGCAGCTAACTCTGGACTTAGGATAGAATTATAAAGGTTAAATTTGTTTGTCATGTTTAGGTGTTTTGTTCGATTTGCTTTACTTTTGTTCCATTAGACTACTTCGATATTTTCTGTTGTTCTATGATAAAAAGTTGCCTAATTTTACGTTTACTCTTCCTTTTTAAAATTAAATGTTTTGATATGTGATTTCTTTGCTACTCAATAAACAAACTCAAAATTTGTGTTTATTAATTTGACATTGGGTCTCTATATGATTTTATGTAAAGAACAGTAAGCCAAACAATGAGTTACAACAGATTGATAAATCTTTATTGATAATGGTAAACAAAAAAGAGAAAAATAGAATAGACTAGTCAAAATTAACGAATGTGAGACTGATAAAAGAATTGGTAAAGAAGAAAAAACGAGCGGTAATGATTTAATGAGAAATTTTTAAATTTCAGTATGCTGGATTGTCTCTTCTAATGAGGTGTTTTGCTTCGATCATTCATAGTTTATTGTTCTACGGGTTTCTCATGTTACGAGGGCGCATCCCTTCACACTTCATAGACTTAAAGCAAAACTAATTTTTATAGTCGTCTTTTAGAAAAACTACAGCTTTGACTTCTTTTCTCCCTTGAGTATAGGCTGTAGGTTACGAGAACTCTAGAACCACAACACTAAAAAATTATCATGGAATCTGCATGCTCTACAACAATGTACATATATATATATATATATATATATATATATATATATATATATATATATATATATATATGTGTGTGTGTGTGTGTGTGTGTGTATATATATATATATATATGTATATATATGTATATATATATATATATATATATATATATGTGTGTGTGTGTATTATCATCATCATCTCTTCCTAAACCTACTGAAGCAAAGGGCCTCGGTTGTAATTCGCCAGTTTTCTCTATCGTGAGCTTTTAAATCAATACTGCTCCATTCATCATCATAGTCCTCAGCCATGTGGACCTGGGCCTGCCAGTTCTTCTAATGCCTTGTGGAGCCCAGTTAAAAGTTCATATATATATATATATATATATATATATATATATATATATATATATATATATGATGTAGAGCATGCAGATTCTATGATAATTTTTTAGTGTTGTGGTTTTAGAGTTCTCGTAACCTACAGCCTATAGTTAAAGGAGAAAAGAAGACAAAGCTACAAAATAATCTTGTAAGTAGTCTGGGAGTCGCTTCATTTTCAGCCAGTATCATCTCGGCAGTTATTCCATCGTATCCAGGGGCTTTCCATCTTTTTAGTTTTCTTGAGGATAGCTTCGACTTCAAACTCACTGAATTCATTCATGGGAACATCAAGGTCTTCCTCAGCTTCAGGTATATCAATCGAATTATTTCCTTCATATCTCCTATTCATAAGCTCACTAAAGTGTTCCATCCAACGTTGTCTTTCTTCATCCTCTGTTGCTATAACAGAGCCATCTCTCTTTTTGGGTAGGTATATGCTACTTCTTTGGCCCAGTCGAGATTTTATTAATAATTCTATGAGCAATTCTTACACCATAGCCACTTCCTGAATTCATAGCTTTGTCAGCCTCATCGGTTTTACTGTTTAAATATTCTCTCCACTCATTCCTGGCTTTTCTTTTGATCTCACTATCAATACTGGAATACTTAGCATGGTCTACCTTGTAATTTTCATTACTTCCTTGAAAACTTTCAACAATAAATATCAATTTCTGTCTTTGTCTCCTTTCTATAGTATCCAAAGTATCATTCGATATGAATGGCTTTCTTCTTTTAACTGCGTGTCCCAAGACTTCACTACCAACTTACTGATATATGTTCTTAATATCACACCATTCTTCATTGATTATCTGTTCTTCGTCCCTTAAAGTCTCTAAAACTGCAAATCGATTCCTACGTTCAATTGCAAATATTTCTCTATGTTCTTCTTCTAAAAGCTTAGTTGTATGAAGCCTAGATATTCTATGTTTCTTTCTGCTGGGTCCTTTCAGTTTTAATTTCAGTGTGGCAATGAGGAGCTGGTGATGACTAGCTATAGCTTCTTACATTTCTCAGAGTCCTCCATCTCTCTTTATTAAAGGCAATGTGATCTATCTGAATTTCGTAATTGCCACACGGCGAAGTCCAAGTATACTTGTGGATGCTCTTGTTTTGAAAAAGAGTACCTCCAATGACAAGATTGTTTGCTGAACAGAAGCTTCTGGAATGTGCTCCATTTTCATTTGCAACTTCGCCAAGACCCTCAACAGCCATCACATTCTCTATCCCTTGATTATTTCTTCCAATTTTAGCATTGACGTCTCCAATCACAATTTTCATATCTCTCAGGGATCTCATCTATTACTCTCTGCAGTTCTTCATAGTATTCATCTTGTTGGGGGATACCAAACTATAATACTCATATTTCACTACTTTGATTTGAACTTTATTAGTAAAAATCTACTACTTACAGATCTCGGTTAATGTTTTTTTCTGCTCTTGGTGTCATTATCCTTCCCACCCCTTCTCTTCCAACTCCATCTGATTTTCCTAAGTAGATATATATATATATATATATATATATATATATATATATATATATATATATATATATATATATATATATATTGCCTTGGTGTAAAGTTTCCTTACCAATCCCTTTACAACGTGTTTCACTTATGGCCAAGATATCCGAATTATATTTCATAAATTCATTCTCCACTTGCTATAACTTCCCAATTTCATTCATGGTTCTAACATTCCAATGACGTATTTTCAATTTTTCTTTAGTATTTATAAACCGGGAGATTCTTCGCACCCTGCTACGTCCGGGACTGGGAGCCATTCTGTCATCTTCTCTTTCCATGACTGACTAAATCCATAGAGGATTCATTGGCCAGTTCCTTGTGATGCGCAATGCCTATCTAACTAAAATCTTATTCATCGGATCCTATTAAACTCGAGCTGGCTTGCATTTGGGTCTGCGTAGGTGGAATTTTTTAGACAAAACCAATAAGCTATTGCGAGACATATGTGTGTAATTTATATATATATATATATATATATATATATATATATATATATATATATATATATATATATGTGTGTGTGTGTGTGTGTGTGTGTGTGTACGTGTATGTATATTCATTCATTTGTTATGACAGCGTTGATTGCCCTCCTTGAACCCGTAGTGGCTGGCTGAAATTTCATTCTTTTGTTAAAAACTCTTACACTTTCTGCACTTTCACGTGGATCTTAACATTTTTTGCCACCACCTTTTCCACAGCATCTATCCAGTTTTCTAGGGCTTTCTCTTCTTCCCCCAAACACTTGCGATTTATACATTTTTCACCTGTATATCATCCTCCATTCTTACCACATGACTGAACCATTTCAGAATTGTGATTCACTTTTCACAAACCTAGATTTTCTTTTCTTCCTCTTCACCACCGTAATCTTTTTTGACCCCTTGCACACATCATTATATATCAACCCACTCATTTATTCCTTCGTCATATTTACTGAACTAAATTGTATTTGAACTGCTTCAACCTTAAATCGTTCAATAACATTCTACATTTAAACTCCATACTTAACTCCGGTTATATGTCTTTTGTTCGAAAATGGCTGGCTTATGAGAGTTTTAACCTTCCGTTTATTTTTTATATTATTTTCATTATTTCTTCCAAAGCTACAACCGTATTTGAAAAGACAGGATGCTACCTAGGAAAACAAATTAAGATACTAAACTTTACAAGGGAAGTAATGAAAACAAAGTATAAACTAAGGTCAATAAGAACTATAAAATAGATCTGTCATAAATAAACGATAAAGAGAGACTTATGACAACCTGTTCAACATAAAAACATTTGATGTAAGTTTGAACTTCTGAAGTTCTACCGGTTCATCAGCTAGATTAGGAAGATCATTCCACAACCTGGTCACAGTAGGAATAAAACTTCTAGAATACAGTGAAGAGTTGAGCCTTATGATGAAGGCAAAACTGCTAGAATTAGCTGCACACCTAGTGCTATATACAGGATGGTACAGTCTAGGAAGATCTCAATGCAAAGAATGGCCAGATTATTAAAAAAATTATACTGCATGCATAAAGAATTAGCTGAACGAAGGTGCCACAGATTAGTATCAAGATCAGAAATAAGGACTTTATAGACAGCAAGTTTTTAATTACAATAAATTGAAATTAGATTTGGCAGCTGAAGACCATAAAGGAGAACAATACTCGAAACAAAGTAAAATGAAAGAATTAAAACGTGTATTTTTTTCAGTATAGTGTGAGCACCGAAGAATTTAAAAGACTTTTTCAACAAGCCAAATTTTGTACAATTGAAGAATAAACAGATCGAATGTGTTCCTCAAAAGTAAACTTGCAATCAAGAATCACACCTAAAATATTTAAGGAGATAAATATATTTAAAGAATCAGTATTAATGCAAAGATCTGGATGTTAAAGAGCCACTGAAATCGACCTACTTATAATCAAACTGATTTTTGTTAGGGTTCAACTTCATGCCTACTAATTTCCACCACGCAATAATTTTAGCTATATATCTATCAGGGAATTCAACAACCCTAGATCTACATTCAGGCGATGGAATTGAGACAGAGTAGCATGATATGCATATGCAACGAGCGTATTTTCTAGGCTGAACCAAATATCATGTATAGTTACTGTAGTATCAAAAGTAATGGGCCGAGAACACTACCCTGGGGAACACCAGATATTACATTCCTATATTCACTACTGTGCTTATTAACAACTACCCTTTGTAACTTATTAACTTAAAATTTCAATAATGGTGGTATGAAAAGACCTACCTAATGCTAAATGTTTGATTTGAAATAAGGCCTCGTGATTAACACGGGTAATGGAAGCACTAAAATCAAGACCCATCATACGAACTTCCTGACTATAAGCAAGGGACTTCTGTACAGCATTGGTAATTTTAAGAAGGGCATCACATGCTCTAATACTTAGAAGGGCTTCACATGCCCCAAGGCCTCTGATGAAGCTAAATTGCAAACTAGGAAGCAGATTATTGTCAAAGTACATTAAAAGAAATTTAAATAATATGTGAGTTTTGGAAATTGAACAGTAATCATTACCAGTTCGCCAAAAAGTGCAAAAATAACCTCTTTTTGCTAGCTTGAGAAAAATATCAGACAACTTAGAAGCTAAGAAATCAGCGGTCTTTATAAAAAACAAAGGAAAAATACAATTTAAGTCTACACTTCCACAACCATTAAGGTCCATCAAGTGTTTAATTTCATGAGACCAAAAAACTAAACTAGCTAGTTTGGCCTTAGGGAAACAGGAATGAGGAAAATCGAGTTTCTCATTGCTCTGTTTATTGTCCAACACATCTGCCAAAAGGGTTGCCTTTTTCTTTGGACAGTAAGTGACAGAGCCATCTTGTTTTCGTAAAGGAGGAACTGTTATACCAAAGAGTGCAGATTCAAGGGTAGCACACCTTTTATGTTACTGCTTCACACCAGAAAGGGTTTCTTTTGTGGTCAAATTGTATTACTTTTCAGTTGGAAAATAAACTCTTTGAGCAACAGTTCCTTCATGAGTAACGGGTATTCCAAGTCAAATCTGATATATAGCCCTTCCAAAGATGGTGGTCTTCCAGTTTCTCCAAATAAGTGCATCTACAATAATTACTGAACTAGGGTTTGTCTTTCAATGAGAATTTTAACAGATTCTCATTCAGTGGAACCACAGACTCAAATCTTTTATACAATTGTCACCAACTCAAATGCAAAAGCTCACTCAAAATGCCCTTCCAGTCTACTTCAGATTTTATATATATCTTATATTAGAATGCCACATCTGAAACAGGCTGCTAAGTATTGATTACAAAAAAAGGCATGGCCAAACGCCCTAATTGGATAACTAACTGTACTTATAGTAACATCAGGGGAGTCAGATTATACTAGGTTCAATCAGTTACCAGAACTGAGAGTAGCTTCACTTATGATTTTCTTACAGCCTGGTTCAGAAGCAAAGTCCAAAGCTCTTAATCCTTGGCAATCAATAGGAGAAACTAAATTTAACCACTACCTATATTGATTTTTGAAATCTACATGCACAAGACAAGGCCTTTCTATCATCTTTTATTGTAACCATAATGGTGAGAAGACAATCAATTATTGAATCTTCCAAGTCTGGATTCAGACATATGGAACACAAATAAAAGTTTTTATTTGCCACAAACTTTTAGGACCTGAATCTTGTGAGATTCCAATTCATAGCAGGACTTAGGAGAAGTTGGGTACTGTAATAATTTACATCCTTATTCCTCTTCACGAGGAAGGGCATCGCATTTCAAAATTATTGGTTTCTTAAAGCCTGTAATGTGCTCAGATGAGTGCCTCGTTTGAGAAACCATAAAAAAATATCATGATGTGTGGAGGCAGCTGTACGGTGTCTAATATTGCCATGCAGTCCCTGAATATTGCAATATATTAGACAATACTGGTGAAGTCTAGGATGCACTGGTCCGAGATATTGCTCAATATCTCCAGACAGAATAAGAATTAAAATAAATAAAAGTCTCATCATACTGGAAAACAAACTTAATAATACTGGTTACAAAACAATATGAATAATGCTATAGATAAAGCAAATAGTATAACTCATACACTAAATCAAAATGTCAGATAAAATTGGTCAACATGGCAGAGCCAACACACCATGTAAGGCTTAGTACCATTCAGAGTAGCCAATTCAACTGAAGGGAGGACAGTTGTGATGTTTTTAAAGATGAATACCAGAAAGGAAAATGGAGGAACAGATAGGGAAAAGTATGCCCAACACATTGTTTAAAAAGAAAAAAAAAGAGTAAGAGAAAACAGATAGAATATTGTGCATGAGTGTACCTCCAAGCAATAGAACTCTAACCCAAGACAGTAGAAGACCATGGTACAGGGGCTATGGTACTACCTAAGACTAGGGAAGAATGTTTGATTTTAGAGTGTCCTTCTAGAAGAGCTGCTTACTATACCAAAAGAGTCTCTTCTCTAGCCAATTCACTGTAAGCTGTCAAAGGCGACTAATCACTGGTTACATAATTTATAGTTTAGTTCAGCATAGAGAGAACAATTATAGCGAAAAATAAAAATGATTATTTTGTTTTATATTCATTTTCTCGCCTCTTCATACCCTTCCTTATTCTTTTTCCTGTAATGGTCTTCCTTTCATTTCAGACACTGCCAAACTTTATCATCCCTAGCTTTAACTCATCTCATCACTAATACCTTATGGCATGGGGTGATTGTAGCTGCTACCTTCAGTCAGGTATGTAGTTTCCTACGAAACATAACTTTTTGCCACTTTTTATTCATTTCATTAAATGGTGACTGTATCAAGGATGACCTTCGATCCAAGGGATTAACCGGTGATGAAGTGTGGGACAGAGGTAGGTGGAGAAAGCTGACCAGAAACATCAACCCCACATAGAAGTGGGAAAAGATGTAAACAAAGAAGAAGAAGAGGAGGTGAATGTGGTAACAGTACAATTACCACTACTAATACTATTACTTTTAGTTACAATTACTCAATGAAAAATATTTGCCTTTATGTGAGTCAATACACTAATCATCTACTCTTGAGGTAGTTAGCCTGCTGTCTCCAAGTTAGAAATCAACGCTGGTAACATCTTTTTTTCTCTCCTAACTTTTGTTTGGCTTCATCAGGTGTTTATAGAGAAACAACATAGAGTTCTGTTAGCGTAATATTTTAACATTTTCTTTTTGAAGGGAACACTTGTGCCGTTCATTCGTATCCTTTAAGTGTACGCTTGTTAGAGTAGTAATAACTTCAACAGGCTCGTCTCTTTTCTTACAGTAAGGGTGGTCTGTTTACATAAGTTGACTTTCGCATTTTTATCTTGCTTGTAACAAATAGTATTATAGTCTACCATCAATTATCCCCGTTCTGATATTCAAGAATGAGGTCATGTTCTCTTGTAAGTAAATGTCTACGCTTATTATTTTGGTGATCACTTTTTCTCTCTAAAAAGAAAAAAAAAAGAAAGACAGCAATTTCATGTCAGAATACAAACCGTGCGTGGCTCTGAAAAGAATATTTTATTGTAAGAGAAAAAAATAGGAAAGCTTACGAATCAGATATGTCAGGGGAAATATTGATGTAGTAGGAAGTTCCCTATAAGGAGACACCATATTTTCTCAATGACTCTGGATAAATTGTTCAATTAGTCCTTTTATACAAAAGAGAATAATTGACAGAAAATTTAAAGGAATGAACATCATAACAGTCATATTACATTAATATTGAAAAGGAAATTAAAAACTTTTTTTTAATCCTAAGCAAGTGAGTTTACTTTTGAAAGAATCAATAGAAATTCTGCAATAAGATTGAAGAATTTCGTCACAAGAACTCCCATGAATACCTTTACAAGATTGAATAAGAGTTACATTAAAATAGTTTTTAAGGAGAAATTGATAATCTTCCCTAAGAGGGACTTTCATTACTATATAAAAGAAATTACAACCAGGAATATACCTCTTCTTTCTGCTTCTTTTATACCATATTTCTGTACAGGTTATATCAGATGTTACTTCATTGAGCACAGTGGTGCTGAATGCCCACCCTCCCCCCAATGCTTGAGCCATATGGCCTAAATTCACGAATCCATTATTATATAGTAACAGGGGCGTAAGAATTGTCATTGAAATGATTGAATATAAACAACATAGTATATATAAGTTATTATGAAATTTCTCATGTGAAATCTTTGTTCAGAATAGAATGGGTTTGGTGATTGACAAAAAAGGGCTGTGCAGTTTATATCTAGTATGATGGGTATGAAACAAAGTAGCAGTGTGCTAAGACCTACAGGTCTGTGACGAACTTGTTCCTCGGGTAAAGAACTGATTCTAGAATCTCGAAATTATTGCTGAAATTTGAGTAAACTTTGACCGATATGATTATTACTAAGGAAGGAGTTTTAGACTTACTATGATTCTCTGGAAATTTAGGTAAAACGGAAGTGAGATTACGTGTTTACATCTACTGAGGAAAGTTTCTAGAGATAGACAATATCCTTTCAATCCTTCAGCCCTCTTGTAGATGTAATTTCTTTTAGGAGTAATAGGGTTAAGCGACAAGCCCAGTACATCTTGCTTAGGTGAAGTTTTCAGAGGTACTTGGATTATCCTAGTAATTCTACATCCATTTTATTACGACAAATTTCTGGAGGTACTGGCATTATCCTTTTAATCTTGCACCTTTCTTCTCGGTAAGATTTTCTGAGGTATGAATATTGCCCTTTCAATCTTGCAGCAGCTTTCTCTGGGAAAATTTTAAAGATACTGGGATTATTATTTTTTTGGGGGAAGTTGTTTTTTTAATCCTATAACTGTTTTGTAATTGAAGTTTTCAGGGGTGCAGTACTGTGATTATCCTTTTGATCCTGCAGCGAATTTATTGGGTGATATATAGGGTTATATTTTCAATGCTGCAACCATTTTATCGGAGACGTTTTCGAAGCTACTGGAATTCTCATTTCCTCTCAATGAAAACATTATCCTTTCTGAATAATATAGCCGCCGTTTTATCAGTCAAGTTTTCAGGGGTACAAGAATTATCCTCTTTGTCGTACAGCAGTTTTATCTGGGAAGTTTCCGTGCCATTGTAATTAGCCTTTCAATCATGTAATGATATTCTCATGAAGTCTTTGGAAGTACAGATATAATTTCAATCCTTCTCAGGGAGATTTTGGTGGGTACAGCGATCGTCTCATCGATCCTGCTCCTGTCTTTTCGGCGAAGTATCAGGCGGTAGATATTATCTTTTCAATCCTTTAAACATGTCAATGAAATATTTTAGAAATATTTGTGTTGTCCCTTCCATCCTAAAACTCTCTTTTAGTGAAGTTTTCAGAGGTATGTGGATTATCCTTTCAATCCTTCAGCCAATTTCTAAGCTAAGTTTTCCGAGGTGCTGGGATTATCCTTATAAATTTGCACCCGTTTTATCATTTAAGATTTCAGATGATTTGCAAATATATTGTCATTCCTGTCTTTGTCTTTTCTTTAATTTGAATATAACGGAATTAGTGTCCTTAGGTTATATGAAAGAGGATTGATAGCGAATAAGGTGCTAATCTGGAATTCTTTTGTTAAGAAATGTACTGCTGAAAATAGATTTTTTAAAATAGTATTCAGGCTTTTGCAGATATGGTATTATTATTATTATTATTATTATTATTATTATTATTATTATTATTATTATTATTACTTTCTAAGCTACAACCCTAGTTGTAAAAGCAGAATGCTATTAGCCCAAGGGGCTCCAACAGGGAAAATAGCAGCCCAGTGAGGAAAAGATACAAAGGGGAAATATTGTTTCTAGCTGTAATTTCGTAGTACTTCATAGAAGGGAATTACAAAAGTGATCTGTTCATGGGAATTCTTATGCTTACTTGTGTTGTGCATGTTGAATGTTTGTTGGTCTGCATTACATGAAGTAAGTTTGTATGTAATGCAACTGACTAACACGAGGTTCTTGAATCCTTACAGTGAAAAGGTTTGAATGTTCTTTTTTGTATAATAGCCTACTCACTAAAACGGATTACAACTGTAAGGATTCTTGCTTCTTGTTTAAGAGTACTTGCAAGCGTGTGACCTTAGAGTGCCGTGCGTAGAGCCACACCAGATTCCATAAATAAATCATTGTTTTATACTGAAGTGCATACGCATGTTAGAGCATATTCAAGTGCATACATAGAGGTTGGTATGAATCCTGTATCTTTAGATATAGATACAGAGGGAAGGTCAATTTAATTATCCTTATCCAGCTTAAGCTTGAATGGTAAAGAACAAAATCGAAGGAAACGGTTGAGGCCAACGTTGAAGGCAAAGTAATAACGCTAACGAAAGGCCTTCTTCTTTTCTTCTTCTTCTTCTTTTTCTTCTTCTTCTTCTTCTTTTTCTTCTTCTTCTTCTTCTTAATCACAGCAAAGAACCCACGTGGCGACCACTTTACACTAGAGAGGTCAATGAATCCATCAGTTTTGTAACCTCATTTTAGTTCCTTTTCATTGTTCTGTTTTACAAAATCTCATTCTTTACGTAGTCTTCGTATTGAGTTCATTTTTTTAACTAGATTCCCATATTGATTGGATGTTTTTGTTAATTTCATATAACGTTTAATGTTATTACTAAATACGCAAAAAGACTTTATAAAATTATGGACTACATCTTGCGATTAACAATAAGATTCAATATACATTATATTTTATCCCTCCCGAATTTATTCGGGCCTGCTCTGTGAGGGTCAAGTTTGACGCATTAGGCTGGTTAATCTCCTCCCTTCTAAAAATAAACCACGATTATTAAGTGTACTAGTAGAATATGACGTCTGTTATGTTCAGCAAAATAAAAGAAGCGTGTCAGAAAAAATTACCAGCAACATGAAACGTTCTTGTCATTATCTAGTTACTTTAACCTAACGATACTGATATTTGTTAGCCTTGCTCTAGATGAATGTGTGTTTTCTCTTCACTTAAATTATACACTTTTTTAAAAATTGGTGAA
>NC_090746.1:37390467-37427967 GCF_036898095.1 Palaemon carinicauda | reverse complement strand
TGTAAGGGGATTATTATTATTATTACTATTGTTATTATTACTTGCTAAGCTACAACCCAAGTTGGAAAAGCAGGATGCTATAAGCCCATTGGCCCCAACAGGGAAAATAGCCCAGTGAAGAAAGGAAACGATTGATAATAAAGTATCTTAAGAATAGTAACAACAAGAAAATAAATTTTCCTATATAACCTATAAAACTTAACAAAACCAGAGGAAGAGAAATTAGATATAATAGTGTGCCCGAATGTACCCTCAAGCAAGAGAACTGTAACCCAAGACAGTGGAAGACTATGGTACAGAGGCTAAGGCAATACCAAGGACTAGAGAACAATGGTTTGATTTTGGAGTGTCTTACTCCTAGAAGAGCTGCTTACCGTAGCTAAAGTCTCTCTTCTACTCTTACCAAGAGGAAAGTAGCCAGTGAACAATTAGAGTGCAGTAGTTAACCCCTTGGGTGGAGAAGAATTGTTTGGTAATCTCAGTGTTGTCAGGTATATGAGGACAGAGGAGAATCTGTAAAGAATAGGCCAGACCATTATGTGTATGTGTAGGGAAAGGGAAAGTGAACCGTAACCAGAGAGAAAGATCCAATATAGTACTGTCTGGCCAGCCAAAGCAACTCATAACTCTAGCGATAAAGAAATCTTAGACCAAGGCAATATATATATATATATATATATATATATATATATATATATATATATATATATATATATACATATCTACTCAGGAAGAAGAGATGGAGTTATGGAGTTGGAAGAGAAGGAGTAGGGATGATGATGACACCAAGAGCAGAAAAGGCATTAGCGGAATGGAGTGCTGTAAATAGTAAATTGTTACTTGGAAAGTTTAAATCAAAGCAATGCAATATGAGTATTATAGTTTGCTATGCACCAACAAATTATTCCCCTGAAGAAAGGAAAGAGGAATACTATGAAGAACTGATGTGTAATAGAGAAGATCCCAGAGAGAGATATGGAAATTGTGATTTGCGACTTTAATGCAAAGTTGGAAGGAATAATCAAGGTATGGAGAATGTGAGGCTTGTTGAGGGTCTTAACAAAGTTGCAAATAAAATGGGGCACATTTTTCAAGTTTTTGGTCAATAAACTATCTTGTTATTGGAGGTACCCTTATCCATCACTAGGACATCCGCAAATATACATGGCCTTCACCTTGTGGCAAGTACAAAAATCAAATAGATCACATACCCATTGATAAAGAGAAAAGGGGGACTCTGAGAAATGTAAGAAGGTATAGAGGTACAGATATTGGTAGTGATCACCAGCTCCTCATTGACACTCAGAAATTAAAACTGAAAGCACCCAACAGAAGTGTTAATAGAATACCTAGGTTTGATACAACTAAGCTTCTAGAAGATGAGCACAGAGAAACCTTTGCAATTGAATGTAGGAATCGATTTATAGTCTTAGAGACTTTAAGAGACGAAGAGTAGACAATTAATGAAGAATGGTGTGATATTAAGAATATATATCAGTCAGTTGGTAGAGAAGTTTTGGAACATGCAGTTGCAAGGAGAAAACCATCGATATCAAATAATACTTGAGATACCATAAAAAGAAGACAAAGACAGAGATTGGTTGTGGAAAGTTTTCGAGGAAGTAATTAGAATAACAAGGTAGAGCATGCTAAATATTCCAGTATTGATAGTGAGGTCAAAAGTAAATCCAGGAATGACTGAAGAGAATATTTAGACAGGAAAGCCAATGAGGCTGAAAAAGCTATGAATTCAGGGAGCAGCTATGGTATAAGAATTGTTCATAGAATTATTAGCGAAATCTCTACGGGAGCAAAGAAGTAGCATATACCCATCTAAAAGAGAGATGGATCTGTTATAACGACAGAAGATGAAGAATGCCAACGTTGGATGGAACACTTTAGTGATGTACCAACCGTGTGTCACACAATTGTACATAATTCCTTTTGTATATATTTTGCTTGTATCTTCGCTCTTCCCTCGCACTAAAACGAACATGAAAATTCATGTCTAGTTTTCCTCTGTAACATTGTCACTTTATCGAACATGTATTTTCCTGTTGCCTTGAGGTTTTGTATATAAAGGAGAGTATTCCTTAATAAATAACTCAGTTGATTGCATCCTGCCTTTAAGTTCACAACCCTCCCTCGGCTCCGTCACATTGGTGACCCCGGAGTGACTCGCTCCTCCCGCCTCCCCACTCCCCCTCCCCCTGCCTCTCACCATTAGTATGACGCCGTCAACGCATAACTTCTGCAGCAGTACTCGCCGTCGCCAGCCACCCATATAGCAACGCTTTTTCAGCTCTCTCAACAACCGTTGGGGGAACAAAGAGTTTCGCTCACCCTCGGGAAAATGACCAGTATTACTCGCCTGCAACCTGCCGCAGACGGCTCTTCTCGTGATGTGAACCCACTTCATGACCTTCAAACCTCCATCAACGCCTCCCCTCGTGACGAAGAGGACACCTACTCAACTTCAACCGAAGCTGACGTGCATGCCGTAGGACACACACGCCTATGAATGCCGTAGGACACACGCCTATGAATGCCGTAGGCCTATGAATGCCATAGGACACACTTGCCTATGAATGCCGTAGGACACACTCGCCTATGAATGCCGTAGGACACACACGCCTATGAATGCCGTAGGACACACTCGCCTACCCCGTGACGAGCCGGAGCGGCAACACAGCCAACCATCATCCACCACTCGCTCGCACCCAAACCATCGACTTCTACAGCCACTCACTGCCGCTTATCGGCGGAGTTTTTACTACTACCTCTCCAGATTCAGGGCACCTATTTAACATGTTCAGTATGTCATTTTTAGAGGGGGAGCCATGTACCAACGGTGTGTCACACAATTGTACATAATTCCTTTTGTATATATTTTGCTTGTATCTTCGCTCTTCCCTCGCACTAAAACGAACATGAAAATTCATGTCTAGTTTTCCTCTGTAACATTGTCACTTTATCGAACATGTATTTTCCTGTTGCCTTGAGGTTTTGTATATAAAGGAGAGTGTTCCTTAATAAATAACTCAGTCGTTTCCAATCTGCCTTTGAGTTCACATCCTCTCTCGGCCCGTCACAGTGAGGTCATTAATGGGAGATATGAAGGGAATAATTTGATTAATATACTTGAAGCTGTGGAAGACATTGATGTGCTCGTGAATGAATTCAGTGTGTTTAAAGTCGATTTTTTCATTAAAAAACTCAGGAGATGGAAAGCCCCTGGGTACGATAGAATAACTGCTGAGATGATTTTGGCCGAAAATGAAGTGACTCTCAGATTACTTACAAGATTATTTTGTAGAATGTGGCATGGAGAGGCATAGCCTGATAATATGAGCTAGGCATATTAGTGAAAGTGGCTAAAAGAAAAAGGATCTTACTGATCGTAATAATTACAGAGGCATCACAAATCAATTGTCATGAAAATATATAGTATGCTCATTCTAAAGAGACTAGAGAGAAAGATTGATGAAAAGCTGAGAGATGAACAAGCAGGATTTAGAAAAAGTACTTGTACTGAACAAATTTTCATTTTAAGTCATGTGGTACAACAATGTGTAGAATAAAGAAATCCCTTTTTGATGGAATTTGTGGACTATGAAAAAGCCTTTGATAGTTTGCACTGGCCAATTTTGTGGAGAGTCCTGCGTTATTATGGAGTTCCTCTTAAATATGTAAATTTAATTTAGTCTGTTTATGACCATAGCAATGCAAAATTAATGTTAGTGGAGTCCTATCAAACGAATTTCCAATGAACAGTGGAGTACTCTAAGGGAATGTTTTGTCACTTATGTTGTTTATCCTCCTCGTGGATTTGTAATGCATAGAACAGTTAAGGATAGTGGAGAAAGATTTGACTGGATTGGTAACAGGAAATTATCTGGCCTAGAGTATGCTGATGACGCTGTCCTTATTACAGAACACCACAGGTTACCAGAATCCATGAAATATCACATGAGGGTGGGCTCAAGATAAATAGAAGAAAGACAGAGATGATGAGAATGGAACATGCAATGGAAGATGATATATTATTGGAAGGAGTTTAATGAAAGACTGAAAAAAGCAATTCAGACAATGTCTAGGTTAAGTAAGATTTGGAAATCAAATCACCTGAAATTGCATATAAAAATCAGGCTATATATCAGTTTAGTGATATCGGTGTTACTGTAAGGACATGAGTCGTGGTATGACAATGAAACAATATTCAATAGATTTTGTAGATTTGAGAACGAAACTATCAGAAGAATATTGTGAGTTAAGTGGCAGGGCAGTATTATGAATGAAACTACAAAAAAGATTACTATAGTCCATTTCTTTCAGCGATGCATATTTGCACCGACTGGCAGCGGTGCCCTTTTAGCTCGGAAAAGTTTCCGGATCTCTGATTGGTTGGACAAGATAATTCTAACCAATCAGCGATCAGGAAACTTTTCCGAGCTAAAAGGGCACCGCCACGAGTCGGTGTAAATATGCATCGCTAAAAGAAATGGACTATAGAGTGCCATATGTGGATGGGATCATGGTGAGGAGCAAATGGAGATGGTTTGGGCACAACCGAAGAGAGATTAGTTCTCCAAACTTTCAATTGGGCTCCACAAGGGACTAGAATAGTTGGAAGACCTAGTCTTACATGGATGAAGACTATGGAGAGTGAAGTAGGAGATGATGAATGAATGAGTATTGATTCAAAAGCTTAAGATAGAGAAGACTAACGAAATCTAACCGAGGCCCTTTGCGTCAATAGGCATGGGAGGATATGATTCTTTCCACATTTTCCTCTGTCCTCATACACCTGACAACACTGAGATTAACAAACAATTCTTCTTTGCTCTAGGGGTTACCTACTGCACTGTAAGTGTTCAGTGGCTACTTTCCACTTAGTAAGGATAGAAGAGACTCTTCAACTATGGTAAGCAGCTCTTCTAAGATAAGGAAACTCCAAAGTCAAACCATTGTTCTCTAGTCTTGGGTAGTGCCATAGCCTTAGTACCATAGTCTTCCACTGACTTGGGGTAGAGTTCTCTTGTTTTAGGGTACGCTTATGTACCCTATTGTACCTTATTTTTCTTCCTCTGGTTTTTTTAAGTTTTTATAGTTTATATATGAAAGATCTATTTTAATGTTGTTACTGTTCTTAAGATAGTCTATTTTCATTGTTCATTACTTCTCTTGTTGGGTACCTTGGGCTTACTGCATCCTGGTTTTCAACTAGGGTTGTAGCTTAGCTAGTACTAATAATAATAATAATAATAATAGTAATAATAATAATAATATCCACTGAATGTCTTTTCTCTTTCTGTGCTTTTATTGTACTTTGAATTTATTATTATCACGACTTTGCTATTCAATGGTGGTAGTTATACCAAACACTATCAGCATATTATATACCGCGTTTATTGATATCATTATCCATCCTTCTTGTTATTATTATTAAATTATTATTATTATTACTAGCCAAGCTACAACCCTAGTTGGAAAAGCAAGATGCTATAAGCCCAAGGGCTCCAATAGAGAAAAATAGCTTAGCGAGGAAAGGAAGTAAGGAAATGAATAAATGATGAGAACAAATTAACAATAAATCATTCTAAACACAGTAAAAACGTCAAAACAGATATGTCATTTATAAACTATAAAAAGACATGTCAGCCTTTGTAATAGATATTACATGTGTAGCTATTCTATCTATATTTTTACGAACATTATTATTATTATTATTATTATTATTATTATTATTATTATTATTATTATTATTATTATTATTATTATTATTATTAACAATAACTTGATACCCCATTTGTATTATTGGCTCTTTTAATACAGTACATATCTCTATGATTATTTGTTCTTCGTTATCATTTACATTTCTTTTTAAAGGGTGTTATATTAGTACAATGAAAAAGCCTTCTTTGCCAAGGTGCCTACATTATCTTCTGATACATGTTACCTACTCACAATTCGATTTCTTTGTGGATTATTAGTTTGTTATACATATTTACGTTAAATGAAGAACTAAGTTTTAGTATAAGTAAAAATCGTAACATTACTTTCTGTAATAACAATAACAGTTGTCAGTTTTTTATCGCCACATAATACAGATTAATCGAAATTGAGTGGAATGAAATAGTGTGGATTGGCTTTGATTATAACACTATTCGATACAGTAAAACATTAATGCATTTGTTTTGTATACTTTCCAAACACTCCTTACTGTTTTTGTACTTGCCATCTCAACATGAATAACACCTTAAGTGCGTCACATAAAGCACGCATAGACACGCATATTCTCTCTCTCTCTCTCTCTCTCTCTCTCTCTCTCTCTCTCTCTCTCTCTAGTAATATGACATATAAACAGAAAAAAATATATAGAAAAATCTTTAAAAAATAGCGAAAGTTTAACGGGTATCAGGTCTCCATCGTAATGTGTAATGTGTAAATTATTGCATATATTGTCAGTGTTTTTGTGAAATATTGTAATGGATTTTTGTACGTTGTAACATACAAATACAGAATTCCTTTATTATTCGTTTCATACATTACAGAATTTGTTTCATATACTTGAAAAAAATCTTTTGATAATGGTTGTGTTAATTATAGTGTGCTTACAAACATATTAGTACCTTAACGCATATTATGTAAAAGTAAGGAAGAATTCATTGAAAACAAAGAACGCATATTATATAAATCAGCTTTTAGATGAATCGAGGACAGACGCAGCAGTTGGAATAAATTAACTTTGGGCGAGGGAAGAGGAAGAGGCCTGAGACCAGTTGGTTATGCAACGAGTTCAATGAAAAGGTAAACTAGTTTAACGAGTTATTTGAATATAGGCCTAAACACCTGACGCTGAGGAAAGGCTGTCCAGTTTAGTGATGGAGGTTGAACAGTTTTCTAGTTGTTTTTATATTGGTGATGGATGGGGCAATAGGAGGATTGTTTCTCCGAAACCTTGTCGGGTTTGCCATCGTAGGAATCCATGTTGTTTTAGATTGTTCACTCATTATTATTATTATTATTATTATAACTTGCTCTATAACAATTTTAGTGTTAGAAGTATGATAGGATGAATGTCCGTTTTAAGTTAGCAAAATTCAGATCCCCTATAAAAACGGTTTTTATAGACTTCTGGTCGAAGGATTTTTTTCAATTCACTGAACTTCTTCCCTTTTTTCACCTACTCTGAATGATCTCATGTTCTTTGCATTCAGTAATCTTTACTACCACACACCTCACATCACTGAATATGTCACCACCTTTTCTCTTATCAGTCATCCATTTTATGTTCTTTTGAAATATTGTAGATAAGTGTAGGTGGTACTTTGCATATGGTCCTTTATCTAATATTAAGAAGAGCTTTGAGTTTGTGAACGAAGAGCTGTCATCTAATGCTGGTAAGGTGTAATCACAGTTTTTTCAGTCTGTGACCTTCTATCTCATTAGACTTCTTTTTGTTTCATTTTGAAAAGAGTTGAGCTATTAGTTCTTATTTCTATCTCACTTATCAACATTTACTCTCATTTGATTTTTGGACCCTGAGATATTGGGACAATTCCTCACCTGTTTCCCTTTATTGGAAAAGGCGATAACATCCCTAAATCCAAGGTATAAAAAAAAGAATATTGTCACTATTGCTTTTACACAGATGAACATCAGGATATTGACGTTTTTTTTTTTTTTTGGCATTAACAGAGTAGACAGTGATTGGATGCCAACATATGATCCTGATTGCCATAATTGTGCATCAAATTTTTCTTTCTTTGCTTTGAAATATTTGAACGGCAAAGAGAAGAATACATTTCCTTCCTTTGTCTTATCGCCATTCTTGGTTGTTACTTAATTTTCTTCGAAATTTCCTCTATGCCGTTGAAATATTTTAAAATAAAGAGAGTTCCCTGTATGTGTGGACGTGCTAGTCATAATTTTTTATTTTCCAAAGAGGAATTAATTCTATGGTACTTATAACTTGAGTTCACAAAACATTTTAATGACAAGGGTATGGTTTTATTTACTGAAACATCTCTTTCATAACTGAAACATTCTCTCCTAAGCATCGATTTTACTAGTCCTGCTTCTCAGTCATCTATTCAGGGTAAGTGGACACATTGGTTATTATTAACCGCCTATTTTGCTTCTACGCCATCCTCTTCTGTTTTACAACTACTGCCGTCTTTGTCGTGAAGGTTAAGATTTCCAATTACTATGGGAAAATTTTGTATACAGATCTAATCTCTTAATTTCTATAATATTGTCAACAAATCTAACCTCTTCTTCTCCGTTTCATCTTGATGGACATATAGCTGCTCTCCAGGAAACAATGATCACTCTCTACGAGTATTTTTTGGTATTTCCTCTCAGTGCGTCTAATGCTATGGTCTTACGACACTGTTGATCTCTGATACTACATTTATTTTTGCTGAGGTTAATAGAGCTAATGCATTATTATATATCAGCAAAACATTGGGCCTGTATTTTAATTTTAAAAAAAAATCTGTAATAACTTGTGAACAAACGGTTTCCTGAGATTTTGTCATTTTTGCATTTATGTAAATTCTTGAACTAATCATCTTACAGACACTTACTTCACCTTACCTTTCAACTTACCTATATGGAAGGGATTATGGCAGCCATCAAACTAATGTCACATTGCATTGATTTCTACTATCACTACAGTATTTGAAGTTCTTTTCAATTTATTTTTACAGATACCTTGAATTAACCCACCATGTTTTTATTAGGGCTTTTGCAAAGCAAAGTTTTTATACCTTATTTGTATCGTATTTATAACTAGTGCTCTAAGTAGTCTAAGAAGAGCTTTTGTCCTTACTCATAATATATCGTGTTTGAACTAAGAATGTTAAACCAAAAATTTGGTCACAGGTATAACTCTTCATTATATTTTTTATTCTTGTCCAAAATCTAACTACTTATAATCTAAAGTTATGGATGTTGCAAGACTTGCTGGTATCTTCTTTTTTGCTGATTTCCTGTGGGTTATATTTCACCATCGTATCTGTTATCTTCACTAGTGTACCTCTCCTATCTATGCCTTATATTTCTTATACTTCTAAAGCTCGAAGATTTTTTTCAAATTAGAGATTGCTCATAGTTAGCTTTCATTCTTCGCTAAATTATATCCAGGGGTAATTTATCTAATCAGGGACATCATCATTTCATGTTGTAGACCGTCTGGCTTTGCTTTTTTCTGTTGTTGCTATTTTGTTTACGAACATTTAAGTAAGTCGTTTTTATCTCCCTTTTGTTGGCCACTGCTATTGAACATAACTTCTGAGGAAATCAGCACTCCTCGGATTGTGAAGCTTCCGCATTAGTAATTTTTGCATTAACTACGCAATTGGGAAAGATAAAACAGGTGACATACGAGAGGTAGGTTGAATGCCTTTTATTTTCCTTTGATAAACTCTGTGCATCAAATGTATCTTCGATTTCTAACGTGTTGTCGTTGAAATATTTAGAGATGGCTATGGACTTATCTTTTTTTCTTCTTTTTTATAAGGTTCTTTGTACTTTCTCATGGATGAAGGCTGTTGGCTTATCAACCGTAAAGTTGGGGTTCGTATTTCAAGTTATATTTTGTTGACGCCAAGATCCGTGTAGGTTTTGTCAAAAAGCATGATTAACAATTATTTGCCCTGAATGCGAACATTGTCAAAACAGATGTTTTAGAATTTTCTTTTTACTTCATATTCATCGTATGGAAATTGATGAAAACTTTGCACTGTCCACTATGCCCTCTGTTTGAGACATGGCACTTCGGTGTGATAAAGCAATATTAGTTACTGTGTTCTATTGTTGAGTGCGTTGCCTGGAACTTTATGAGCTTGTGTGGGTGACTGGAAAGGATCATGGTGGAAGTCGAAAGTCAAGGTGATGCCGGATTTGGGCCTTGGGTGAAAGTGTGATCGCGGGTGTCTTGGCCAAAGCATAGGCATTTCAAATTGGTGGTCACCCTTAACCTTTCCCTTGTTTCGTAGTGTCGCTTACCTCTTTTTATATGATTTTGGGTTGTCTGCGCATTAGTGGTATTTCGTAGTTACTCTTTCTCTTTTCTGCTATGCAAATGATATCCATGTTACCGCTGCATAAGCCATAGTACTAATTTGTTCTCTCTCTCTCTCTCTCTCTCTCTCTCTCTCTCTCTCTCTCTCTCTCTCTCTCTCTCTCTCTCTCTCTCTCTCTACTGTATATATATATATATATATATATATATATATATATATATATATATATATATATAATGACATTTTTGCTTTAAAAAGCTCAAGACTTTTAAGAAACACGATTACCGTCAGTAATTAACCATTTTCAAGTATATGTATTGCAAGAGTAAACAATTTCCGGTTAACCAATTTACCTAATGTCAAATTACTGTACATTGGACGGTAGAGGATTGAAAATAAATCTAAGTAATCGGGATTAACTAAATAAGCCCTGATTATGGTAAAGATTGTTTTTGGTATAATTCTTAACCTTTGCAATGATTGTTTATAATGATGAAGTTTCTTCTTTCAGTTGTTATTTGTTTATGTGTGTATATGTATATATATATATATAAATTATATATATATATATATATATATATATATATATATATATATATATATATATATATACACACATCTGTATGTGTATATGTGTATGCATATATTTATTTAACCATAAATGTATGTTTATATATATATATATATATATATATATGTATATGTATATATATACAGTATATATATTTGTATGTATGTATATAGCATTATATATATACTATATATATATATATATATATATATATATATATATATATATATATTTGTATGTATCTATATAATATTGTATATATATATATATATGTATATATATATATATATATATATATATATATATATATATATATATATATTCCTTTGCATGGTAATATTTTTCTCACAAACTCAATATTTATTTGCCGAACCGAAAATTGGGAGGACGAGTTTATTAGATTGTATGTTAGTAAAGATTAGATGGAAAAGCAAGTTGATTGATGTAATGATGAGTAGAGGAATGGATCGAGAGATGTATGGTCTGTATTTGGTTTAAGCAAAAGTTCAGATACTTGACAGTTCAATTTGGAAAGGAAAAGGAGAAAACCGGGTTGTAGAGGCAAGATAAACTGGTGATATTGATATAGAAGAAGTGATAGGAGCTTTTAAGGAGATAATGGAAGGTAAGAGGGATGGGGTTAAAGACAAGGAAGTGGTAGTGGTAAATGAGGATTATGCAAATTCTTGGATGAGGCCTAGAGTCGATGGGGAGCTTTGTGGTTAGCAGAGGTAATTTGAGGTGCAGTCTGAGACGCAATGAAAGATCATTCTAGGAATACAAAAGAATCGGTATAAAGTAGTTAAGAGAGAAGTGAAAGAGGAACAGATGGCAAGTAATTTAAAAAAGGATAAGCCAGAATTTCATATAACACGCTGTTTTTACTAAGAATAAAAGTAGGTACAAAGACATGCGCTTTATACAGTAAAGTTAGAGTAGTCCTCGATCATCACAGTAAATAATTTCAGATTTGCTGCAGTGGTGAAATGATTGAGTGATTGGCTGACACTAAGTAAGATACAATATTATTGTTTTAGAAATAGATTTACAAAGGAATAGGGCTTTGAATGAATATAGAGGAGTCTGTAATAAATATATGAACATAGTATAATAATTTATGTATACGGTATGATTTTGATAAAAAAAAAAAGAAACAGTCACTGACAAAAACATGGGAACGAGAAGAACTGTGGATTCTTAGGCAAGAGGAATTGTTTTACACAGGCCTTAAAAACTGTGAAAGAACTGATAGTGTATGTGAAGGATGTTGAGTATGTAATCAATAGAAGATATATTACTTCGAAAAAATTAAAATTTTATGATGTAAATAAGACTCATTTTTCATATGTGAACAGTTATTGGTTTGGTGTAGAAATGGGACCGAGATAATATTGTTATATGTCTTCATAGTTCTTTAAACCTTATTGGAATGGCAATCAACGTAGATGCAAATCTGTGCCATAGAATGAAGCAATGGGGCTCCACTGGATTAAGTATGACTGATGCTAGCAAATGATACAGTATTGCTTCTTAACAGTGAAAAGGCATTGCAGAAGCGAGTGAAGCCGTTTAAAAATGTTTGTAAGAAGAGAAAGTTATAAATGTGGCCATTTGTAACTGTAGAGTGTAAATTGAAACCAGGAAAGTGAAGCATATAGATATAGGTAATGCAAGATTCGGATATGTATTTTGAAGTCAATGAAATTGTTGATGGTAAGAGAATAGAAGAGATAAATATAGAAAAGATCTGTAGGTCTGTAAAGACCAAGATTGGATTGCATGAGGAATCGTTTATGGAGGCGAAGTGTGAATGTTGAATATGTGTGAAATATTTAATGATAAAAATGTTGAATCGCTTGCGTAGTATATGTGGCGAAAAAGAGCTGACCAGAGCTCGGCGTAAGGAATGCAGTTTCGCAGACGTGGTTAAAAACTCACCGTGTTTGGAATGGTGGATCAGAATTGTATTGGAAAGGAGGGGTTTTAATATTCTTGAAATACAGGTGTGTGCAAGATAATGGGGGAGATCACTCAGAATGTAGTGTTAAAACAATCTGTGTATGTATAAAACCAGATGATATTGTCTTCTCAAGATTACAAGTTATAAGAAGTGGTTGAAATTCTATTGACGAGATTTTTTGCCGAATTTTGTATGCTCTATAGAAATGTTAGCTCCCCTTATCGACGTAAATAAAAGATGGCTATAGATGTTATTCCCACCCTGGCAGACTAATGCCATAAGCAACCATGGCATAATGTGTAAAGTCATATCTTTATTCCTATGTTTTTGAGGTGTTGTTGTTAAGACAGGAAGGATGAGTGTCACGTCTCATGGCACAAGGAATGCTAGACCTGGGACCATGTGCTGTCTCGTGACTAGTCGCAAATAGTTAAAGTTCTTTAATGGCAGAATGACATGTGTAGGGGTTTTTTTTCTTTAACGAACGAACCTGATGGAAAGTTAATTAGAAGGGTTACATACACACACATGCATTTACATATATTTAAGTATATGTAGCCTATATCTTTATGAATTAGATGATACATATACACCATATACTGTATATATATATATATATATATATATATATATATATATATATATATATATATATATATATATATATATATATATATATATATATATATATATATATGAAATACTGTGTATATGCATATACATATTAGAAAGGAGTAGAATGAAAAATTGATGCGTGTATATATATATATATATATATATATATATATATATATATATATATGTGTGTGTGTGTGTGTGTGTGTGTGTGTGTGTATGAAAGATGGAAAAATGAAAATATTATGCGTGTTTATATGTACATACTGCATATGCGTGTGACCATGTACGTGTTACGTACCATATGTGTGTGTGGTTATTGATGTGATGGGACGGGAAATGGTAATGCTGGAATAATGGTTTGCCGCAAAGGATGAGGTGTTTAAGATACATGACACCTATCGCACGATTTGGTAAGGTAATTTTGTGGCTGCGTCCTCATTCCTTTGTGATTTGGTGTTTAGTTCCGTGCGTGAATATTATATAAACTGCATTTGAGAAGGCAGCGAGAATCTGTTTGTTTTGGGACCCCCAAGATTTAGATAACATCTGTTTATAAAGATTTGGAGAAATGATAGCCTACGTCCATAACAGAATACACACTGTTTTAGCGTAGGTGTACACTGGTATTAACTTAGGCCTACGTGGGTGTATAATCCTGTGCTGGTTGAAGGCCACGTGAATACAAAGAAGTGTAGGCTGAGGCAGTTAGTCTCCTAAAGAGGGACATGTGACCCATTAACAACAGCTCGTCGCCTGTAACGACTTGAACTGGATTGGTGCTTTGGCATTCTTACCATGCTCTTTCAAGATGTATCGAGTTTTGACGATTTTTTTTATTTACATTTCCGTAAAAAGACATTAATTCGCAGCACATTGCCGAAAAAAAAATATTTTGATTATGCATTAGTTTATTTTATTTGATACGAAAGTTGATTATGAGTTATAACAGATACATTATGTATATGAAAAAACCTAGATTTTAGGTGAAACGAACTGCAAAGTAAAACTGCCATTGGATTGGCCAGCATAGAACGAAGACTACCACAAACACTTGTCTCGAAAGGCTTCGAAAGTTATGGGTATGGCACAGTGACATTTTTGTGCGTCTTTTTATTCTCTTGGTATGTTAGTGTTTCATCTGTTCGTTTTGCCTAAGGTGGAAAATCTTCAAAGAGCATTGTGTTTAAGTAGTAAGTAAATAGATGTATATCTATCTATCTAGCTATCTATCTATCTACTTATATATATATATATATATATATATATATATATATACATATATATATATATATATATATATATATATCATCCGCAACTAGAACTAGTCCACTGCATGACAAAGATCTCAGACATGTCTTTCCACTCACACCTGTTTATGGCGTTTCTATTCCAGGCAAAGATTACTTAGCTTGTCAAAATCCATTCTTTTTTTTTTCCTTCCCCCTGCTTCTAGGGGGAAGGAACCCATTCTGTTTTATCTTAATGCCCATCTATTATCTGTCCTTCTCATTATATGTCACACCCCTGTCCATATCCTTTTCTTTCATCTTAAGAGAATATCTTCTACTTTAGTTTGCTCTCGTATCCATGTTGCTCTTTTCCTGTCTCTTACAGTTATTCCCATCATTAATCTTTCCATTGTTCTTTGAGTTGTAATTAGCTTATGTTCCAAGGCTTTAGTAAGGCTCCACGTTTCTGTTAATACTGGTAGGACCATTTGATTAAATACTTTTCTTTTTAGAGAAAGTGATATTTCACCATCCATAATTTCGTTTTGTTTATCAAAAGGTCTTCATCCCATACTTATCCTGCATTTTATTTCGGTCTCGTGTCCGAGGGAAACGCTTATTGTCTGTCCTAAGTACGTGTATTCACTAGCAATCTCTAGAGGTTTGTCCATAACCCTTATTTGTTGATTCTCTGCATTTTCATAGAATATTATCTTAGTTTTACTCATATTCATTTTCAATCTTATATTTCTACTTTTTCTATTCAAATCTTCTACCATCTTTTCATATTTCTCCCATAATTCAGTATACAGAACTATGTGATCTACAAATCTTCGATTAAAATATTCCCCATTGATAATAATTCCTATATTTTACAAATCTAAATTCATAAAATCTTTTAGGCATGCTGTGAATAATCTAGGGAAGACAGATTCTCCCTGTCTAACTTCTTTCTCAATCAGAATTTTCTCACCATCTTTATGTAGTTTTAGTATGCCTGTACTTCCCATATCGTAGATATCTAACATTATATTCTTTTATTCTGTCTTTGAAGGGCTTCATTACTGCTTAAGTTTTGTCTGGATCAAAAGCTCTCTCATAGTCTATATATGTCATATTATTATTATTATTATTACTTGCTAAGCTACACCCCTAGTTGGAAAAGCAGGATGCTATAAAACCATGGGCCCTATCCGGGAAAATAGCCCAGGGAGGGAAAGAAAGAAGGAAAAAATATTTTAAGAACAGTAAAAAAATTTAAATAGATATTTTCTATATAAACTACAAAAGCTTTAGCAAAACAAGAGGAAGAGAAATTAGATAGAATAGTGTGCCCGAGTGTACCCATAAGCAAGAGAATACTAACCCAAGACAATGGAAGATCATGGTACAGAGGCTATGGCACTACCCGAGACTAGAGAACAATGGTTTGATTTTGGAGTGTCCTTCTCCTAGAAGTGCTGCTTACCATAGCTAAAGAGTCTCTTCTACCCTTACCAAGAGTAAAAGTAGCCACTAAACAATTACAGTGCAGTAGTTGACCCTTTGGGTGAAGAAGAATTGTTTGGTAACCTCGGTGTTGTCAGGTATGAGGACAGAGGAGAATCTGTAAAGAATATACCAAACTATTCGGTGTATATGTAGGCAAAGGGAAAGTGAACCGTATCTAGAGAGAAGGATCCAATGTAGTACTGTCTGGCCAGTCAAAGGACCCCTTAACTTTCTAGCGGTAGTATCTCAACGGGTGGCTGGTGCCCTGGCCAACCTACTCAGTTGATTTTTCCCTTAACTGGTTAAATATATAGATACCGTCTGGTTAAATACATGGATACCGTCAGTTGTTGAATACCTACTTCTAAATCCTGCCTGCTTTCTTGGTTGATTAAAGTCTGGCTCTCCTTTTCTTCAGCCTAATATGATCTTTGTAAACAAAATGATATATTACGGAGACTAAACCTATTGGGCGGTAATTTTTCAGGTCTTTGGCCCTTCCCTCTTTGTGAATTAGTATAATGATAAGTTTTCCAAGCTGTAAGTATAGAGCAGTCTTGCAAACATTGTGAGTGAAGTTCAGCGAATTTTACTACTATGAAATCTCTTCCATCCATTATTAAATCAAATGTGTGCGTGTGTGTTAACGTTCGCTGACAATATTTAATTGAAGTGATAAAGGTTACGCAGTACAAAGATGTTTGTTATGATTTGAATATGTTCTTTTTGCCCTTTCCCTTCACAAGACCTTTTTGTAGAGATAATATTGCAAGAAGAGGATATTGCACATGAAACTATCGGTGTCCCTTTCCTGTTTTTGCTTTGCAATCCAACGTCTCTTTCTGTATTCTTTCAATCTTATCTTTTATATAGGGGTATAATGTCGTATTCTGTTTATTTTGTTACAACTTCTATCTACTATACTATATAATGTTTTATTGCTTAGATTCATTATATATCTAAAATGCAATATATTTTTCATATCCGAATTTATTCGGGCCAGCTCTGTGAGAGTCGAGATTGACTCATTATGCTGGTAAATCTCTTCCCTTTTGATAATAATAATCCACAAAAAAAAGTTCCTGTACTTTTTAACCTTTTATTCTTTCCTTTTACGTCTTCTCGTGTGAACATCTTCGTGATGTCTTTATTTGGATGTTGATGTGAACATCTGTTTTCTAGACTATTTTGTGTCTGAATTGTTATTCAAGTTAGAGGGGACATATAACTGTATCGAGTTGTTATATTGAAAGCAGAAAGATTGGCAATCGAACACTTATAGCGAAGATCAGAGATTATTGCGATTATGACTTTGTAAACAAGTTATGTTTATGCGATATTTTTCCAATGTAAATGTAACTTGAATGAATGTATTTTCGTGGTTATTAAGCAAAATTATGCAAACAATTTAAAAACAATTTAATAAGCCTGGCTCAGATCGATATGTAGGCCTAATAAGAGAGAGAGAGAGAGAGAGAGAGAGAGAGAGAGAGAGAGAGAGAGAGAGAGAGAGAGAGAGAGAGAGAGACGTTTATGAGTGTTGTAGAGCCAACAGATTTGTACAGTCATAAAACCTTAAGATGTTATTACTGGGAGCTTAGCCATGTTGTCATCTTCTATGGAACATCATAATCAAATTATAATTTTTAAAATTTGCTTTGTTTAGACGGGTGATATTTGGGTCGGTATTTTGCTTTAAAGGAAAACGAACGTTATTATCGTGTTGCATCCAAAGTAACACCACTTCGTTTTAAATCTTCATTTAAATACCTTTTAATCGAGTCGGGGGCTTTGCGATGTGTGCTTCCTGTTTGTGCAAGTGAATTAAGTATATTTGAATCAATAAAATGCCTTTAAGATGACAGAGTAGAAGTTTGCGGGAACCTTCGAAGTAGAAATTTCTTTAGTCGAATTGGAAAGGTAATGGTAATAATCAGCTTCTTGGTTTCAAATAGAGATTGTTAAAAAACGCTTTGCATAATCTAAAATCAAAGGGACTGACTGTGATTAAGATTGGCAATCTCGGATTGAAAAGAAATTAGCTACGTAATGTAATAAATCACCGGAGAATCCAAATTTTTCCCGTCACCACACCTTTCAGTCTTGTCTCTCACTGAGCTAGGTTTGTGATAACCGATATTTGTTCTTAGTAAGCCTCGTGTGAACTTATTATTTGCCCTCTGAAACTGACTCTGCGGTTTGATTTTACATGGAAAAAAAAAATTGATTTTGATATGGTTTATTCTGATACTGACAATTTCGTTTTCAAATGGGCTTTTTGAGTAAATTTCAAGATTCTCTCTGTCTCTTATTTATATTATTGTCGTCGTTATTAATTGTAGTAATATTATTTGTATTTTTGTTATTATTGCTAATGTGGCTTTCTTGAATATGGTTTTCTAAAGGTCGTTCCGGTTTTTCATATAATTCAGACTGATACTCGGAGAGTTAAGTCAAGTCATATAGGTTAGTTTAATTTGGGTGCAAGGCTCAAGTATATGAATTATTTCCAACTTTTGAAAAATTTTAAATAAAAGAATATAGTAACGAGATTCTTTTGGCCAAGTAGGAAATTAGTAGATAAAAAATAAGGAATCATTTTTGTAGAATCAGATACAATTTTTGTGTAATAACATCACGTAATTATCGATTGATTTCCTGTTCATATCTAATCCACACTCTTTGGTAAGGTAAGTCTTGTGATCCTAAAAGCAACCAACGGAAGCTCTTAATATTGTGATTCAAATTTTAGAAACAAGACTGTCTCTGTAAAAATGAGGACTACTAATAGTACTGGCCAAGGAAAGATGCTACTCTGGATTAAGCTACTAGTAAGTAGACCAAGACAGTTGTTCAGCTTCTGATAGTTATTGCAATGTCTCGTCTTGTTTCTTATGATAAAATAGTTTTTATGCATGTTTTTATCATGTCAAACCTTCTGTGGGCAATTACTAGATTTTGCGCCTCTTCCTTCAGAAACTCTAATTCCTTGAGTTCTCCGTCAGTTCAGGTGTTGCAAAGACTTGCAAAAGCTAGGCTTCCTTGAATATTACTAACACAAACGTAATTTGTAGATTTTTATGGTGTTGATCAAGTTGTCTTCATTAAAAGAAACTGCTCCAGAATGTCCTCAGTACTTTTTTCATAAGGGGAATAGACAATTGGTAGCAGACGTGAGTGATGTAAATGAGATTATAAACAGAATATGAAGACATAACCACATACTGCCTTGTTTATTTTGGTCCTTTTAGTATGAAAAAAATTAATTCAAAAGCTAATATTGACATCATAATGAATACATATATTTCAGTCAGACATTTTCAGACCATACTTTGGAGTTATTCCAAGCGACCTAGATTCTGGTGAGTGACATAGTTCAATTACCGTAAGTGCACCTCACGCGGTGTATGCTACTATAGGCCAAGATTTGCTATAGGCAATACTTAAAACAAATGTTCTTTGCTCCTACCTTATTAACGTGTAACTTTATCTCCGTTCCCACTTCCTTTCTTCCTTCTTGTTGTCTAACAACCTTTGTCTTCCATTTCTTAATGCTACTGTGAGGTTATTCTCACCCCCCCCCCTCCTATTTGCGCATTGTTACTGCATGACCTCCTCGGTTCCAGCATTTCTGGGTCACGTTGCCTAAATTTATAAATCGAATCCAATCTAAATTCGCCAAGGAAAGATTAAATTCAAAAGGCTGGAGTGAGTATGAAATTAAACAAAACCTCAACGATTTGTTTAATGAATAAGAAATTTTTGCTCATACCGCATTGCAGAATTTTGTTTATAAAAGTGAAAATTTGAAAGCATCATTAGAAATGACAATTGAAAATTATGGAAATGATTTTCCTAACATGACGATATTAAACTATATTTATTAGCAGGTGTGTGCCTAATGCGCAAGTTTGCAAATTTGCTATCCAATTTATAACTTATGACAGAATTAATTAAAATTATACAGGTGTGCTAAAATGAACATCTAAATTAAATTTTCGTTTTTCATTAACGTAAGGCCTATTTATCTTTCACCTCAAGAATTTTTTTTTACTAATATTTGACGTGGTTCACGTGTTTCTTAAAAGTTAGCTGTTCATTGTCTCATATGACATTTTCTAATGGTTTCAATATCAACACTTTATTATTTGATTTCCTTAGTTTTTATCTGCTATAAAAACACAGCTACACACTTATACGAACATGCAGCAGCAAAATTTATGTTAATACCTACACAAACACATATTCATGCGAGTGCTCATTTCAGAATTTTGGTTGCATCTATACTGAATATTCTTTGGGCAATTTGAAATACCTCTGATGAAAAGGTGTAGCACAGACTTCTCCACATATTTCCTGTGGCCGTTGCTCTTGTGATGTCCCTGGTATCTTCGTGTCTTATGCAAATGAATCGTTTCTTTTAGCAAGTCATTGCTTGAAGTTCATCAAACGATTCACCACATGGACATCGAACGAGTAAACTTTCAATTGCTTACACATTCATCTGTTTAAATTCGTCGATTATTTATCATCTGCGTTGTCCTGCTGCTGCTGCTACTACTACTACTACTACTACTACTACTACTACTACTATTGCTGATGATGCTGCTTTTAATATCATCATTTATTTTCTTCAATATTATTATAGAAAGGGTTAATTACCCAAGGATTATAATCATCTATCGTTCTGGTATAAATTTGTCGATTGCAATGTACAATTGAATTATCTTAAGTTCACAATAGTAGTTTGAACATCTAGCAAGCCCTTTGTACTTTTCATGGTATGGGAGAATTTGAATTCTTACAGAAAAAAAAAAAAAATTCTCATATTGATACGAAGTGCATATTGGATATGAAATTTAATATCCTTTTTTTTAGTTATATGCCAAGATTAGCCATGGAATTGATGTTCTTAAACTTTTCAGTGAATATTGATTTCAGAGAAGGATATTCAGCTAATGATATTACGAGATGTACACTTTTATCATGGTAGACTGAAGATAGGTGGAAAGGAATCAGACTTCAAGTTTGTATTTTCAAGCACATTATATATATATATATATATATATATATATATATATATATATATATATATATATATACAGTATATATATATGTATATATATATATATATATATATATATATATATATATATATATATATATATATATATATATTATATATGTATGTATATATATATATATATATATAGATGGATAGATAGATAGATATTTTAATACCCGTGGAATGAAATTGAATGTTTAAGAATAGATTTCGTCATTGGTTATCATTAAGAAGTGTCTTGGAAAGATAAGTAAGTATCTCTTAACTAGTGATTTCCTTTGTTTCATTTTGTGCTTTGTTTGCAAGTGCGTCATCTTATAGATTTCTAGTACTTTATGCAAGAGTTTTCCAATCTCATGTAATTGTTGTTAATTGATATCTTCTTGCATGTACTCCTTATGTAATGAATAGTAATGAAAACAATATTTAGAAATTGCGTACTATCGGAAAATGAAAAAAAGTTACTTTGGAAGAGATGATACTTTGCAAAATTAAGTTATTGCTGGAGTCTTACTCTCCTTCGTAATTGAAAGAATTATTGTGATACTTAGCTAATTTAATGCAAGTATTTTAAGCTATATGGTTTATGAATATCTTCTTCATCTGGAGTATAGACCATATAATTGGTGTAATCTCATAGAAAAAGAAGTTCCTTCTCATTCATATAAAGAAGCAAAGACCTTATAAAGAGGACTATCGTTTATCTTTCTGGCATTGTTTGGGATTTTCTTAATGAGATTCAGGGGCTCATCATAAATTTCCCATTGCTTTGGGGCCAAGCGATTCACGACAAAGCTCCTTCGGTTGGATTGAAATTGATTTGTCACTCGGTCTGAGTTGTGAGAGTCATCATATCCATCGTAGGAAAAAGTGGGGTTATCAGGAATTTGGGCAAATCGTCTGAGACTTTTATAAACAATTTTTGCTTTCTTGGTGAAAAGCAAAACATCTTATGTTGTAATAGGTTATTACAAATTTATTCAGGTTCATTTTTATTTACTAAGAATAATGGTATCTTATCTCATGAAGTCCAAAAGTAATTGACAATGTTAAATTCTGATTAGACCGATGACATCCAAGTAAGGCTTTGTCCCGCTATGAACACTGGCATCATTTGGAGAGTGCGCACGTAAGTCTCTATCTCACATAATTAAAAAACTACGGCCACAGCCAAATTCATTGTTGACCTTTGACTTCTAAGTATGATCTAGCTACAGTTAGTGCAATTGTGGGATTAAGGTGAAAATTATGCCAAAGTATGATTGTGGGTAATGTACTGTAGCCCCTAAACATCCAGATATTTTCATTGACAATGTCTTTAATTGTTTACAACTCATTTAAAATTCTATGTGTATATATTGATAAAATTTTACTCTAGAGAAACACTTTCTGTCTGTTTCTTTGCCAATTGCTTAAAAGATGGGCACACTGAGAAACTTTTACCATTTTCGGATATCAATCTATCCCGAGGAAGTGCTTTAATTTCTTCATTCATCCATGTTTTAATGTTGTTCTGCTGTGTATTCTTGAGCTGCTTACTCTAATCTTGATGCTTTGGATAAAAACGCGCAATCTGTTGAATTCCTCATTACTGATCTGGAAATTAATCTCTGGCACTGTCGTTCAGTTAGTCCTCTGTGCAAGTTGCATAAGATTTATCCTAATTCTGATAATAATCTTCATTATCCTTTGCATTTAGATGTATCTAGGCTGTTAATTGTAACAGTCATGCCTTCTCCGCCATAAGAAGTTTTATTTTAAGATTATGGAATGATCTTCCTAATCTGGGTGTTGAATCGGTGGAACTTCAGAATTTCAAAATTGGTTGCAAATGTTTTTCTAATGAACAGGTTGATGTACGTCTCGTTTCATAGTGTATGATATGACTTATCTATTTAACTCTCATCTTAATATATTCTATTATTTTCTATTTCTCATTTCGTTACTTGTCTGTTTCCTTTCCATACTAGTCTGCCTCCCTTGTTTGAGTCCTGTTGCTTGTACCATTCTGCTTTTCCAATTATTTTTGTAGCATGGCTAATAATTATGATTTATATATATATATATATATATATATATATATATATATATACATATATATATATGTATATATATACATATATATATAATATATATATATTAATATATATATATATATATATATATATATATGTATATATATGTGTATGTATGTATTTATACAGTATATATATATATATATATATATATATATATATATATATATATATATATATATATGTGTGTGTGTGTGTGTGTGTGTGTGTGTGTGTGTGTGTTTTAAGGCATGTGTGGAGGAGGGAATGGTTCCCGAGGCATGAGTTAGAAGAATATTTGTTCAGTTGTACAAAGGTAAAGGGGATAATTATAAGGAGATAATGTTATTCAGTACACCAAGGAAGGTAAATTATTATATTTTGATTAGAGAAAGTAAAACGGTTACAGGATGACCGATATGGGTAGAATATAGGGAATTTAGGCTGGCAAGAATGTGCCTGGTTGAAAAGTATAATATAAAACAGTTACGTTAGGAGTTTAAAAGTAAAGGGAAAATCTCGAATTATAGATGCGTGGAGTTTAAAAGTAACTGTGAAAAAAAATGCTGTTTGTGGCACGAATAACCTATAAAAAGCATATGACAGGATTAATAAAGTGGCAGTTTGGAAGTTATTAAGAATATGTAGTGTTTTTTTTTTTTATTTGTTAAAAGGGACAAAAAAATTCATGATAACAGTAAAGCATGTGTTAAGGCATGTATGCACATGACTGGTCATTGTGAAATGGAGTTTGAAACAAAGGCGTGTAAGGTCTTCATGACTGTTCATCAATTTTAGTGTGAATGAAAACAAAAGATAATCCCAACCAAATTTATTATGATTTTAATGGGAATGCGATAGAACACACCAACTATATGCCATCTCTAATCACAGAAAAAAAATTAATTCAAAGTGCAAGAGGGAAGGAGGAGAACAATGCCCGGGAGGCAAAGGCAAAGGCAAATTTTATTTTATCGACCCATTTGGGGGTGTGAGAATTACAAACTTTTACAAAAATATACATTTTACACAAAAATAAAAAAGAAGAGTCCAGTAGATTACAACTACATTATGACGCATGAAGCTGAATCCTAACAAAATTCAAAGTATGAGTGTAAGCAGATCAACGACAGTGGCTCATCAACATCCGGATCTCAGCATTGATAATGTCTTTTTATCTCTGTATGCCTCTTTTAGAATTATAGGTGTGATTCTCGGCAGCAAATTTACTTTTGAGAAGCACATTAGGTCTGTCTTCTTCAGTTGCCCCCAAAAATAGCTTATTGAGAAAGTCTTTCAAGATTTTTGGTGATCGATCTATTCTGAAGAAGTGGTTTAATTCCTTCATTCTACCTTGTTTCGCGTATTGTTCTCCTGTCTGGTGTTCAGCTGCTGATTCTCATCTTAATTTATTGGGCAGGAACTTACGGTCTATTAAATTTCTTATTCCTGATATAGATATTAATCTCTGGCACCGTCGTTTGATTAATTGCATAAGATTTTTCATAATTCAGATCTTCCCGGACAGTTCCATTCTGTTCGTAATACTAGGCATGGAGTTCATTCTAATAGTCAGGCCTGCTCCATCATGAGGCTCAACACTACACCGTATTCTAGAAGTTTTATTCCATCTGTGACCAAGTTGTGGAATGATCTTCCTAATCGGGTAGTTGAATCGGTAGAGCTTCAAAAGTTCAAACTTGCAGCAAATGTTTTCATGTTGAATAGGCTGACATGAGTCTCGTTAGAGTTTATATATGAAGTATTTGTATTGATGTTGTTACTGTTTTTAAAATGTTTTATTAATTGTTAATTATTTTTCATATCGTTTATTTATTTCCTTATTTCCTTTCCTCACTGGACTATTTTTCCTTATTGGAGGCCTTGGTCTTATAGGATCTAGCTTTTCCAACTAGAGTTGTAGCTTAGCTAATAATAATAATAATAATAATAATAATAATAATATTTACACATATACTGTATTTAGCAAGTTCATATTTAAAGCATAAAAGGTCGACTGACAAATAAAATTATATATACCGAAAATTACATATTAGAACAATGAAAATTTAGTCTTTAATCTAAAATAAGGACGTTATAAGGTTAATAAATTTTGCAAGTTTTTTTAATTCTCTAGTACTACTTGTATTGAAGAGCAGATTAAATTTAAACGTCGTAGGTCATAATACACTAGTAGGGTTTGAGGTACCTCTTTCTGTTATTTCTTTAATCACAGGACAAACTAAAACATAATGATCTTCATCCCCAACTTCATTGCTGTTGCATAGTCTACAAAGGCGCTGATTTTCCTGCGCAGAATATCTTTCAGTTGCTACGGGAAGTTTGTGTGTACCACACCTATATTTATGAAGGACAATTCTTTCTGGTATATCTAAATTTATAATATACTTTTCCGGGCCAAATTCAGTCTTAAAAAGTTTATAGTTGCTACTCAATATATTTCTTTCTACTTCTGCATGCCACTGTTGTCTCTCTATATCTTTGAGTTTCATTTCTAAGCTATTTATTATCCGCGTGTGATTAAAATTTTCTGGGTGTTCCCATATATTTGACATGCCACAGGAATCAGGGATAGTTTTGATTTTATGGATACAACTAGACTTATACTCATCCGCCGCATACAGATTTCTAAAAAAACGATAAAAACATTTGACAATTCAGACTCCTTTGATTTTACAATTCTCAACAAAACCTAATCATCCGTTTGCCAATACATATTTCAATTTTGAATCTGCCAAGTTCCCCATATACCATGCAGTTTGCTATTCGCTTGTTCACACAGAGTTGATTTTTCATGAACTTCTTGTGAAATGCTTCAATATGATCTAGTTTGTGGTAACCCCATATTTCACAACCATAAGTCAAATTGGTATAACTAATGCATCGAATAGATCACAGTTGATATCAATTGGTAATTCAAGTTTTTTACATTTAGTTAGCAAACTAAATAATGTTCTACGGGCTTGACTGACTTGTTTCTTATTAGTTTTATCCATTTTACCATTATAATTTAATGTATTACCAAGGTAGATATAATCATCAACAATTTCAATACCCTCCTCGCCATATTTAAAATTCGGAATATTTCTCATTTTTACTCTAGAAAATACAACTACTTTAGTTTTTGAAACATTAATTGGAAGTTTCCAGGTATCACAATATTCTTTCACTTTATCCAAGGTATTTTGTAGTTCTTTTGGGGATTTGCCCATTACAATAGTATCATCAGCATAAAGTAAAACATAGATACTACCTAATTTGTCATTTATTTCCCTCGAACACATATCCAACTCATTATACCCCCGACTAAGAAAAGATTCAAAATCATTTAGGTAGATGGCAAAAAAGTAATGGCGAAAGATTCTCACCATGTCTTACTCCTATGTTACATTCAAAAAAGTTAGAAATTTTATGATTCTGTTTCACACAGGATTTTGCATTATTATATATGTTATATATGACAATCATAATATTTCCGTTAATGCCATGTGAGATTACTTTTCCCCTCAAGGACGACCTGTCAACCAGGTCAAATGCTTTTCTGTAATAAAAAAGCAAATAGTATATTTTCTTTTTTCGATGAAGATCGAAATTAACAAGTGAATGCAATACAAAAATATGATCTAGGGTACTATATTCCTCCCTGAACCCTGCCTGCTCCTCACCGAGTTGACCAGTGCTCTCAAATCAGTCAACCTTTTATTGACACAGGCAGTAAAAAAATTTGCTTCACAGCTCAGCAGTGTATAGTTATCTGGGTCGTTAGGGGATAATTTTTTTTCCTAAATATAGGTTTTATCATCCCTATACACCAATAATATGGAACAATTGAGGAGAGAAACACTGTGTTGAAAATTTTGCATATCACAATTAGTACATGATGGGAGCAGTTTTTAGAACCTCATTTATAATATTATCAATACCACAGGCTTTTGTCAAACACCTGACAACACTGATTAATTACCAAACAATTCTTCTCTCAAGGGGTTAACTACTGCACTGTATATTATTGTTCAGTGGCTACATTCCTCTTGGTAATGGTAGAAGAGACTCTAGCTATGGTAAGCAGCTCTTCTAGAAGAACACTCCAAAATCAAACCACTGTTCTCTAATCTTGGGTAGTGCCATAGCCTCTGTATCATGCCCTTCCACTCTCTTGTTTAAGAGTTTTCTTGCTTGAGGGTACACTCGGTCACACTGTTCTGTCTTGTTTCTATTCTTCTTGGTTTGTTAAAGTTTTGTTATAGTTTATATAGGAAATATTTATTTTAATGATGATAATGTTTTAAAAATAGTTTATTCTAATTGTTAATTACTTCTCTTATTTCCTTGTTTCCTTTCCTCACTAGGCTATTTTCCTTGTTGGAGTCCCTGGGCTTATAGCATCCTGCTTTTCCAACTAGGGTTATAGCTTAGCAAGTAATAATAATAATAATGATAATAATAAGTTTTTATTTGAATTTGTACCTCATCTACGGTAAAAACTATTTAATTCTTCATTAACTAACTGGTTAATATTCTTTGGGTCGAAATTATCAGGGTGGTCAATCTCATAAGGTTTTTCGTTGCCTCGACTGAGTTTAGCAAAATGATCTCGAAATGTTTCAAGTCCATTTTACAAATCAGCTCACTCTTATTAGTATTCTTTCTCAGATTTCCAACATTTCTATGAAGTTTTTTCTGAAAGATTTCTTAGCTTTATTGATTATTCTCTAATATGTTTTTGGTCTAGCTTTCAGTTCGTTTCTAGTTCATTTGTTTGGATTTTCTTAGGCCTGTTTTTAACTCTCATATATTAAGTTCTTTTACTAGAACAGGCTTTGTAAAATCATGGTTTGCTAACCTTTTAGTAATCCCTAAATCTTTGACAATGTCATCCATAATATTCCAAGTTACATTCGAAGGGTTCAGTGAATCTAATTTTTAGGCTAATAAGTATTAGCATTAGATGCTTCCATATTATTATTTTTAATGACATTCAACCATATTGTTTTAAGTTCTTGATATTCAAAGTCATTCATATCATGCGTTTCCTCACTATCCAAATCTAAATTTTCTTCCTCCCGTATTTCCGGTGGTTTCATATTACAAGTCTCTTCCAAACGTAATACCAGAGAGAGGGCGGAGTGAGTATCGGACAGACAACTGTCACATTGCTCAGCATTAGATTTAGTAATGCTACTCAGAAGTTTAGGAGAAATAATAAAATAGGCAATACAGCTTTTACCAATGGCTGTGAAACTAGTGAATTCCCCTACACCACTGTCGCCCTCAAATCTCCCGTTAACAACTTTAATGTCGAGTATTTTACACAGTTACTACCATGGTTATTAGTAATGACATCACTGTTATAGTGATCTGTGCAAAGACCAAAAACTTTTAATTCCCTGTTTGAGCTAAACAGGGATTCACCAATAAAATGATTGAAATCAACATTTTGCAAAGGGTGATTTTCTATAAAATCATTAAGTAAGCCTGTTCTTGAGTTTAAATCACCAGCTAATATAGTTGGTAATTCATATGTTACATTCAAGTTGATAAGATCCTCAGCATTAACATCAAAGATATTAGATGAACAATAAGGTGATCCCTCATGTGGGAAATACAAGGCACATATAATAATATCATTCTGTTTCCCTACAATTAAATCTTACACATTTTAGGGAATTAGACACAGCGTTTGGATATAGGGGGTGAAAAACTTACTGGAAAGGAACGGCTTCAGTGTCTGGGTAGCTCAACCGTGGGTACAAGACAGGAGTCAGTTGTCCTGTGTAAGGGCTATAATGCATCGCTGACGAGCTTTAGGTCTAGGTCCATGACGTAGTTAATGTTTTATAAATGAGTTTTCCGCAAGTTATTCCAATACCTTTTAAAACCCATTTAATATTACCCATAGAGATACATGAACCTTTACGGCTATGTATATGATTATCCTAATCAGCTATAAGTACACCTCAGCTGTAATTGAACATTAAGTTGTGTGATGTAAAGTCACATTATAAGTACCTTTTTTATCATTTGAAGTTTAAGTTATATGTCTACATAATTCATTGAGGTAGTACTTCTGAAAGGAAAGTAAACATCTGTGATAATTATTAGTGCCTCGCCATTTCCACATGATCACCTTGAGCACATAGATTTCCTATATGGGAGTTGACTTAGCGTATGTCTTAATATACCTCATTTTCTAATACAGCTACTGTTGTTGATGTTTTCATCACCTCCAATAATGATAATAATAATGATAACAGTAGTAGTAGTAGTAGTAGTAGTAGTAACAGTAACAGCATTCGATGCTGTTACTGACAGTTACATAAATGCAGCCATATACTGTATATTATCGAGTTCAAGGATATAAATATTGAGACGTGAATGTCACTTTCATAAGTGTCAGATAATTCTTTATTTTTTATTTCATTGCATTTTACTTTTCTGGAGGCCTATTTGTGCCTCGTGAAATAATGTTGCAAGATACCTCCAAGTACTTACCTGACATTGTCAATTTCTCCTGAATCCTGTGGATGGCGTGGCGATAAGTGTAGGCTGAGGAAAAGAAGTTAATGAATCATTCATAACTAAAGTATTATTAAATGTGGAAACTAGTTATTATTTGGGATGGTGATAAACAACAACGAATTTTACGGAAATTATATCGTCACGACCTGACAAATCGCTGAAATTTATGTAGAGATTATACGCAACTATATTAACATGCTCAACCCAATATATATTTGTGTTTATGAAGTAAGGATGTTAATTAATTAGGTTTTGTATATAGTTGTAGTTCAGATTTCCTAAATAGTTAAGTTGCCACCCCTATGCTTCCTATGCATTACCCTATAATGGTAATTACTGCGAACTTTTCAATGGAAATGTATTTTATATGGTTTGGATAGGCTGACTTAAGTCTTTTTATAGTTTATATATGACATATATGTTTTGATGTTACTGTTTTTATAACAGTTTATTGGTAATTTTTTCTCATCGTTTATTTATCTCCTTATTTCTTTTTCTCACTGAGCTGTTTTTCCCAGTTGGAACCCTTGGGCTTATAGCATCTTGCTTTTCCAACTAGGGTTGTAGCTTGGCTAGTAGTAATAATAATAATAACAATAATAATAATAATAATAATAATAATAATAATAATAATAATAATAATAATATTCCGTGAGAATATGACTTTTCCAAATTATTTGATCATGATTGGATATCGTGACACCTTCCTCATAAGTAGAAAAATTATATATATATATATATATATATATATATATATATATATATATATATATATATATGTGTGTGTGTGTATATATATGTGTGTGTATATATATATATATATATATATATATATATATATATATATATATATATATAGTAAAGATCTTGTAAAATCCATCCCAGTTACTTTGCCAGAAAGTGTATTAATGCTGATCACAGCTGTTTGTTTAGTGATGAATCATTCTATATTCTGAATGTTTCGTATCACTTGGTCATATAACCTTTCACCTGGTTCTTGGCTTCAAAATTGTATTAAAGAATTAGAGCATCAAATTTCATAATTCTTATTTTGAGAAGTAATTTTTTTCTATAGCATCTTGAAGGCAATATTGACTTTAAACAAATTATTGAAGAGGATTTTATCCTGTTACTGGGAATGAGAATAGAGCAAATCATGCCATTGGTTAGATTAGAAATCTAGATTGTATTGAGTTCGAGATGTGAAATGCAGTTGTATTTTAGGCATAATCTGACTCCCATATTCGTATATTCTTACAAAAGCAAAACTTGATGTTCATTTAAAGTAGGAACAGTAAGTAATGACATTGGGTAAACATATAAGACGACTACTTATGACTTTGACTTTTGAGAATGGAATTATGGAAGCTCGATAAAGAGTCTAACCAGAGAAAATGTGATAGCTTCATCATGGGTGATATAAAAGCTCATTTAAACTCAGATGAAGCTAAGGTAAAGTAATGTTTGACAGTAGCACAGGATTAAATTCTATGCAACGAATACCCTTACTAAACGTTATGAACGTTGAGATACTACGGATAGAGAGTTATTGGGTCCTTCAACTGTCCAGACAGTACTAAATTAGACCCTTCTCTCTGGTTACGGCTCATTTTCCTTTTGCCTACACTTAAAAGTTTGCATTAAAAAAACTATAAATATCTGGCAACATTTATTCCAGGATTTTTACTGTTTTAGAAACGGATATATTGACGTAAAGGAGGGATATTACGGTCACCAACCCGTAAAAGATAATAACAAAGTAAGGTAAAATTACGGTCGCTTGTATTTTAGTGAAATACGGTTGAGAACAGTATGTTTTTACGGGGAATTTCCGATTGAAATTACGTTTATTTATAACAGTGAACACATACACCAAATAGTCTGGCCTGTTCTTTACATATTCTCCTCTGTCCTCATACACCTGACAACAGTGAGATTACCAAACAATTCTTCTCTTAAGGGGTTGACTGCTGCACTGTAGTTGTTCAGTGGCCTCTTTCCTCTGGGTAAGGGTAGAAGAGACTCTTTAGCTATGGTAAGCAGCTCTTCTAGGAGAAGCGGCCTCTGTACCATGGTCGTTCACTGTCTTGGGGTAGAGTTCTCTTGCTTGAGGGTACACTCTTGTTTATGTTTTTAGCTTTTTATAGTTTATATATGAAAAATTTATTTTAATTTCAGTAGTTAATTCTCTTGAAGTTTCCTTATTTCCTTTCCTCACTGGGCTACTTTCCCTGTTGGAGCCCTCGGATGTATTGCATTCTACTTTTCCAACTATGGTTTTAGCTTGGCAAGTAATAATGATAATTAATGAAACATAAGAAAAACAGTAGATGTATTTACTAAAGTTAGTAACAAATTTGATTAACAGTATGTGATTTATAATTTTTCAAAATGTATGTAATTTTTTATTCAATACATCTGTGTTAGATTATGTAGAAATTACCTGAATATTTTTATTAAAGTTCGGGATGACTTCGCAGTTTAATTTTTTACAATATGGGACATTTGTGTGAACTTAAATGTTTATTGTCTTCTGTCTGTTCAACTTTAAGCATCAGTTTATCTATTCCATCGCCTATTTGCTATTGTTCTCTGCATTTATGAATGTTTAGCACCAACTTTCCTCCTCTACTGTGTCTGGTCTTCGAATATTTATGACTCAGAGATCGATGATTTGTCTCGCTAACAAAGAACCGAGATCGATTCCGTGCTGGGTTGCCTTAGCTCTTCCTTTGCTTCCCCCATGGATTTGTGGTTAGGACCTGTCAACACTCAGCCTCTGATGTGAATCAGTCTGAGATAATAAATGTCTTAAGTGACTCTCTCTCTCTCTCTCTCTCTCTCTCTCTCTCTCTCTCTCTCTCTCTCTCTCTCGTATCTTTAGAAATATCAATAAATGGCAAAGTGTGAAGTAACCGGTCTTAGATATATGTGCTGAATATTCTCAGATATTTTACTGTCTAAAGTGAAAAGGATAAATCATTTCTTTATTTTTATATCAATATTGAAAGTTTTGATATCTTAACAATTAGACTGAATAATTCCAGACAGTGAGGAGCTGACAGGGAAAAGTTGGCATGGATTTTGATAAGCATGAACAACGTTAGATAATTAAGTCATATGTAAACTAATGACTTTTGTTAATAGTTTGCATAAAATTTAACATAGTTGTGAATGTATCCTTAAAATTCGTTAATTTTATCAGCTGGGAAAATAATTTTCCTGTATATATTCTTTTTCTTCTGTTTATGTTTATAGAATTATCTTTATTGTGTAATTCTAATTGAAATAAATCGAGGAAATCAAATTTAAGAATGAAAGAGTCATAATTGATAGATAATTCACAATACGTTACGCATCTCTCTCTCTCTCTCTCTCTCTCTCTCTCTCTCTCTCTCTCTCTCTCTCTCTCTCTCTCTCTCTCTTGAAATCGGCTTCTTTCTTTCAAAGTGTGTCCATGCATATATATGGGAGTCAATTCCGAAAAATCCCAAAAGTTAAGCCTAAAATATTATAAATTATTTCTCTTCACTGTATAATAGATATCAAGAAATTTGATGTATACTCTAATTCTTTTATGGAACTTTTATTTATCTCCTGTGTCTCTTCCAGCAACCGAGTGTTTGTCGAGCATGGTTCATGGGCATCACTCTTTCTTTAATGAAAAGGAGACTTAACAAGATAACGACAGTTAAAGTTAATTTCATTTTCAAGTACATTTCCTATTACTTGTTGGCATTCTAATATAGAATATTCTTCAGAACTGAATTACAATGGGTTTTGTTATATACTCTCTAATCAGTGTTGTTGCATGATAAGTTAATTTTATGACAATGAATGTAGGCTATTTATAAACTACAAGAATATAGGCTATGTATAGCAGACACCTGCGTCTTTGTCATTCATAGCTGACACCAGCGTCTCAACCATTTATGGCCAAAGTCAGCATCTTGGTCATTTATAGCCCATATCAGCTTCTTGTTATTATAGCCAACACCAGCGTCTTGGCCATTTATAGCCGACACTAGAATCTTGGCCATTTATAGCTAACACCACCGTTTTTGTTATGTATAGTCAACATCAGCGTTTTCACCTTTCATAACCAACATCAGCTTCATAGCCATTTATGACCAACATCATCTTCTTACCATTATAGTCAACCACAATATCTTGGTCATTCATAGTCTACATCAATGTCCAGCATCTTGAACAATTGTGGCCAACACCATTATCTTGGCAATTTATAGTCTACATCAGTGTCTAAGCCATTTATAGCCAACACCTACGTCTTGGGCAATTATGGCCAACATCAGGGTCTTTGCCATTTAGAAACTACACCAGACTCTTGGGCGTTTATTGCCAACACCACCTACTAGGCCATTTATAGCCAACATCAGTGGCTTGGAATTTGAATGTAACAGCGGCGTCTTATTGACACGTGGTGCAATCTGAATTTCACAATGTAGTTGTAGATGATCTTTACCCATTCGGCAATATCCTGTAAAGTTTAACTACTAACATTGGATAATAAAGGAAGTTAAATTCGTTATAAGTTAGACAACAATATTAATGAGTATGGCAATATTAACTTGGCCTTTCTTTGCTTATTGGTGTCATAATTATATGAATCGTTTAAGTTTGTTCATCTTTTCTCAATATTTTTTTGGGGGGTGGGGGGGCGATTAATACTCTGATTAATGTCCTAATTCAAGGGCAGAAGATCACTCTTTATGATAAGAAATACAGAAATTGTCAATAAACTCAAGTTATTGAAATGTAACTGATAAGTACTACTGTTAGAGAGTTTCCACAAAATTGTGCCTTTATTGTGTGTAAAATGGACGCCTTAATTTTTCAGAGAATGCTATTACATGATTTCATCGTAAATTGTGATGGTCAGGAAGAAAACGTAAGAATTTTATTTAAAATTTTGATAAACCTTGTTAATATGATGCAGCAGGTGTAAGAGATGTAGGAGTAGGATCTGTGTTGTTTCAGGATGTTGTTTATCTAATTCATTATTTACCATAAGATTTTACATTGTGGGAAACAATTGTTATGTTGTAGAAAAAAAATTCTTTTATTGTCAGCATATGAAAAAAATTTTTATTTCGTTATATCTGTAAACTGCCTTTTGTAGCCGATTACGAAATTAAGAATATAAATTAGTTTATGACTGGATAAAGACAAACGTTTTGCTGATCCTTCGTCAAGAACTGATTAATTTGACACATGTTTTTTTTTTTATCATACAGAATTTTACGATAGTTACAAATCAATTTATTGATTTCAAATGCTTTATATTAAAAAAATATTGTATGATAATTACAACTGATTTTATCATTTTTAAATTGTATTTTACCAATTTTTTTATAGGCAGCTGATCTCTTAGCTCCTAAGTTTTTTTTTTTTTTTTTTTTTTTTTTTTTTTTTTTTTTTTTTTTAAGTTAGTCCTATAGCTCCTACATTATGTAAAGGTTTTTAATGTGTTTTAGAAAAATGTCTAAATAGGTATGCTGAAGGTAATCCTCTGTTTCTTAGTTTGTAGTCTGGTTTTCATAAAGGCTTTGGAGTATGTGATATCCTATTTACACTTTCCGATACTGTGCAATAATCCCTAAATTGTGGTCATGAGATTCGTATGATTGGCCTTGATTTTAGTGCTACCTCTGACTGTGTTAATTATGAGGCCCTTATTTTCAAACTTAGGCAGATGGGTGTAGGTGGGTCTTTTCTTAGCTTCGTTAATAAGATTTGAAGCAATAGGCTGCAAAGAGTAGTTGTTGATGGGCATCAAAGTGACTATAGAAATGTAATATCTAGTCTTCCTCAGGATAGTGATTTTAGCCAATTATGTTTCATACTATATACACATAATAGATGGCTTAGCCTTGATTACACAGATGATGCCACTCATTTTGCATCGATTTCATTTGCTGAAAGCAGACCTGCTGTCACTTTAAAAGAGATACAGCTATATAGTGAAAATTATATGGGGTGAAGTTAAACCCAAACTAAAGTCAAATTATGGTTGTATGTAGATCGAAGACAGGGGCTCCTCAACATCCAGATCTTTGCATTTGCCATGCCTCTTTAATTATATATAACTTTTAAAATTCTCCATGTGATTTTTATTGCATTTTGAGAAACCCATCCAGTTTGTTTCCTCTGCAAATGTGAGAAGGTCTTTTAGGATTTTTTGTGATCAATCTGTCCAGAGGAAGTGTTTCAATTCATTCATTCTACCATGATTTGAATATTGTTCTCCTGTTTGGTCTTCAGTTGCCGATTTTCTTCGTTTTTGTTGGGCAAGAACTTGAAGTTTATCAAGTTCCTTATCCGTGATCTGGATCTTGTTCTCTGACATAGTCTTTCAAGTAAACCTTTGTGCATTTTGCCAAAACCTTTTAATAATTTTAACCATTTTTTTGCAATCAGATCTTCCCTAACTATACCATCCTGTACGTAGTATTAGGTAAGCAGTTGATTGTAACAGTCATACTTTCTTCATCTAAGGCTCAATACTACAAAGTATTCTGGACGTTTTATTCTAGCTGTGATCAGGGTGTGGAAGGATTTTCCTAATCTGGTTGTTGATTCGTGGAAATATCAGAAGTTCAAACTTGCTGCAAATGCTTTTCTGATTGAAAAGGTTGATATTCTCTGATTTATAATGTATTCGTTGTTACTTCTCTTATTTCCTTTCCACACTGGGCTGCTTTCCCTGTTGGAACCCATAGGATTATAGATTTTTTTTTTTTTCAAATAGGGCTGTAACCTGGCTAGTAAAATCAATGGTAATAATGTTTTTTTAGTGTTTTGTTCTGTATAGAACTATCTGATTCTAGTGTGTCCTGGCATTGTCTTTGTGAGCCTTTTGGATGCGTAGTTTTGGAGATTGGTTATATGGTTATCAGAAGCTTCTCAACTTCTTTTTGCTTGCTCGTTTATCCAGAGATGCCAGTAGTTGTTACTATTGCATTACCAAGCAACACTATCAGGAATTATCCAACATTTCTAAGAGGTTTAGAGGCTAATGAGATGCTTTCGAAACAAACCATATTCTTGTAACATTGTAGTCAGGTGATGATCACACTCACCATGCCTGTTTACATAGCGACGTTATTTGCTAATGTGAGTCTTTCTGACAGACTCTCTAGATCAGTCTCCTAATTTCACTATATAATTGTGCTTATCTACAAGTATTTCCAAGGACTTAGATCCTTTAGAAAATGTTAATCAATAACTGAATTTAGTTAAACGATTTTACCTTCAAAGTCGTATAATTTTTTACGTTCATCGTGAAACCTTGTACATTTTTGTTATGGACATTTTTTAGTTATTAGATTTGACTTTAGTTTGCCTGTTACACTGTCATTTTTATTTTAAAAAAGCCACGAGCTATGAGATAAAAGAAATAAGAGTGCATAGTGTTACCATCATACAATGATTACTTTAGGAGGTGATGCAGTCTCTGCCGCTGGTGTTTGGATATTGAAATCAGTAGCGAAAGAGGTAAAATAAATAGGTTTGTTGTTTATTCATTGTTCCAGAGTTACATTGCTATTGTAGGCCTCCATAATTTATGACTAGGAGATATGTTATATTTTTTGCACTCTCGAAGAAGTTCGTTTAGGTCCTAGACGCGGCGAGTCATATTCGTAGCATAGGCTAGTCCTGAGTCAATACAGATATTGACTCTGGGCTAGTCTTTTTCTGGTTCCATGACGTTTCTCATATCCAACGCTAATCACACATTTGCTTTAATAGTCTCTTACTGATTATATGCCAATTATACCTGTAAATCCTTGAGCACAGCCTAATACCTGAATACATGAATATTTTTTTTATACTTTCATATTCAAGAAATACCCTTTAAACGGTTATTCTAACCAGTGTTACATTTCAGTGATGATTCTAATAACTGTATTTGTTACCTCG
>NC_090746.1:37377967-37387967 GCF_036898095.1 Palaemon carinicauda | reverse complement strand
CGTTTCTTTATTAAGTGTGCATTGAGAAACAAACGTAATAGCGAGGGAAAGGGTGCAGAAAAAAAAAGAAATAGATATATTATAGAAAAAAAGATATATATAAAATATTCAAATTTATCTATTCATTTATTTATATATGTATGTATATGTGTATGAATGTGAGTATATACATATACAGTACATATACAATGTGTTCTTTCATTTCCTTTCCGTTCAATATATGGCCTAGAAGATGACAAGTTTTAGTAGTCCCATGACCTATATTATGTTGGGTTTATTCCGAGCTCCGTCAGTCATAAGCCTAAAAGCGGTGTCGTCTCCACATGGACAGCGCATGGTATTTGTACGGCTGTATGGTTGTATGCTCGCGGGAACTTACACAGTTCACGTTGCAGCGGTATCACAACCCAACTTTAATTACTATAAAGCCCGCCAGTTCCTTAAGCTTGCACGCACACGCACATTTTTCATTGTCTCTTATGTCTGGGAGCCATGGCATCAAAGCATTCGTCGTAGGGGCAGTTTGTCTTCAAGTGATTTGAATCTAAAGCCGCCTTTTGCAGGGCAGCTTGGAATTTAAGGAGTGTTGCAATAGTAGATGTCCTTATAACGAAGTTAGTGCTCACCGGCCTAGCAACCCAGCAGGCCTCTCTCTCTCTCTCTCTCTCTCTCTCTCTCTCTCTCTCTCTCTCTCTCTCTCTCTCTCTCTCTCTCGTAGCCACAAGTCGCAAGATTCGGTCGGCTTTAGTTGTTTTCTTGTAGTTTTTGTAGGGCTTGTACTTCAGTAATGATATTGTATATAAACTGTGAATTTATGTTGTCTATTTATATTTGTTTGACATTCACAGATGCCAAAGCTGGGATGTATAGTATATAAAAATGGCGGGAAATAGCGAGTGATGACGTCATGAAGGTAGACAACCGTGGGGAGAGGCTTATATAAAGTTGCCTGCAATAGCTGGCAACGTCTCAAGACTGTAAAACATCTCATGAAATACATTTTAAGGTCCTTTTCAAAGGGAAGAGGGGACAATGTCATTATTTAGAACGGAGCGATTTTTAGCTAACTCATGACACCTCGCGACCGAAGACGATAGTGTTAATAAGGAAACAAAGCAGCGAACTAACAAACGTATAAGAACCAGCCCATCTCAAACAAAGGGCTAACCACAAAAAGCGAGAGGGAAAAAGAAGCACATACATACATACATACACACACACACACACACACACACACACACACACACGCTTAGCACATCCAATGCTACAGTGTGGTATAAATCCGTAGCTAGCAAAAGCAGGTGTTCACCACACGCAATAACTATCTCATCCACGCCACACAATTGTAAAATAGTACCGATGAAAAAGTAGCAAGAGCGGAAGAGAGAGGAAATGCTATGGCCGAAGATAGAACGTAATATAATGCAGTGTAACACTGGAATTAATGCGCAGTTGATTTTACTGACGATGACACTCTTACAACCATTTCTAATCCGTTAAAGTGGTAGTGGTTGGAAATGCTACATATGAACTGAAGTATTGAAAGGTCATTGTGGTTTAGCTCCTCACTCTCAAAACTATAGTTGCTTGTGTCCTGTTTTTCGCATTCACGATCATTCATTATTCGTGAAGAACATTCATTATTATTAGAATTTGTTTGAACTTGAGGATTGAAAGGAGTTTTAGTTTGTGACTCTCTCTCTCTCTCTCTCTCTCTCTCTCTCTCTCTCTCTCTCTCTCTCTGTGTGTGTGTGTGTGTGTGTGTGTGTGTTTAATTCAAGAATATTTCATAAGGTCATTGAAACAAGCAAGTTTAAGCCACGATATTCATTTTATGTAGAACGTGGAAGAATTAGTAGAGGTCTCTATCCTTGTGTGTTGTAGGTGTGACTCATTCAATGTGGTCGGTCTACTACTACTATGGCAGCGCCTCTTGTTTTGAGATCCCTGTTTGGCGCAATGCGTGATGGTTTCTTGGGCTGAGAATGAAAACTCTTTCGGAACATTACCTTTTTGGCTTCAGATATATCAAGATTATTGTTTAATTTCGAATTATTTATCAATATGATGCTCAGTTTCTTCTCTAGCAATTCATTCAATAAACTGTATTTTAGTTATCATACTACACCATGCCTATCAGTAGCAAGGCATGTGATTCGCTCTAAAGTTTTTGTAGGATGCTAATTTTCCCGAAGTCATTACTCCCCCGTGTACTAGTTATGTTTTTCTACTTTTACAATTAGCAAGCACGCTTTCGTACACACACACACACACACACACACACACACACACACACATATATATATATATATATATATATATATATATATATATATATATATATATATATATATATATATATATATATATATATATATATTCTTGAATTTTACCAAATAGCTTGTTTTAAGGTTTTTGAAAAAGGCCTTTGATGAAAACTGGCTTCAATGATCTTTACCCGTTTGACATTTTCCTTGGAAAGAACGTTAAGACAGTAAAACCGCTATGAATTGTTTATAACAACTGTATTTGTGGGCCCTTCTCTCTCTCTCTCTCTCTCTCTCTCAAAACAGATTGTTTAGCTTAGATGACTAAGAAACTACTACTGTTATTTTGTAGATAATTGCGCGTTATTTTTAAAGATCGGATGTACTTCCATTCTAAAGTTAAGCATTTATCTGAAAAAATAGAATTATTATCAACATCATCGTGCATTCCGTCCTGATTTGTAGAAGGGGAGTTTTTTTTATCAAATTTTTATTAAAAAGTTAAATTACATATTCTTTACAATCACAATATTTACAGTATAATCACATTTAATTGCATTTTTATATAACCAAATCCATTTAATTTAACAATTTACAACATCACACATCTTGATTTTAATTTTTAGTCAATCAAAAACAATAATTTATATACTTTTTGGAAGGGGAGTTGGTGGTTTCGTGTATGTGGCTGTGAGAGTGAAGTAAATTAGGCTTTGCTACAGCAGTTCATCAGTAATGAGGTTAATCGTTGCCGTGATAGGTAGATTTCAAAATTACTAAAAAGTTGTTATATCATTATGTTTTAGAAAAAAAAAAGTTTGATAACAATTCTGAGAAAGTATTTGCTGGAAAGGAATTCCAATTAGGGAAGTTATTCATTTATATAAAAAATGGGAATTTGGAAGGTGAAGAATTAAGTCGTTTAAATGGGTGGGTTTTTTTTAATAGATCACAAGGACAACCTTCGAAAATATGCTATGAACAATTAAAGGTGTACAATTTTTGCCCATTATCTTTATACTTCGATTACATCGGACTGTTAGAGGAGATTGCGACCTTTGAATTATATTGAATCAACAGAATATCGGTTATGTATTTCATTCCGTTGATTATTCCCATGAGATCTGTATGGTAGTTTGATTGAGGTTTTGACAATATCATGTTATTAAAAGCGTTGAACAGTTTGATGTAATGTTTCGTTGCATTGATCATCGTGAGGCTTCAAAGTAAGCTTGAGTGTCTATGCAATATTGGATTCAAATAAGCTGTTAAAACACTAACAACTAATGCAACGTCTTACCCTTTACACCCTCCTCTCTTGGATAGTCAATCATAATTAACATGTAAATAGTAGTGGAGATAATGTAGAGGTAGACACGGAGAACAAATAATAAAAATGGTGGTCAAGAGTTGGATGATATATCTAAAGAATATCATCACAACAAATACCCTGTTACTCTCCAGTATCCCATTATGTGTTCAGCATTTATGTGATTAAACTTAATTCACATGTTTATAGTAGGAATATGGTGAGGCACAAGTGTCACTTCGTACAAGCTTATGTTAAACATATTGATATTTCATGGACGTTAATGTTAGCAGCTGTTTCCTTCTATTTAAATTTTATAGTTAATCGTAACAGCCATAGATGTTCAAGTTACGATATTAAATACAGGATAGAATTCTTAATTTCGATTACAATTTCTTTGCTGTGACTCTTCGCTTCCCATGGCCATTGTTGACGCATTTGGAAAAGGTCTAAACCAGACAACTGAAGACTAGAAAGGCAAGGTATAATACCCTTCTGTTTTTGTCAAATGTATTCTCGAAACAATGATAAGTACAGCTTGTTGTTTTATAGAAACCAAAAATACCATATACAAAGTATATGAATGTAGATATATTTGACTTTGAGACTACATTGTATTTGTTTTAATCGACATATTGCGTTTTTTCCTCAATACTGCCCGTTTGCAGGGGTATGATCAGCAAATTTCACAATTGCGATATTACTATTATTATTAGGCCTACTTGCTAAGCTGCAATCCTAATTGGAAAAGCAGGATGCTATGAGCCCATGGGTTCCATGGAAAATAGCTCAATGAGGAAAGGAAATAAGTAAATAAACTACAAGAGAAGTAATGAACAATATAAAATATTTTAAGAACAGTAACAAAATTGAAACATCCTTCATATATAGACTATAAAATTTAAAAAAGCTAGAGGAGGAGGAATAAGGTAGAAAAGTGTGCCTTCAAGCAAGAGAACCCCACCCCAAGACAGCGGAAAACCATGGTACAGAGGCTATGGCACTATCCAGGACTAGAGAACATTGGTTTGATTTTGGAGTGTCCTTCTAGGAGAGCTGCTTACCATAGCTGAAGAGTCTCTTCTATCATTACAAAGTGGAAAGTAGCGATGAAAAAATAACTTGAAAGAAGGGGGATTCTTTTACCCTTCATTTCAAATATCATTAAATGTAAGACTGTATACTAATACCATAAAAACGCTGCATTACTTTCGTCAAAAACATTTTCGTGGTTAAAGGTGTCTGGTTTCAGTTCGTTTCATCAGAATAGATTCTCACAAGAACATCAGCCGGGCAAGCACAAAATTCCACTGTGGTGCACAACCACAGCAGCAGCCTCTCTAGTAAACAGCTTAAACCACGGTCCCGGGTGGGAATCGATCTGCTACCATGCGAATGCTAGCTGAACACGTTACCACTGTACATATATATATATATATATATATATATATATATATATATATATATATATATATATATATATATATATATATATATATATATATATACAGTATGTGTGTGTATTGGACTGGACAGCCAACTAACCTTTCTTCAGTACTTTCTATTAAGGAAAAATCTTATACTTTTGTACGATTTCTGGCTGTAATTGTGGGAGTGTATTCAAAACATACTTACATGAAATGAATGTTTCATTCCCGTGTTATCTTTTTTTCCAAAAGGATGTTATCATATATATATATATATATATATATATATATATATATATATATATATATATATATATATATATATATATATATATATTTCCTGCTACAGACTGCTCCAATATTTTTCCAATTGTACAGGCCTCTTCTGCTCTAGTTTCTGAAATTATATCCTCGAATTGACATTTAATTTGATATTCAGTCCTCATATTCATTAATATCATCAAGAATTAAAACTCCCATTATAAGTTTAACCTACAAAGAACTGTGCACAGTTTTTAGTAACTTGATCACTATCATGTAATCCCACCCCCCGCAAAGTAACACTTTTAAATATGAAGTCATGAACGATATTCCTGTTCAGTGTAACGATGTTTTTCTTTGATTGGAGAAAAACATTTCATCACCACCGACGTGAAATCAGGGAATATTATTCTCAACTTCTAACCCTCGTGTGACTATGGTGTAACATATGGCTCAATGATTTACTCTGCGCATAGTTTAGATTTTCGGCTTTACTATTTTGCTGACGTCATTTTCCCCCTTCACATAATTCTGTAACTAGTGACTTTCACAGTAGTTTTTATGGTCACCGTTGGTGTTTTTAACCAGTCTACATCAACCCATGTTCTAGCCTTTTTATTGGCTTGCACGATATATATAAATATATGTATAATGTGTGTGTATATAACATATATATATATATATATATATATATATATATATATATATATATATATATATATATATATATATATATATATATATATATATATATATATATATTTATAAATGTGTGTGTTTGTTTGTGTGTCTGTGTGTATGCAACAAAACAACAAATGTAGCCGTTTTTAGTTCACTGCAGGACAAAGGCCTCAGAAAAAATGTCAATTCGTATTATTATTATTATTATTATTATTATTAGCTAGGCTACGACCTTAGTCGGAAAAGCAGATTACTATAAGCCCAAGGGCTCCAATAGGGAAAATAGTCCACCGAAGAAGGGAAATAAGGAAATAAACAAACAGCAGGAGAAGTTATGAAGAAATGAACTTAAATTAAAGTGAAATATTTTATGAACAGTAACAACATTAAAAAAGATCTTTCATATATAAACTATAAAAACTTCATAAAACGAGAGGCAGTGAAATAAGATAGAATAGTGTGCCCAAGTGTACCCTCAAGCAAGAGAACTCTACCCCAAGTCAGTGGAAGACTATGGTACAGAGGCTATGGCCCTATGCAAGACTAGAGAACAGTGATTTTGATTTTGGAGTGTCCTTCTCCTAGAACTGCTTACCATAGCTAAATAATCTCTTCTACCCTTACCAAAAGGAAAGTAGCCACTGAACAGCTACAAGGGTTTGGCCCGTTTTCATCACCACACCGGCCAGCGCGGATTGGTAATGGTTGTAGGTTTTCGTCTGATCACTCACAACAAACCAATCTAGTATGGGTGGCCCTGACTAGTACAGCTTTGCTGATTATGAAAATACACAGACCCTTCCACCACGTTACGGTATCCCCATTCAGAAAGGTATATATATATATATATATATATATATATATATATATATATATATATATATATGTGTGTGTGTGTGTGTGTGTGTGTGTGTGTGTGTGTGTGTGTATGTATATGCCTAGAATATAGAAATCCACTTTAAATGGCATTTGTGGACTATGAAAAAGCCTCTGATAGTGTGCACCGGATAATTTTATGGAGAGACCTGTGTTATTATGGAATTCCTCCCAAGTATGTAAATTTGATTAAGTCTATTCATGAGCATAGCAAGTGCAAAGTTAATGTTAATGGAGTCTTTTCAATGAATTTCCAGTGAACAGCAGAGTACTCCCAGGGAATGTGTTGTCACCTATGTTGTTTATCCTTCTCATGGATTTTGTAATGAATAGAGCAGTCGGAGAAGGATTGGACTGGATTGGTGACAGGAATTTAGCAGACCAAGAGTATGCTGATGATGCTATCCTTGTTAGCAGAACACCACAGATTTGCAATGCTTGCTTACTAGAATGCATGAAATATCACACGAGGTTGGGCTGAAGATAATTAGAAGAAAGACAGAGATCATGAGAAAGGAGAATGCAATGGAAAATGAAATGTCATTGTAAGGAGAAAGGATTAATGAGGTATAATCATTTAAGTATTTAGGAACTATGATCTCAAGTATAGTATCTTTAGAATTAGAGTTTAGTGAAAGTTTGAAAAAAAAGCAAATCTGACAATGGCAAGGTTAAGTAAAATTTGGAAATCAAGTCGCCTGAAATTATATATAAAAATCAGACTACTTATCAGTTTAGTGAGATCTGTGTTACTCTATGGACATCGAGTCATGGTATGACAATGAAGCAGTCTCCAATAGCTTTAGTAGATTTGAGAACAAAGCTCTCAGAAGGATATTGGGAGTTAAATGGCAGGACAGGATTAGAAATGAAACTAAAAGAGAGATTACTCGAGTACCATATGTGGAGATCACGATGAGGTGTAGATGGAGATGGTCTGTGCATGCTCTTTGCACTCCCCAAGAGAGAATAGTTCACCAAACGCTCAGTTAGGCTCCACAAAGCACTAGAAGAGTTGGAAGACCCAGACCTACATGGCTGAGGACTATGAAGCGCGAAGTAGATGATGAATGGAGAAGTATTGAATTAAAAGATCAAGATAAAGACGACTGGCGAAATCTAACCGATGCCCTTTGCGTCAATAAGCGTAGGAGATGATGATGATGATGATAAAGGCTATAGTGGTGAACCTGTTAGGATACTCAAAGTTTTATTTATCAATTTTGTTAATTGATGGGTATATGCTTCTTCTTCTTTGCCCCCATAGAGATTTCATTAGTAATTCTATGTGCAATTCTTACACCATAGCCTTTATAGTGAAGTGTAATAGCATCAATCCACTAATGCAGTCCTGAGGAAGAGTCACGTAACAAAGTGATTTGAAACACGTGTCGACACCAAATAATAAATGGAGTAACGTAAATGAAGTTTCCCTGTTATCCTGAAAACTATCTGGAGCTCAGGCCCAGTTTGTCCGGAGAGATGCTGTTTTCGATTTTTTATTTGTGTGTGTGTGTGTACACGCACTCATGCATAGTTTAGTAGTAACTTTTTTCATATGATACTTATCTTAATCCAGATTTAGGACGTAAATATGGTGTCAACAGGCATGGTTTCATTCCAATGTGGTGTTCATCGTATTATGAATATCCCCTCTTGGATGGAGACTTCTGACTTATCTGCGTCATTGGTAGCAATACCGATATTTGGTCTCTTTAAACTAAGGTCTATAGGAGGAAATATTCTGTTAATATTTGTTGAAACTATCATATAAAAGATTGTATGAACACTAATATATATATATATATATATATATATATATATATATATATATATATATATATATATATATATATATATATGTATATATATATATATATATATATATATATATATATATATATATATATATATAAGGGAAGATCCTCTAAAACGTAAAAAGAATACGGCAAACAGTCTAAAAGGATTTCGCGTTAATGCTCAGTTGTTAGTTTATTGAATTTTAATGTTAGATTAATACTAACACGAAACTGCCGGAAAAGAAATAGCTTGTTTATGGCACAATCAGGAAACGAACAAAATCTTGAAGTTCCGGTTTATATGGAGAGTTTTGGCCTTGCCCCTGGTTGTGCGTTTCCTTGTAGCCTTCCTTTGAATTTTTATTAGGAGAAATCAGTTAAACTACAAGGTTAGAGGTGTATAGCGTCAAGTTATTCGGCATATACAGAAGAGGAGTAGCTCTGTAAACCGGACTTACTTGCGATTTAATTGTTTATAGTATAGCCATGAAATAATAGGATGGAAAGAAAAAGTTTTAAAGTTGCACCATTTGCTAACGATTGTAGGAGAGAGACAAAAGCCTTTACATACAGTTTATTGACTGCAAAATCAGCCATGGCACACACGTCAAAAATCCTTAACAAAAGGATATCACCCGGAATAATTTTTTGATCATCGAAAAATTAAATGCTGTATAACTCCAATATTAGAAAAATATATATTTTGAAAATAAAGCTACCTGCATCACTGTACGTCATACTGGGCTAAATATAATTGACCAAATTTCAAGGTTTGATCATGCACCCAGAATAAATGACGGTAATCCACCAGTAAACTCTAGTCGGAGCCAAGACCTTACAAAGTGCCAAGATTGCTCCCGAGCCCATATAACCCTTTGCGCACGCCATGTCATCTCCCATCCCGTTCTACCATCAGACCCCCCCCCCCCCCCCCTTCCCGCGTTAATTACTCTCAAGATAGTCGGTGTAAACACGTTCCGAGTCCGATCCTGATTTTTTTTTTACAAAGCATAGTGAAAACATTCATAAATAAATTTGAATATCACACTTAGGATCCACGTGCGTTCAGCAGTTTCTTAAATGTTCGTGGTACTAATGACAAACGTATAGAACGAGGGAACATCGTCATGGTCGTAATGATCGCAAAATAATTGCTCTCTCGGGCAAAAGCAGTCATGGTTAACATATTTTTCCTATTTTCTTTTAACTGCCTTAGGCTTTATGTTCGATTATGTTTATATGTCATCATCATCTCATACGCCTATTGACGCAAAGGGCCTCGGTTAGATTTCGCCAGTCGTCTCTATACTTCTCTATACTTCTCCATTCATCACCTCCTACTTCACGCTTCATAGTCCTCAGTCATGTATGCATGGGTCT
>NC_090746.1:37312967-37372967 GCF_036898095.1 Palaemon carinicauda | reverse complement strand
AACCCCAGACCTACATTCAGGGGATGGAATTGATGCAAAGAGAGTAGCATCATCTGCTTATGCAACAAGCTTATTTTCTAGACCAAACCACATGTCATGTGGATATAGTATGAAAAGTAATGGGCCAAGAACACTACCGTGTGGAACACCAGATATCACATTCCTATACTCACTATGGTGTCTATCACAACAACTCTCTGAGATCTATTACTTAAAAAATCAATAATAATGCTAAGAACGACCCACACACTCCTAGCTGTTTGAGTTTGAAAACAAGGGCCCCATGATTAACACGGTCAAAGGCAGCACTAAAATCAAGGCCAATCATACGAACTTCCTGACCACAATCAAGGGATTTCTGTACAGCATTGGAGATTGTAAGAAGGGCATCCAATGCTCCAAGGCCTTTACGAAAACCAAATTGCAAACTATGGAATAGATGATTACCTTCAGCAAGCCTATTAAGACGTTTTACCAAAAGACATTCAAAAACTTTAGATAACATGGGAGTCATTGAAATTAGGCGGTAATCAGTTGGTCTAGAGCTACCACAAACACATTTACATAAAGGAGTAACATTACCAATTCTCCAACAAGTGTCAAAAGCTCCTCTTCTTACTAACTTGTGTAAAATAACAAATAACTTTGGAGCTAAGAAATCTGCAGTCTTCATAAAAAACAAAGGAAAAAGCCCATTTGGGTCTACACCTCCATAAGCATCAAGGTCCATTAACAGAGATTTAATTTCACGAGAACGAAAAGCTAAACTAGTTAGTTTAGCCTCAGGAAAACAAGATTGAGGAAGTTCAAGTTTTTCATTACTCTGTTTACTGTCAAAAACATCAGCCAAAAGGGTTGCCTTTTCCTTTGAACAGTGAATGACTGAGCCATCTGGTTTAAGTAAAGGAGGAACTGCTAAATCTACACTAAAGAGTTCAGATTTAAGGGTTGACCACCTTTTATGTTCCTGAGTTGTACGAGAAAGGGTTTCTTTTGTGGTTAAATTATATTCCTTTTCAGTTGAGGCATAAATTCTTTGAGCAAAAGATTTAAGCTTAGTATAGTTATTCCAGGTAAAATCTGATCTGTTACCCCTCCAAAGATGATAGGCCTCCTGCTTCTCCAAATAAGCACGTCTACAATCATCATTGAACCATGGTTTGTCCTTCACTCGGTACCCTAGCACACGAGAAGGGATACACCCATCAATTATGTTGACTAGATTCTCATTCAAAGGGACCACAGGATCAACACTACTATATAATTGTGACCAATTCAAGCACAAGAGATCATGCAAAATCCCATTCCAGTCTGCTTGAGATTTCATATAAATTTTACAAGCGTATGATACATCAGGGACAGGCTGCTCAGTCTTCACTATTATTGAAATCAAGGCATGATCAGATGTCCCGACTGGAGAACCAACCTTATTAGTTATAACGCTAGGGCAGTCAGTGTATACGAGGTCCAAGCAATTACCAGACCTGTGAGTAGATTCACTTATGATTTGCTCACAGCCTGATTCAGAGGTAAAGTCTAAAGCTCTTAAGCCATGGCGATTGGTAGGAGAGATAAAGCAAAACCATTCCCTATGGTGAGCATTAAAATCACCAACAAAGACAAAAGAAGCCTTTCTATCATCTTGTATCTTAGCCATAATGGTAAGAAGACAATCGAAGATAGAATCATCCATGTCTGGATTCCGGTAGATCGAACACAAATAAAAGTTGTTATGCCTGCCACAAACTTGTATTACCTGAATCTCATAACACCCACATTGATAGCAGGACTTAGGATAAGCAGGGTACTCGGTCCTAATATACACCGCAATTCCCTTGGCCCTAGGGATGGCATCACGTTTCAACATTATTGGCTTCTTAAAACCAGTTATAAGGACCTCAGATAAGTGCCTCATATTAGAAACCAAAGTTTCTGAGCACAAAAGAATATCATAATGTTTAGACGCAACTGTAAGGTCTTGAATATTTGCATGAAGACCACGAATATTGCAATACAGAAGACGACATTGACGAAATCTAGGACGTACTGATCCCGGATTTCGCTCAATGTCTCCAGACAGCATAAGAATTAATAGAAATAAAAAAGAGACATCATACTTAAAAACTAGATTAACAAGAATTATAACAATAACAATATGTACAGAATTATAAATAAAGTGATTGATGATACCCATAGACTTTAGTAAAAAGTCGGAAAAATTGGTCAACATGGAGGAACCGATACACCATGCAAGGCTAAATACCCTCCAGGATAGCCACTTCAACTGAAGGGAGGACAGTAAGGATGGTTTTGAGAAGAAAAAGAATCAGATAAGGAAAAGACAACCTTTTGATAAACCACCAGGCATCCATGGCCCTTCTATTAAACCTGCCCAACACACCACTTCAAAAAAACAAGAGAAAGAGAGAAAAAAATAAGATACAATAGTGTGCCCGAGTGTACCCTCAAGCAAGAGAACTCTAACCCAAGACAGTGGATGACCATGGTACAGAGGCTATGGCACTACCCTAGACTAGAGAACAATGGTTTAATTTTGGAGTGTCCTTCTCCTAGGAGAGCTGCTTACCATAGCTAAAGAGTCTCTTCTACCCTTACCAAGAGGAAAGTACACTGAACAATTGCAGTACAGTAATTAACCCCTTGGGTGAAGAAGTGTTTAGTAATCTCACTGTTGTCAGGTGTATGAGGAAAGACGAGAATCTGTAAAGAATAGGCCAGACTATTCGGTGTATGTATAAGCAAAGAAAAAAAAAGCCGTAACCAGAGAGAGGGATCCAATGCATTACTCTCTGGCCAGTCAAAGGATCCAATAGCTCTCTAGTGGTAGTATCTCAATGGCCGGCTGGTACCCTGGCCAACCTACTACCTACAAATATAATTCAAAGAACTGTGGAAAGAATAATGACAGGAATAATATTAAGGGACAAAATATATATGGACATTAAGAATAACAGACTGGGTCCCTAGAGATTGCAATGGGAGGGAAGAAAAGACTATGGATTGACAAGTTAAGAAAATTTGTGGGTATATATATATATATATATATATATATATATATATATATATATATATGTATATATACAAGTATATACACTTCACGTTTGTATAAAATAGACAATACCTTCAAGATTTTTGAGAGAATAAAGTTTCCATTAGGAATTTCTATAAATTAATTTCTGATTAGCCAGATACCTTTGTCTTAAAGTTTACACCACCATAGACGTCATATTAAAGTTTAAAAGTCACAGATCAACCAATATAATCCCTATGAATAGTCACGTAGAAAAAATATTTGAAACACGGGTCAACACCAAATAATGAATGGAGAAACGTAAAAGCCGTTTTCCTGTTAAACTTCAAATTATCTGGACCTCGATTTGTCCGGAGAGTTGTCTTCTTGGATTTTTGGACGCCTCAAGAAAATTGTCTCTTCAATATATATATATATATATATATATATATATATATATATATATATATATATATATATATATATATATATATACATTTATATATATATACATATATATAAATAGATATATATATATATATATATATATGTGTGTGTGTGTGTGTGTGTGTGTTTGTATAAATATATATATACATATATATACATATATATGTATATATACATATATATATATATATATATATATATATATATATATATATATATATATATACAGTATATACTCAGTATGTATGTATGTTCGTGTGTGCGCGTTTCTTCTTGCTTCAGACTAACAGTTAGGTTTTTTTAAAAACGACTGTAAAAGAAGCAAAGAAAATTAAATAAATCCCAATATATTTAGATCAAAACACGTTTTTCTCAACGAGGGAAGGACCACTGTTTTAGTGGAAATCTAGTGACCTGTGTACAAAGGTTCTAACACTATGCCATTTCCTCATATTTTACAGTATCCTTCAAGTTCATGAGAGAGAGAGAGAGAGAGAGAGAGAGAGAGAGAGAGAGAGAGAGAGAGAGAGAGAGAGAAAGCGTGTATTGAAAATTTCTGTAATACTTATTAGGTTATAATGGACTTTGGAGTAACAGAAAAGGGCAATGAGATGGGAATATAAAGAGTAGTGGCAGAGTGAGACTAAGAGGAAAAAGAAAATTGAATAAATTGAGGAGTTCAAATGTCCAGATTGATGACTGCAGTGCAGTAGATAGACTGTTTGATAAGTATGTTGTAAATGTAAATATTCGGTGAAATATTGCGATTGTTTAGACATGTAATAGGAACAGTTGAGGCATTGTAAATGTATTTGGTATGGGAGTAGATAAAACTCGATTCACGAATATAATAAGAAAAGTGTTATGAGAATGCTGTTGATCTTGTATGTGTATAATGTATTTGAATATGTATATACATTGTTGATTTGGTTAATATTGTCAGTGCAAGTTGATTATGAGGTGAACTGGAGATGGAGAGACTCGGTAAGAATTTGTAAATCCTCGGCATAATTTTCATGTCGTTATCTAACTAAGTAATTCTTAAATGACATTTTTTCTTTATCAAAACGCTAGGTTTCAGATAAAAAAAAAAGACCCTGCTACTGGCTACACATTGGGGAGGGTGCTAAAACTTTACCTTGTAGGAGAGATTTCCACCCCATACAAAAGACATTTATGTCACTTAGTATCTCAAATTATTATTAGCACTTGGTGGAGCTCGGTCATTTAGAAAGGTTATTTCTTTTTATATTAGATGTTTACATACGTCAGGAAGTGAATAGAGTCTACAGCAAGTTATTGACGAAGATCGGGTGAAAAGTTTGCGTATATGCCAAGCCATGTAACCTTGCTTGGTGATGTAAGAAGAGTGAATGATATTATTCAATTTATGGTATGAGGATAAGAGAAAGACTATAGAATGGTGGGCTGACTATGCAGCAAATTAATGGAAGGACCTTTTTATCCAAAAACATGCATGCAAGGTTGATGTGATTGACCTGGTATATGTAATGGTATCTTATGTCCTGCTACATGAGTTGTCTACTCTGGTGATGGATATTGTTGATGGTGTGGCAGAAGATTTCTCCACAAAGCGTTTTTGCTTTTTTTAATCATTAAGCAGTACTATACATGTGATAGCAACGGAGTTCTTATTTATCTTTGGATTCATTTTCTATGTAAATCATTGGGAATTTCTTTGACATAAAGGGGAATTTAGTGTATGAAATAGTCAACTGTTACTTCTGTATCAAGACTAAAAGGCACAGGTTCGAATCCTGACCATGGTAGATATATTTTATCAAATGGCATTCCCCTTTGGGTATAAGTTTTTCCCAAGATAAAGTAAATTCCATACTAATAATTATTTATGGCTTAATATTTGAAAGTATGAAAGTCACGTGTTTAGTGACAAAACTGCCATTGGTCTGCAATTAAAGAACAATTCCTAACCAGCTAACCATTAGCAATCAGTCTTTCAGTTAACATAACATTTGTGTCCCTTTCTATTCAATGCAACGATTTTGTTTCCATAGATCAAAATTGTTTCCACTAATGAAGTATCAAAGTATATTGCCTTCTGCAATATGAGTCTATTAGAGTATTTCAGCAAATTCTTTTGTAAAAGGTCAGTCATTTCCATTAACTTTTCCAGGATACCGGAATGTGGCAGCATCATTGACAGGTGGACTTCCCAGTGTTATACATTCTTCCCAGCATTTAGCGTTCTTACAACCTCTAATTTAGAAACATTGACTTTGTCTGGTGTCACAATCTATTACTGTGTATGGATATACCTCTGAATTACTCAAATCCAGTATTTTTATGTTGACCAGATCCGCAGAAGAAAAGCTGAAAAAATATATCATTTTAAGGTGAGATGTTATATATAACAAGGATATGATATGATGATAAGGAAATGTAACTATGGGGACGAGAACCATACTACTAATAAGAAAAGATATAGAAACTTTATTTGTTAACAACTAATGTTAAAAGTGAAAGGATCTCTTTAAAAAAAGCGATAGCAGGTTGATAATCTCTTTGGATGAAGGCAAATAAGAGAAAATTATAATGTAGCAAATCATTAATTAATCAAAGATTCGGTTTGATTAGAAAAGATCTTCAAAGTGAAGAAATGACCTTCGGAGGAACGCTTGTAAACATTGTAAAACCGAGGAGAAAGTCGCTTTGCCTTAAGATGCGTTGTTTATCTAGTAATCATAGCTATGATTTCAGCTTACACCACCATCCATCATCTTGAAGGTACAGAGACCATGGAAGATAGTTGAAAAGACAGTAATAAAAACTAATTATCTCTCTCTCTCTCTCTCTCTCTCTCTCTCTCTCTCTCTCTCTCTCTCTCTCTCTCTCTCTCTCTCTCTCTCTCTCTCTCTCTCTCATAGATAAAATGGTTCGCATTTCAGTTGCTCATTATACTTGATGAGATATTAATTTTCCTTCCATATGGTTATTCCAGTTCCATATATTTATTTGTTTTATTCAAGTTTTACATTTTGTTCATTATGTAACCTTCATTGTGATATCGAAACTTAAAACAGTATGAATTACTGTCACTTCCTTTTGTTTTATTAATTAATAAATTGCCTTCAGAGAATTGTAATATTCATATATATATATATATATATATATATATATATATATATATATATATATTAATGTTTCAATTTGGTGCTTTTTCCTTATTTTTTACCATTTTAATTTGAATATATTTTATTATGTAAATTAATATTATTATCATCACTTTTAATAAAATACCTTTTTACACCACCAAATGGGTAGCCTACATAAGAGTTAGTACATTGAAATTATTCTGTGACTCACATCTGCAAAATTCCTGATGTTGCTTATACACTCTAACCAATGTACCAATATATTTGATAAAATTGTTTTCTAGCGCATTGATCACAAAGAGCACAGAGTAAACTCCTATGAAAACGCGTGCCTTGATCCTTTGTTTCTTTGTGAGTCTCATAATGAACTTGGCCACACTTTCAGTTATCTGGTCTCCACGACAGTTGCCTCAAGAGAATCGAATCGAGCGGAGGTTAAAAGCAGTGCTTCACGCAGGCAAGATTTCCTGGTACGAACTGCGTGGGATGTATGAATTACTACTGGCTCTATTATAAGCATGTTGACACTTCGTCTTTGGTTGTTCCTTGAAGTATTTGAAGTTTTATATGTTCAAAGCATTTCATTTACGCACTGATTAATTAGTTTTGGAGGCAGCGGTTACTGCAAAAAGAAATTTACAGTCGTCATATATTATTTATGCAAAATTCACTAGAAAGGCATCGTAGAAAGCTGTTGTAAGATGATAGTCTGTTGCAGGCAAAGGAGTGCAAAATAAAGTTGCTTACAATTACAGCAAGGGAAATTGTGATGCTCTAATCTATATTGAAAATTAAAGATTTGGTCGTAGACTATGAAAACAAACGGAGTTTTCAGGAGTATGAGCTCATGTGCATTCTCATTCATTGTGTCGCTCGTTTTAATCCCTTCAGAAATGGATATTGAATTGAATATACAAAAAAAAATGGACTATAAAACTCCCTTTTGTTTTGTTGATATAAGTTTTATTAGTTTATATATATCTAATGACATTTTCAATACACAAGATATAATATTTTCTTTGTTTCACGTATTTATTTCTATTTACTTTACTTAAATATTATTAGTTTTCAGTCCATCTTGTCATGCCTTAATGAATTTACGAGTTGCGTTTGTATGTGTTGCCATCATGCCCCTTTCTTGACCCGGGACAGGTAGTTAAACGCACTTTCTCCATGACCTTATAAATCGTCCCACTTCCCGGGACAATAACCTCGGCTCCACTCATAAAAAAGTAAAAGTGATTAGAAATTGATTTTTATTGAAAGGAAATACCGAGTTTACGAAAGTATATCGTATCTGTTATTACTCATATTTTTGGCTACCTCTGAATAAGCGATGTTTATAACTTAAGATTACCTCTCCCAACGATGTATTTTTTTTTTTTTTTACTTTTTTGATTGAATTCAGATGAAATCAAATGATCTTTTGAGTTCAAAATCTCTCTCTCTCTCTCTCTCTCTCTCTCTCTCTCTCTCTCTCTCTCATATATATATATATATATATATATGTATATATATATATATGTGTGTGTGTGCATGCGTGCGTGCGTGCATGTGTGTTTGTGGTGTTTATGTGTGTGCGTGCATGTGTGTGTTTGAGATGGAAATATGCCTGTCATAAACTTTAAGAATTTATGGTTAGATGATACGTTGCTCAGAGCTATTTTAAGGTTTTATGATGGATCTGGAGACAGTGTGTGTGAATATATACTGTAGGTATAAGAACGACTGATATGGTGTGGAAGTGGTTGCGAGACGAGCATGTGTTTCCATTGTTGTCCAACATCTTATTTGATGGAGTAATGGGAGAGGTCAGAGAAAAGACAGTTGGTATAGGTACAAAGTTATGTAGTAACGAACGGAGATGTGAAATTGGGTGGAAATTTAATGTTTGTAGGTGATAATATGCTGATTGGGAACAATGGAGAAAAACAATGGAAGTTGGATAAAGAGATTCATAAGAGTATTGCTTGCAAGACGAGAAAGTTAAGTATAAATGGGAGCAAGAGTAAAGAAAAGGTGGTTGATGGAATTCTGGAAGATGGAGTAATGAATGTTAGTATGGATGGTTGAAGCTTGAAAGTTTTATTACAATAAGAGATGAAGGGAATCACGTAGTAGGATAAAAAGAAACACAGCAAGATATGCACAAAACATTATTAAGACATTCAAATGGAAGTGAAGTGTGGGTGCTGGCAGAAAGCCACAATGCATAATATAATGAAAGTAATTCTACCTTACCGAGTTTGCACTTTTGGTTTTATGAGTCTCTTCTTATAGAATACAATATTGTACAGAAATTCATTATTATTTTTGTTGTTGTTGTTGTTGTTGTTGTTTTTGTTGTTGTTGTTGTTACAAGCATAGCCATAACCCTAGTTGGAAAAGTAGAATGCCACAATTCCAAGGGTTCCATCAGGGAAAGTATCCCATTAAGGAGAGGGAATAAGGAAATAAGTAAACTATATAAAAGAAGTAATGGATAGAAAATATAAAAGATTTTAAGATCCTCCGAAGTAACATTAAAATAGATCTGTCGTATATAAACAGAATAGTACTTGCAACGAGCTTGAACTTCTGAAGTTCCACCAATTCAACCGCCAGATTACGAAAATCATTCCACAATCTGGTCACAGTTGAAATAAAGACTCTAGAATACTTTTAAATGTTGGGACTTATGGTGAATAAGGCAAGACTATTAGAAATAACTTATACCCAGTACTACGTACAGGATGGTACAGTCTGGGAAGATCTGAATGCAAATGATGGTCTGAATTATGTAAAAAGAAAAAAAAATTGCAACGTACATTAAGAACCAACGGAAGGGTAGTGTCAGAGATTAATATTAAGATCAAGAATAAAAAATGCAGTAGACTGCAAGTTTTTTTCCAAGTAATTAAGATAAGTGTCAGCAGCTTAAGACCAAACAGGAGAATAATATTTGAAGCAGAGTAGAATGAAATAATCAAAATATTTTCTCAGAATAGATAGATCACCGAAAATCTTAAAATATTTTCTCAATAGGCCAATTTTTTGCAACTGAAGAAGAAACACCGAATGTTTCTTAAGAGTGAATTGGCAATCAAGAATCACAGCTAGAATTTTGAATGCATTGTATATATTTAAAGAGACATTGTCAGTACAAATATCAGGACTTTGAGTGGCTCCTATCCTTGATCTATTCACAATAATACTTCGATAATAATTTTAGCTAGATTTCTGTTTAAGAGATTCTGCAACCATAAGTTTATAAACTGGATAGGGAATTGATGCAAAGAAAGTAGCATCATCTGCATGTGCAATATGCTTGTGTTATAGGCTAAACCACATATTATGCATATACAGTATGAAAAGTAATGGGCCCAGAACACTACCTTGAGGAACACCAGGTATTAGAATCCTATAGTTACTATGGTACACATCAGTAACTACCCTTTGCAATATATTACTTAAAAAATCCGTAACGATACTAAGAAAAGACCCACCTACTCCAATCGTAAAGTTTGAAAACAAGGCACTCATGATTAACATGGTCCAAGGAGCACTAAAATCAAAGACAGTAATACAAATTTCCTGACCACAATCAATAGATTTCTGTACAGCAGATATTGTAAGAAGGACATCACATGTTCCAAGGCTCTTGTGAATGCCAAACTGAAGACTAGAGAATGGTGTTTTACCTTGAGCATACCTATTTTGACTTTCAAAAACTGGAAAATGTGAGTTATAGAAATTGGACAGTAATCAGCCGAGCTAGAGCTACCACAAACACGTTAACCTAATGAAGTTACATTACCAATTCTCCAAAAAAGTGGAAAAACCCTTTTCTTGCTAGTTTGCAAAAATAAAAGTCTACTCTGTAAGTAACAAGGTCCAACAAGTGTGTTTAAATTTCATGGGACCAAAAAGCTAAATCAGTTATTCTAGCTTCAGGAAAACAGTAACGAGGAAGATTAAGTTTATCATTACTCTGCCTATTCTCAAACACATCTGCCACAAAGGTTACCTTTTCCTTTGAACAGCAAGAGACAGATCCATTTGGTTTAAGTAAAGGAGGAACTGTTAAGTCTATACCAAAGAGTACAGACTTGGGGGTAGGCCACCATTCAAGTTCCAGTGCTGTACCAGAAAGGGTTTCTTCTGTGGTCAAATTGTATTACTTTTTAGTTGAATCTCTTAGCTGAGTATGATTATTCCAAATCAAATCTAATGTGTTACCTTTTCAAAGATGATAAGCCTCCTCTTCCTCCAAATAAACAAATCTACAATCACCATTGAACCAGGGTTTGGTCTTCACTCAGTATTTTGACAGAAGGAATGTGCCTTTCAATTATGTTGACCAAACTTTCATTTCAGATAACAACAGGCTTAACCCCTTTATAAAATTGTGACCAATTCAAATGCAAAAGATAACTCAAAATGCCCTCCCAGTCTGCTTGAGATTTTATATACATATTACAATAGTAACGAATGATTGTCTTCACTTTTACTGTTACCTTTGATATTGTTAATTTTGAGGCCCTTGGGAGGGAGCGATAAATGTTTACTGCTCAGTGGGTTAATATATCATCATCATCATCATCTCCTACACCTATTGACGCAAAGGGCCTCAGCTAATGATATTTAAAGTTTTTCAGTAGAAGATGAATGTAGTATAATGAGTTCTCAGACGTGGCATTACTGCTTCTGACCTCTGTGTGCATTGATATGGCTCACTAGGCCAATCATAGACTTGCATACCTTTTAGATGAAAATTTAGGGGTGAACTTCCATCCCTGCTGGACACTTTCTTATGAGAACCACGTCATAAATGGCTTGTCTTCCACTCGAGAAAGGTGTTTGCAGCCTGGCATACATGATTTTTGTACTTTCAAATATTGAGTCCCAAATAGCTTTCATTATCGAATTCCTTCTAATGTTGGAATAATCTGTGATAATGGCTTGTGCATGGACGAGGATTCGAACATATGCTTCTAAGAAGGAGCAAATCTAGACAGTAGTCTTATCCAAATGGACTATCGCGAGAGGTATAAGCCGATTTCAACTCTCCTGTACATAATCGAATTCAGGTATTTGTATTTAGAATCAATGTCAACCCATCTCTCCTACGATAGCTTTTGCAAAGTATAGACCAGGCGACTATCTATGGGTGTTTTGTTACTATCACACCTGAATTTCATACGGTTTAATATTGAGCCGCGAACAGTTTTGATATCTAAACACTCTGCCTTAGGAATAATTACGTAAAAGGGAATTAATTTATGACTATAGTCCATTTCTTTTATCGAGGCAGATTTGCACCGACTCGCAGCGGTGCCCTTCTATCTCGGAAAATTTTCTTGATCGCTGATTGGTTAGAATTATCTCGTCCAACCAATCAGCGATCAGGAAACTTTTCCAAGCTAAAAGGGCACCGCTGCGAGTCGGTGCAAATCTGCATCGCTAAAAGAAATTGACTATAGTTCATTTTCACAGGCTAGGGTTCGAGCAAAATCTAGACAGTACACTTATCATTTGGTTTTATTCCCCTTATGTTCATTAAACAATGGTTGGTTTAATATTTAGTGTTACAAAAACAATGATCATTCAAGAGCCTTTGAAAAATGTTTTGGATAAACCGAAGCTAGGCTGACTAGTTAAGCTTTTTGGTCCTATGAAATGAAGAATCTTTGATTTAAATTGGATGCTATGGAGGTTTAAGCTCAATTACTGTTTTATCTTTGTTTTATTTTTTAGAAGAATTATGATTAATTGCCGTCCAAGTTGTCTGTTATTTTTTTAGGTTAGTTAGAATAGGTTCTTTTTGCAATTGTTGCAAAATTTGTCAAATTATGCAGTTGGTAAATGTTTTGATAGAGCAATAGCCCTGTCAATTACTTTTCGTTTTCTCTAACCCCCATATCATCAACAATTTCTTAACGTCCGTTGGCAATACGTCGAATTCATAGGCCAGAAATATTTGTTTGGTTGGTTTGGTTTTTGTAATAGCCTTGTTTATTGTAATGCTTTCTAATTAGAATAGTTATAAATAGTTATAAATTCGATATCTGCACACCACCCGGCACTTCTAATTTCTTTTTCTTTGTCAGCCTCTGAAGAAGCAATAATCCGAAATTCAGGTTAATCCTTATAGCTGATGGCTCCTGTTTATGTTCTTTTGTCCTTAAAGCCCATCTTTTTAAGCTCACGTCATCACTGGTTTAGTTATGGTATAATAGATCCTGATTGTTTTTTTCCAGTTTATCTTGCATTCTTTTGTCACACAAGCTACGTCTATCCTTTATTCAACATGAGCTTCACACCCATTCTCTTAGCTTAATGTAGATACCAAATAATTGAAATTCTATATCTGTTTCAAATTCAAGTTGTTGCTTATATGACATTGTTATTCCATTCCTTTTCATATCGAGCCCATCTCCTAAGCATCGACCTATGGTTCCTTAATCTTTAAACAGAGATGTAAGATTATTGCATGGTTCAAATTATGATGGATGAAGTTAAACCGTAATTATGATTGTTAGCAGGTTTAGATAGTTCAATATCCGCCTAGATCTTTTCAATGTCAAAATTTCTTCAACTACAAGCAACTAATTGAAGATATTAAGTGTAGATCTTTGTTATAAATTCACTTCTGACAACAACTTAGGCTCTGGTCTTGCTCTGAATTGGACAAAACCTTAACCAACCACCCGGGAAACATTTTTGTTGTGTCTCCTCAGTTGCACAAAATATCGGTATATTGAAAAGTATTTAACAATATTTTGGGAAAACTTGTCTATTTTGAAAAAGTGTTTCTATTTTTTTATACTGCCATGATTTTGGTATTGTTCTCTTGTTTGGTCTCCAACTGTGAAAAATTTTCATAATTCTGACCATCTTTTACATGCATGTCTTTCTTTGATTCTTCCATCCAGCACGTAATACTAGATCTCTTGTTAAAAAGGACAGTTTTGCCTTTTGTATTTACCTGAGGCTCAATGCAAAACAATATTCTATATATTTTATTCTTACTGTGACTTGATTGTAGAATGTTCCTCTCAATCATGCTTTTCTGTTGGACAGGAAGGCGGAACTTTCGTTTCAAAGTTCATATTATTTGTCTTGTTTACTAGATCTATATTAATTTGTATCATTTTAGTGATTTCTCTTTTATTCGTACTTAACTGCTTCCCCTTTTGCGACCTAATAGTTTGTGGAAATCTGCTTTCGAAAGCCAGATGTGGCTGTAATCATCAATAAAACAATGGGATCGTTACAGAGCATTTTTGTTAATAGATAAAGAATTTCTTCATTTCAAATACTTCATAATTGCTATCAGATGGTGTACTTTTGATTAGGCCAGTTGCACTTTTCAATCCTTCAATCCATTGGTCGATCTACATTCAAATCACCGCAATTGTATACCTTTTATTCTTTCCATGTATTATTTTCTTATTGAAACTTCCAATGTTATTTTTCTTAACCCCCAAAGAAGAACGCAGATGAAAGGCATCCAAGCGCTAAATAGGATACTAAAAGAAAATGCACAAGTTTAATGAACCTTATTCATATGCGTACTTTGCTTTGCCCTTTGAACTTTGAGGAAATATTAAAAGGCCCAAAGTATAGATTTTCCTATGAAAGCCATCTGGAGAGGGGACCATAGAATTTGAATGAGTGCACGAGACGACGGCATAAAAGCAAGAAGAGGCGAATAGGGAGTGCTTTAAAGCACCGGACTCTTTGGGACTCTACAAAGAGAGGGGTGATGAGAAGAATGTACATAAAGGAGAACTTTGCAGGAGGGAAAAAGAATCAAAGTGGTGGAGGTCGCTTTCATTTAAAGTAAATAGAGTAGCAGATAAGAGTTGATGTTAGGAGAAACGGAGATGCTTCTGGATGCATTGCAGCAATAGTAGAGACCTTAGAATCATATGTTTGCTTGCGAAAGCAAACATCGCGATATCAAGGAGAAGACTATTCAGGAAATATACTGCTGCGCTCATATACAGGTGATCCAAATGTTTACGTTTTCTAAGAATAGGTCCGCTTATGTGTATTTGATCAATATTGTCTCAAAGGAACATTAGTTCGTATTCATGCATAGATTGGAGAATATTATGTGTGTGAAAGAGAGAGAGAGAGAGAGAGAGAGAGAGAGAGAGAGAGAGAGAGAGAGAGAGAGAGAGAGAGAGAGAGAGAGAGAGAGTTGCAAAAGTTTTAGCTATCAAAAAGTAAAATAAAATGAAAAAAAAAAACGTTTTTTTCTGAAGGCAGGGACAAAACCCACGCTCAAAGGCTGTACCGCAAAAGGTGGAGAGTTCCTGAGTTTATGGACTGAATGGGGGTCAGTGGTTGGAATGGCAATCTAGGGTTAAATGTGTCAAGGTCTAACGTAGAACGGGAAATCATACTTGTGTATGCATGATATATCAAACTATCTTCCTTTGGAAAGCAAAGTTTACAATGAAATTGATATTAAGGAAACTGGAAAGGTTATTGGGTAACTGGATTATATTTCATAAGTAAATTCGGATTCCGTGAGGTTAAGTGTTTATAACGACTATAAGGAGAAATGTCAATAAATGGAAACGCTGCATTTAAGTGATCAGTTTCCCATAATAATGTGAAAGTAACAATTCACATGGCTAGCAAACAATTAATTACACAGTATATTTTGTTCATAATTTAAACCCTCTTGGGCGAAGAGTAGACATTTGTGTCTCAAGTATAAAAAAGGGGAAACTCATTATGCATAGAAATTAAGTATACTTAACTGCAAAGGTTTTTGACGATTTGATTCAACGCAGGCTACAAACAAATTACAAGGAGGCCTGTTTGGGTTCGAACTCATTTTCATTGTAAGAGTCTCAAGTACTTCCGACTTCTTTCCCTGAGAGAATACAATGGATTGAAAACCTGGAATAAAAGCTTTTGATTATTAAGACTCCATTGAACATAGAACATTCAGACACGGTTATAGTAACAGTTTTTGTAATGGAAATAAGTACTAATTCACTATCCATCTGACAACCGATATTATCATGAAAGTTTCAAAATGTTCACTGTAACTAACGGATGGAACCACAAGATATATAAAAATGGAAATTGAATTTATTCAACTACAGATCTAATTGACTTCAGAGTGACTGGATAATCATTAAAAGGAATATATTTTCAAGTCATAAAGTCAGCTGGCAGGTGTTAATAAAGAATATTCAAGACTATATCAAAGATAAAGGTAAGATCACTGCAGAGGTAACTTGTAGGTTGAGGGGTCACCTTTTGGTTACCGCTTAAGTGAGACAGAAGTCAGGGCACTGCATGATAAAGAAATGGTGACGTCAGATAATCACTAAACAGCCTATCTGCTGGAATGCCAAACAACTCCAGATGACTTATAACATTCTACAATTGCAAAATAAAATCTATATGGAATAACAAATGAAGCTTTAGAGTTGCTAAGAATCAGATTAATAGTAAACGTAAAAATTATAGTAATGTAAGGAATTATATATTGGTGAAAAGCCACACAGAGGCAGAAATTCGCCTTCATGACAATGACTTAAATTGATGGGTCGTTGAGTTTGAGCTTGATGATTTTTTAAATGTAACCTAAGAATGTCTTCCACGCTACGCCAAACGTGCTCTTTACAGATCCTTATTTGGTTTAAATGTTGTGCCTTTTTTTCATTACTGACATTGATGTTTTATTTCTATAAATTTCATGAACATTGTCTTCTAAGCTACTAGAACTATTTTATTTTAGCATTGTATATTGATATAATAGGTGTTATTGCCCAAGTATTTTGAAATGGTATCCAGAACAAAATTTGTCCGGTGAAATACCTTTTCTCAGAAATATATATATATATATATATATATATATATATATATATATATATATATATATATATATGTATATATATATGTGTGTGTATGCGTATACATGAATATATATATATATATATATGTGTGTGTGTGTATATATATATATATATATATATATACATATATATATATATATATATATATATATATATATATATATATATATATTGACAACTTTATGCTCCAAATTATGTTGGCATAGAATGACAGTATGAGAATCAAAAACGACCCAGGGGAACATAAAGAGCACAGGAGAGAAAGTGTCAAAGGCGATAAGTCCAACGTTGATGAAATATAGTTGAATTTCGGGAGTTGCATTATCGACGTCAGGATGATTGATCTGAGGACACTTTTGATTCCATTTTGACAAGATTTCAATACGGCATTTCAATGAAATTTTCTTCTAAGGGAATCTTGAGACGAGCGATATCAAGTGTATCTTGAAGTGTTGGTTTGGTTAACAGTGTGGACGAAGGAAGTGGCCCCAGCCCTAGGAAGACTCAGTGACGGTTTTCGTTCTTGCATGAAATATCTCAAAATCCTATAGGTGCCTTCCCTTAGTTTTCTGAAACGTTGACGATTGTATGGTATTCACGGCTTGGATATTATTCTAGACTATCTGCTGTTTATTATATTAACAATTTTAGAAAAATCCCAAGATGTTCATCCAGGGTGGCACCGTAAAGTATGGAGGGAATCTTATTGATACGGTTTGGCATTTGGACACTCAAAAAATAAAATTAATTGGTTTTATCAAGAAGTTTGTACACAGAAGTTTATTTTTAGGATTTAAATGTATGGAATAATGAAAGTACATGATTTCCATAATAAATATTCTTGGTTTAGTTACAACTTCTTTGGATAAACATCGAGAAATGAGCCTTCCAACCCCCTTCACTATTCTCTTGATCACATGTCATCAGTGAAACGAGACGTGCATGAAACCACCTGTAGCTCTTTTCAAAGCAGTTATGTTGATATAAATCATAACTCGTTTTAAATTTGCCAAAGAACATTTGGATCGATACTCCTAAGATACCAGTATGTCTGGTTTTAGCATTGTTATCACCAATCAAGTATTTTACCCCTAGTTTTATACCTAACTTGGAGGAATATAATTAATTCGCCTTTTTCGTACTTTAGAAAGATTTTATTGGGAATCTTATGGACTTTTTACTTCAACTTTTTTTAAACATTAAATTATTATTAGTATTAGTATTAGTATTATTATTGTTATTATTATTATTATTATTATCATCATTATTATTGTTATTATTATTATTATATATATATATATATATATATATATATATATAGGTATATATATATATATATATATATATATATATATATATAGGTATATATATATATATATATATATATATATATATATAGGTATATATATATATATATATATATATATATATATATATAGAATATCCTCTGTTTGAATGAATTGGATTTTATAGCTCAAATGCACTAATCCTACTTGCACTTGCTCGAGGGAAACCATGGAACCTATGTCAAGTGAAGTTGATTATAACATCAGAGAAAGTGGCAAACCCTTCTTCCCGCAAAAGGGAGTTCTATCAGTATAATGGGTTGTAGGAAATGTTATCCAACGCCTCGTAGCAGAATAGCAGAAGAGTTTGGGACTGCAAATCTCCACCTTTGTAACTTTGGAATGGGATGGCGTAGCATATTCAAGTAGACCATTTAGAACTAGGTTTAGCTCTCATCCAGGTCGGAGGAATAGTGACCAAAATAGTACCTACAGAAAATTAACTGTTATTTCCCCTAACGAAAGAGAGTTGTGACGAAGGAGGGAGAAGGTTGTGAACTCAAAGGCAGGATGCAATCAACTGAGCACTTTATTAAGGAACACTCTCCTTTATATACAAAACCTCAAGGCAACAGGAAAATACATGTTCGAGAAAATGACAATGTTACAGAGGAAAACCAGACATGAATTTTCATGTTCGTTTTAGTGCGAGGGAAGAGCGAAGATGTAGCATAATATATACACAAAATGAACTATGTACGATCGTGTGACACACGGTTGGTACAGAGTAAAAATATCACATAGTGTGATGTTAAGACCATTCCTGGGGCATATAGGAATATAAGTTTTAACACACTTGAAAGAAATATTCTAGACATATGTTAGTCTAGTACTGATAAGATATTCAGTAATTGGGATGTAAACATATAAGTGTTTTAAGTTTTGATATTATGAAGGAAGAGGTCTCACCAGAACAAGTTTGAAGCAATTTGAAAACCCCAAATAAACTTATTTTTTTCATATAGGTTATAAGGTAAATAAGAAGTTTTTCTAATCCTTGGGAAGGATGCATATAATAGTATTTTTTTCTTATGGATGACCAAGGCAACAGCTACCCGTTGAGATACTACCGCTAGAGAGTTATTAGGTCTTTTGACTGGCTTGCTAGTACTACATTGGATCCCTTTCTGGTTACGGCTCACATTTTCTTTGCCTACACATACACCCAATAGTCTGGCCTATTCTTTACAGTTTACATATTCTCCTCTTTCATCGTCCGCCTGACAACGATAGGATAACCGAAAAATTCTTCTCCACTCAAGCGGTTAACTACTACACAGTGATTTTCCAGTGGCTACTTTCCACTACTTTCCTCTAGTTATAGTAACCAACTCTTCTAGTAGAAGAACACTCCAAAATCAAACCATTGTAGTCTTAGGTAGAGCCATAGCCTCTGTACCATGAGCACACTAGTCTGTTTGTTTCCATATTTCCTTTCCTCACTGGGCTATTTTCCTTGTTGGACCCTTGGGCTTAAAGCATCCTGCTTTTCTAACTAGGGTCGTAGCTCAGCTACTACTACTACTACTACTACTATTACTACTACTACTACTACTAATAATAATAATAATAATGATAATAATAATAATAATAATAATAATAATAATAATGTATTTACAGCGAACTTGACTTATAATAAACGGATGGATATTATATACGTTGGAAAATTTAATGTAATTGGTTCATTTTGCAATTATTGGTAAATTAAATATACTCTTTGAATCATCTTGCATGGGTTGGAAAACGAAATATAGTTTTTCATATTTATGTCTTTATTAAAGAATAGGCCTATCACCTATTTTCCATGGATACATGTCATCTCAGTCTGTGAAAGGAGCGTGACTGGGTTTTTTTATATTTTCCATTGATTATGGACGGTGAGTCACCTGGAAGGAATTGAAGAACGTCCATCACTTCGCATTCTGCCATAGGTCTGGTCATTTCCTATTTGTTATGTGTCATGGAAAGGTTTTCCTATGCCTATTGTTTTTGTTGGATAAGGGCTGAAAGATTCATACGATAAATCCTTACCTATAGAACAGGCTTCTCACACCAAAAAAAAATGTATGGCTGTTAATTACCTATCCTTATATGTTAAAGGTAAATGAAAATTTCTTTTATTTAAAAAGGTAGTTATGGAAAATTATGTTCCATATTGGATCGCCTTAAATAATGTGTGGCAAAAGCACATAGTGTGCAATGTGCACACAAGAAATGGAATGTAACTACGTATATAAGTAATGATTCTGTCTTCGTGATAAATGGCTGCTCAGTGGTAGAGCCTTGTCTGACTGTCGTGATTATTTTATCGATCCTCATTTGCTATTCTAAATCCTAGTGTTCTATAAAGAAATACACTGTTATTCAAAGTAGACCTCTTAATTTGCTATATATTATTCACAAACTGTCATTCATCTTAGATATCTTAATTTTTTTCCAAAGTATCTTATCTTTTTTTTTTCTTTTTTTTTTAAACTGGTTTCGCCAGGAGGTAGTAGAGTACGTACATTAATTCCACTCATATTGCAAACAGCTTTCTGATTCGTGAAACATATCAAGCTGTGTCTTCTTGATGGGCTGTTTCCATTCTCCAAAATGTTACTTTTGTAATTCCTCAGTTATCATTGCAAAAGTGTCATTGTGACAGAGTCACTAAATACGATAAGCAATCTATTTTGATGACTGTTAAATCACATGTCTTGTGGCATGAAGACTGAAGCCACTGGTCCTATCAAAGATATTAAAACACACATGAACTTAAGTTACGGTAAAGGAGTAGTCTTCGATAGTGACCTAAATGATTTTTCCAGAACCAGAAATACTGGACATGTGCCCTTCTAATGTTTGGAAAGTAAGTAAGATTCCCAAAAACAATCATGATAGTTTTAACCTTTGCAACCCCAGTTATACCTGATCATGGAAATATTGAGAATGAAAGAGTATGTGTTCGAGAATATAAACCTAGGCCTTTACAATGCTTCAATTATTTCAAATATGGTCATCCATCCCGGTAACGCAATAATAAGAAGGTTTGTATTAACTGTTCTTCGTTAGAACATGGTGAGTGCGATAGAGATACAACCTGTGCAAACGTAAAGAACACAATAAATCAAACGATAAAAGTTGTAGAGAATACAAGAACGAAGAAGCTGCCATCGTGAAAGCAAATGCTGAACATATTAGTGTAGGCCATGTAAAAAATTTACTTAATCGGTAACTTAATTTTGCTCAAGCTGTTAAGGTGCAACTAAAAAGTAATAATCCACTACCCCTTGCTACCACAGGGGGACAAATGGTAGCACCTGTCCCGTCAGGTGGTAGTGGTAGTGGCCCCAGCCATCTGGGTCAAGTGATCGACCTGTTGAAGTTCGAGCACAAACCTCCAAAGAGGTCAAGATGGCTTCCACCACCTCAAAAGTACTATCACAGTCAGAATCCTTATTTGGTGCATCTCCCCTAGAGGTGGTAGAACAGCCCTCTGGGTCAAGTGCTCGACCTGTTGAAGTTCGAGCACAATCCTCCAAGGAAGTCAATATGACTCCCTCCACCTCAAAAGTTTTGCCTCAGGCAGAATCTCTACCTGACTTAATGGAGATTGGAAAACAAAAACTTCCAACGAGGAAAAGGTCCCCCTCGTCCTTATCTTCATCTACACCCACTAAGTGCCTTCCCGCTCATGATCTTAAGGTTAACTTAAATAAGAAAGAAAGAAAAGGAGAGGGGTGCCATAATGAAACTTTCCATCTCTTGTCCGTACCTGGCTCCATCTGAGAAGTCCCAAAAGATAGAAGAAAAATAATATTAAAATATAATGTCCATCATCCAGTGGAATTGCAGATGTATAAATACTAGTATTAATGAAATAAAAACTTTAACCAGGGATTCATTCACAAAGATAATTTGTCTACAGAAAACAAAGATCAGCGACAAATCATTTAATCGTGGACTCAATTTTCATTTTTGTAGATACCCTCCTTTGTAAGCTGCAAGGTGGCACAGGTTTCATTATTTGCAATTCTATGAAATTTGAAACCATCCCCCTCAATACACAACTATAGGCTATGCTGTTAGAACAAATTTCGGGATAAAAACACTTTATGCTCGCTATATCTTGAACCATCTTTAGAACTTTCCCTCTTAGACCATGCTGGGAATGCAAGAAGTCTTAGACTCTCTGACCTCCAAGACTGATCAGTCAGCTCTCTGCCCCTTTTATTTTAATGGGTGATTTTAATGCAAAGCATACTTTATGGGGTGGAAATGTGTGTGATAGATGGGGTAATCTTGTTGAAGAATTAATCGATAACAATAAATGATGGTTCTCCAACTAGGTATGATGTATTTCATAATTACATCAGCCATCGATTTGTCAATCTGTTCCTTATCCATTCGATTGGTCAACCAACACCTACATGGTGGTGACCATTGGTCAATAATTTTAAATTATTCCAACAATCCTCCTTCTCCATGTCCTCCAAAATGAAAGATAGATGAGGTAGACTGGACATATGAGAACTGTGCACACACCGATAGAGAGTATGGTAACTACATCTCCAGTACATGGTTATGAACATCTTTCAAATGTTATTGATGATAATGCTAGCAAGTTTATACCTAAAACATGTGGTTTATCTCAACGCTCTGTAGTTCCTTAATGGAGTAAAGAATGTGCCAATGCAAAGAAAGTGACCTGAACTTGCTTCAGAAGAAACTTAAGAACGAACTATGAAGCAGATAGAATAGCGTACCTCAGAGCCTGTGCGAAACAAAAAAGAACTTTTAAAGAAGCAAAGAGCATCTTGGAGGAAATATATATCTAATATCAATATCAAAACTCCTTCAAAGGAAATATGGGATAAGATTGGAAAACTTCAAGGCAAGTTTGTCCCTAGACCTTTACCAATATTTAGGGAAAATTATATATATATATATATATATATATATATATATATATATATCTATATATATATATATATGTATATAAATATATATATCTGACCCCAAAGATAGTAGTAGAAGTACTTGCTAAGCACTTCGCTCATGTATCAAGTGCTGACAATTATTCCCTAGCTTTTCAACAAATTAGAATAACAACATCTGTTGTTCCTCCTGCTTCTTCTAATTCTAAAGATTTTAACTTACCTTTTAGTATGGAGGAGATGCAAACTGCTATCACTAGCTCGTCTTTGACTGCCACAGGTGAGTATGGCATCCGATATGGAATAATTTTAGATCTCCCAGTTGATACTAAGGAATTTTTATTAGAAACCCTTAATGGTCTATGGGGTTCTCATACATCTGATTCCTGGCATTCTTCAATCATAATTCCTGACCACAAGTCTGGTAAAGACCCAGAACTCCCATCTAATTATAGGCCTATAGCCTTGACTCGTTGCATATGCAAACTATTTGAGAGAATGATCAACAACAGACTTGTGTGGTATCTAGAATCAAAAAACCTTTTATCAAACAGGCAGTTTGGTTTTAGGAAGAATCGAAGTACTCTAGTCCCTTTGCTGATGTTATAAAGGGAAATTTCAAATGCCTTTTCAAACCAAAACCAGTTGATGGGTGTCTTTTTTTTACCTCAAAAAGGCGTATGACACCACCTGGAAGGGTTGTATTTTAAAGCAGTTGGCCTCTTGGGGTTTAGGAAGGAATATGTTTTCTTTTATTGAAGAATTTTTATCAAATCGATTAATCAAAGTAAGAGTAGGGTCAGAACTCTCTTTATCCTACATGCAAGAAGATCTCCCCAGAGGTAGTGCACTGAGTGTGACCTTATTTGCTGTGGCTTTCAATAGTCTCGTAAGTCACCTACCTCATGGCATACAGGGATCACTATTTTTTGATGATTTTGTAACTTATTTTAGTGAATCATCTGCACTACAAGCATGGCAAAAGCTTCGAATTGCTATAAATGCTGCTTCTGCATGAGCAAATTATCGGGGATTCGTGTTCTCTCCTCAAGACCAAAGCCATCTGTTTTACTCATACTCGTAAAAGAGAAGAGATCCCCACCCTTTTTTTAAATGATAGTATTATGCCCTATGAAGATGATGTCAAGTTTCTTGGGGGTAATTACCTTTGGTCCCCATATAAATGACCTATCCATCAGGGTTGAAAAGTCAGTGTTCATCTTGAAAGTCGTATCACATTTTGATTGGGGTGCTGATAGAACAACTTTGCTTAGAATTATTATATCTTTGTGTCTGAGCAAATTAAACTATGCATGTCAAATTTATGCGTCAGCTACTAAGACTTAACTTGAAAAACTTGATGTTGTTCACAATATGGGGTTCTGCATCTGTACTGGTGCTTACAGAATATCTCCCATTGATAGTCTGTATGTGGATTCTGGCATGCCTCCCCTTTCCATCCGCAGATATGAGTTAAGTTTGAGGTTTTTAGCTAGGTCTCTCGCTATAAGAAACAATCCTAACCGTAAATATGTTAGGGCTCCTTTAGATCGAGCTCCTAACAGATCAAGAGTGCCCAAGTCTTTGGAAGTACAGCTGAAAAATGATACCAGTAAAGTAGGTCTGTTTACAACGCAGATAGCAGAGATAAGATATCCCAAGTCTCCCCTTGGTGTAATCCACCTGTAAAAGTGTGTTTTACTGCAGGGGAAAAATACCTTACCCAGTAAGGTAATGAAAAGTGAGTTTTTAAATAATGTATTTGTCAACATCGTGGGAAACATGTTTATACAGATGGTTCCAAATCGGCTGCAGGAGTTGGAAGCACAGTTGTGGTAGGTGATATTATTATTAGAAAGAAACTTCCTTCCACTTGTTTAGTATTTACTGCTGAGCTGAATGCAATAAATCTCGCTGTCCGACATCTTTTTAGAAATGGTAATCAAGATAGTTTTTATATAATTTTTACGGATTCCAATAGCGTTTTACTCGTAATTAAACAAGTTATGCCATCCCATCATCTAGTAAAAGCTGTGCAGGACTGGTTATTACTTCTATAGTCTAGGCAGAATGTAAGTGTTCTCTTCTGCTGGGTCCCTACCCACGTTGGGGTGGATGGGAATGAACGAGTAGATAGGGCAGCTGAGGAAGATTCAGGGCTAATTAACCCATCTCCCATAAGTATTACTTACAAAGACTTTAAAAGCAAGATACATTTTTACTGTAAGAATAAGTGGCAGGCTCGATGGTCTTAATTAACAAAATTTTAACCAATCCACCCTTTGGTGGATAAATGGCCATCTTGTAATTCTACAAGTAAGAGGGATGATGTAATTTTAACTAGCCTGCGTATTGGCCATCACATGCAACCCACAATTATTTAATGAAGAGTGGTGAAGGGAGACAGGCCCCTCTTTGTAATACTTGTCAAGTGACAATAGATATTAAAACATATTTTGATCGATTGTCCTGTTTTTTAATCTTCAGAGGACACATTTTCTCCAGGACAAACCTTTAAGAGATATACTTGGAAAAAAATTGTAATACCTTTAACTTGAAAAAAATTTATACCGAATATTGGTTTGTATCATGAGCTTTAAATAATTCTTTTAATCTATTTTTTCAATCCTTTTCATCCCTCCTTATTTTGCATGTAGATATTATTGTATGAAAGTTGTGCGATTGGTTTTAGAAATTAAAATGATACCAAATGTGAGAGTACGGGAATGGTTGATTAATTGCATTATACAGCGTTGAATTGCCTTTGATGCCCCAGTGCTTGGCTTAAGGCCTTAATTTTGTATTAATTTCAATTCAAATAGTACAAAGCTATAACTTTCTCGAACTACTCTTGAAAAAGGCTATGAGAAAGATTTTTTCGAAGCCAAACCGAATTTTTTCTTTTTTACTATTTACAGTAATTTCTATATTTATGTTCAAGTAAAACATGAAATTACAAGATTTCATATGTGCATTATTACCTTACTGTTATTCTTAGTGGACGCATTATTTTGCCACTTGCCAGAAGAAAGAGCATAACCAAATTTGAAAAAAATTATAAAGCCAAAAGAGGGTAAAATTACAACTGAATATAAAATGAAAGTATTAGATTAATAATGTAATCAGTAGATATATAAATAAATTTCAGCTATGGAATGAAATGAGTGACTTAGGCACAATTTAAAAGATCTTTGAAATGAATGATTCCAACCTTTACCGTAGTTCTCTAAGTATGATCTTAATGTAAGGAAAGACCTGTGGTGCTGATCAGTGTAAATGATGCAACTGGAACAGAATGTTGATGATTTGCAGAACGCACGGAACCCATTAACCCTAGAATAGCAGACATTAAGGTTGATAGTGTGAGTTTCCTGTTAGTGTATAGCGGTTGAAATATGAGCAGAATACTTAATTTATGATGGTCTAAATTATTATTTTCACTGGTCACAAAAAATCAAAACAAAAACTTTTTGAAAATAGCCCAAGTTGAATGTCCTTTAATGTTGCCATTTTACAGACATGAGAACTGTATTCCAGAAATGTGGAATTAAAAGATCACTATGTGTGATGTATATTATAATCTAGAAAACAGTACATAACTACTCAACTCTATTAGGTAACATATTTTTACTACTACATAAACAGTCTGGATTTGAAGTTGACGCAAAGCTTTGATATATTATATATATACATATATATATATATATATATATATATATATATATGTTATATATATACAGTATATATATATATATATATATATATATATATATATATATATATATATATATATATATACACACACACACTCATGGTTGATATATACAGGTATGCCATAGCGTTCTAACAGCATGAATGCATAAAATAGGTTAATCATCTTCTCAATAGACCCATTAACCGTTAAGACTTGCATAAGAAAAAGTTTAATTAATGCAACGTCTTCTCCATATTATATTTGTTAACCATGTTAGAAATCGTAACAAATGTTCCATAAACTCTATCCTTTGGAACACAAGACAGCAAAGAATCTGGAATACTTCTGTGTTGCTACGTGCTAATGGAAGAAAGGAAACGTAGTAATCTTTGCTACAGGAAGTTCCTGGCATCGAATTTAATACAAACTTACATTTAACCTCAGTAATCCGCCTTTCTTCATTCCAAATAATTCCTCTCTCCCCTTACCCCAAAAAAATACCTTTGTATGACATTTTTTTTTTTACCTCTGCTATCCGAGATCCGAGAAAAATCTGCGATAATCCGATCCAGCTGGTCGGATGTCGGGTACGTGGTATTAATTTACAGTTCCTTCCAAACCCAAAATGATGAACATAAAGTACTCTCTCTCTCTCTCTCTCTCTCTCTCTCTCTCTCTCTCTCTCTCTCTCTCTCTCTCTCTCTCTCTCATTTTAATGGCAAAAATGCAACAACATGCCTTTGTTTTGCCTAACAGACTTCATCTTCTGGTAAATAGAAAATAAGAAGATTTACTATACAATAAGGACTTTTTCAATGAAAGATCTTGTCTTCATTCATGATAGTTTTATACTACAGTATCCAACAGCAGAAAGATAATTGGAACAGAAATTACAGTTTAAATTCCGTATTTATTAACCTATGAAACGATGAGCTATATACACGTGAACCGGTGAGTAAGAGTTTCATTGAACTGTATATAGAAGATAAAAAAAGTGTTCGTATTGATATAATTACCCTCAAAAGTGTAATAATTTAATCAGTGATCTTAATTTGAAAAATAAAAGGAAAGAACTTCTGAATGTATATATTGATGTTTTTGGCAAAGTCATGTTCTTTGCCTTTTAAAATAAGACTGAGAACAAAGAATGGAGGAAAATGTGGAAAACTAACAAAATTTGCACTATATTAGTAAAAGAATGTATTTAGTTAGAAACTATGCAGCTTCTAACAATCATTGAAATATTCATAACATGAAAACAGTCAAAAGAAGGTAACAATACCTAATTTGATTGATGTATGGAAAATAAACATAAAATATCTGTATTTACCATTGACTTAATAAACTAGACATAAACACATTTATATTAACAGGGCTGTGATTACTTGGTTTGAGAGATAGAAGTTATCCGCGCCTTCATTACTCCTTATTTGTTAAGTTCATTATTTTGGTTTTTGAGCAAAGGGGATACACAAAATTGGCTGTTCAGTGAGTTTCTACATAGAATAGATTTTATTGGAAGTACTTGTGTAAAACGTCTTGAGTTGTATTATGACAATATCTGAGCTGCCATTTAACCTTAGAATTTATAATCAGGGCAGATTTCTTTCATAGGGAACATTTGTTGAGAGAGGAATAATTTTCACATTTTATCTTGAACGAACTGTAAAGTATTGAGATAAGGATGACTTATTAAGACCAGATATAAAGGAAAAATGAAGTTTTATGAAAGCAAAATTTATATTTTAGATTATTAAAGCAATAGCTAAATGTCAGTGAACCTTTTCCATAGAATAATCATATTCCTAATTACAGACAGTGTGTTTTTGTTGTTAGTCTTGCATTTTTGTAGCTCATCTTGGTAACCTATATTTTTCTCCTATAGAGAGCGGGGTTCCCTTGCTGTATGGGACCGGAAAAGCAGCCATCAAAGTAAAGTAAGTAAGTGAAATCATTTTCGGTCGATAGTGGAATGTTTTCACTTCGCTGTTTTGGAAGAAATTTTGTCACGATAAATTTTAGATGTTGCTCCTTTAAATTGTTAACGTTATAAAAAATTTTATGTTAACAAGACATTAAAGGGAGACAGTTTAATATAATTTGTTTAAATTTTGAGAAACGTGGACTATCATGCACTGGAAGTAGTTTCAAATCCAGAGCTCTTGCAAGTCGTGGATAGATGAGCAGTTGTAGTCTCGCATCCTGTTGGTTTTTTTTTTATTATTAGTGTAACAAGGAAATTGCAGTATGTAGTTTATATTTGACAGTAATGCTGAATAAAATTCCAGAATAACCTGTAGTGCTCTGTGACTGTTAACGTATTATGTCGGACGCATTTATACTGTAATTGAAACCATGGTCAATACCTCTGGGTGGGTTTGTCAGAGGGTGGGCAATACCTACTTTATACTCCTTTCCTTTATCTCTGTTCCTGCTTCCTTTTTTTTTTTTTTTTTTTTTTTTTTTTTAATTTGATGTCTATCCTCTTGATCCTAGGAGCTGAATGGCCTTTCTGGTCCCAGTTCGAGGTCATATGGCTTAAATTTCATAAATCCACAATCATAGTTTGTGCTGCAGACATATATGTAGGACAAGATGGATGCCATTTTTCTAGTGTGGAAAGCAAATTGAACAGTAGGAATCTTCTTATGAAGTTACCATAGTACACAAGCATTTTCATGCTTCAAAAAGATATCACAAAAGAAAATTGCAGTAATAGATGTAATTACAAGTTTATCGTAAAATTACCCACCTTAGTTACGTTCAGCAATATAATTGGAATTAACACCCTCTCTAAAAACGTCTATAATTATCAGATGAGAAAATTACAGGTTAATCAGCTAAGTGGAAGAAGACACAAGAGTGGGCCAAGAAAAATTTATATTTCGGGTTATTAGCGAACACTTTCAAGTTTTCTTTATATTACAATCATTTTCTTCTGATTCTAACCAACATTAAATAACTAGATTTTAGCCGACTGCTCTGAGGAATTTATTTATTTATGGTACCATTTAAGTTATTGGAAAACCAACGTTTTCTAATAACTTAAATGGTATCGTGACAGCTGTGTCGTAAGGACACATTATATACTTCCTTTCATTTCTTGAATTGCGTATTGATTTTTTCTGTATAATTGGATTTTAGAAAATGCAAAGATTTCCTACTCACGATGAGACCGTTATACTGTAATATATAACATGGGATTATTTACGATTCTTATTTTGCTATGTAATAGATAACCGCAAGAAATGAGGGACAAGTTGTTATTTTTGGGCACATGATTAAAACAACAAAGTTATATATTTATAGTATTTGATGAATTTAAAATGATTCTATTGCACAAAAATGTAAAACTTAAAAATTGTGATTTATAGTATGTAATCTATTTTGAAGATAAGTAATGAAAATTAACGCTTCTCAGTGACATTGCATATGATACATACTTCACATTTAAAAAACTTCAAGATGGTCAGCCTCATTTTAATTTCTTATCCACAAAATTGGTTATTACAAATCAATGGTAAGTTCGAGATGAAAAAAAACTGCAGATCCATTGAATGAAATTGTATATGGCTTTATGCTCAAGGGGTTTCGTGAAGATTTCGAAGGTAAAATTGTCATTTTAAGAATTTGATCTCAAGAGATGATTCAAGATGGCTGTTCTTGGAGGTATCTCATTCGTCCCGTAACATTTTTACTGAGGACGTGCCCACGATGTCCGCCATTTTATTGCTCCATTAATAGTCTCTAATGAAGTGCTTCCTTCGGGAAAGTGCCCCAGTATTGTTGATGCTTCTTGCAACCTATGCGGGCGTCATTACAGTTTTGGGGTCTGTCATGGAAGTAAAGGGGGGGGGGGGGGGGGCTGAGTCAGTGTCGAATACGGTTTTATTGAACTTTTAACTTGACGTATGACTCTTTCGTTGTTTAATTACACCTCTGGATCTACAAGTCAATTTGATCTATGTAAATGAATTGCTTGAATGATATCTAAAGTTTTCCTTTTTACCAATTTTCATAAAGCACTGTCCAGTTATGTTTCAAAGATCGCCATTCTTGAGATTTTCCCCTAAAACAACGCTATCAATTTCTGAGATGATATGAGAATGACTTGCGGAAATAAAACTGGTGGGTATTAATTAAATATAACTAATTTTCATGAAGATTTTAGATACAAAAGTTACACAGCATTTGAACACATTACTTTTCCAGTGACAAATATTTCCTTATAATGCTCATTTCACTGGTAGACTAATAGGGTATTGTCTGGAATGGCAGCCCTAATGGCTTTCAAGACTGACCTGAGACAGTGTCATTTCTTTCCATCATGTCATTTTTGTAGTATCTTCTTAGCATATGCAGTAATTGTTTAAGAGTTTATAGTTTCCAATACTTAGGCCATCAATTAGACAGCTGACTGTCGGTTATATTGTATCATAATAGAGTAAATAAGCATGTAATTAACAAACAACAAATCAATCTTCATATTGTAAACCGTTTCTTTAAAGTGAAAAATTTTCTGGCTGGAAGTAATGTGTGACTAGAAAATAAATGTAATTCGCATAGTGCGCAGTGGTTGGTTAAAGCTAATGCAAATAGAATTTCTGTTATTGAGACATTCCTAAGTTTGCTCATGATATCTGTAAATAAGGACTTATCAGCCACGTCAAACTTTATTCTTAGGTCTCTATACTTTCCTTTTATAAATTCTTATCTAGGTACTTAGTAGATAAGGCTTTTGCAGCTCTAGTTGGGAGTGTTATCTCTGCCTCGTTCCGTATATATCTTTAGCAGTATCCCACAAGAATTCGTTCTCTTCTCAACTCTGTTCCTTCTTTACATTAGTTGTTTTCTTCAAATTACCTCTTTTCCTACCCACTCATTTGCAGACTCCTACTCCTCTCGAAACTCATTATCACTTTCTTTCCCCTTTCTAATCTGAAGTTCATTTATAACATTGACTGACCCACTGAAAACTATGAGGGATCCAGTTTTCTACTCCTCAGACATTATTATGAAGCTAGAAGTTATTAGATGAATGAATATGTAATTGATCTTGAAACAGATCAGTAAACTGAGATATATCTCTACCAACTTTACAGATCATGGCATACGATGTGGAACAAAGTGCTTGCTCAGCAGAATGATTAAAGCGAGCCCCTCTTAATTGTCTGGCCTTCAGCATAATGTATATCCTCATTGCATGCTTCATCCTTGGGGAAGCACTTTAGGCGCTTGTCTCTAAAGGCTAACCCAAAAAAGAAGTGGGTCCACTTACTTGGTTTGGGAAAACAGTTGAAATAGTATGTCGGTGGTGATCACTGTACTTTGGCCAGCCTGTAAGATACGACTGTCTTATTAACTAAGATACTTTATCTCCTGACACATCCATACAACCCCCAACTTTCTAGATCCCTATTAATGAAGATTAGAAATATTAGAATGATTCTAAAGTGGAACTTGAAAGAATTTAGACTTTTAAAGAACAGAATTCTTTGTATGTTGATGAGTAAGGAAGTGTATACTAAAAAAGGCCCAAAAATTAAAATAAGGAATAGAGCAAGGTAGACAGATTCAACAGATTCATGAATGACACAAGTTAATATAAAAAAAAGTCAGATATAGCATCATCAATGAAATAGACCTGACTATTAAGAAACCCAACGTAGGTTTTTGATAAAGTAATGCAGCCGTAAGCATGAAGTTTTGCTAAAAGGCCCACATACCAGATTGTTAAAAGATTTTGAGAGATTACAGACAGTTTCATACTCAAGTTTCCTTTGAGGTTTTAAGACAATATACTGAGATACGAACAACATAGGATAGGAAATTACTATTTGATCTAGCTTGTGGAAATTATCCTGATGGTCAGATAGAACGTTACAGAATTTCCTATGCTCTAAAGGTTAAGCATTGAGTAGGGTTCAACATTTTATCTTTAAAGTAAGAACACTTCTAGAGGTTCAGGCAGGTTTCCTTTTTTTTTTCAAACAGTTTGTTGATAAGTGTACTTCTGAGATATGGGATGAACAACAGGGTTTAGAATTAGCCCAAAAAGATAGCAAAACATTACAGCAAGTTTATCACAAATTCGTTGAGAAACCAAGTATGGTAGCTGTCAAATTCATAGGTGTTTTCCTGGTTTAGAGACTTGTTAAAAGGCTTAGGCACAGTACCTGGTTACCCACAGTGAAAGTTCGAAGAAAACAAGAGACCAATTAATTGAGATTTTTTTGTTTACAGAGGACACAGCAATAACACCATTAAATTAGATATGTTGAAAGATTTAAAGATGGCTTTGACAAAACAAATAAGCATAGTCAGACCAAAACCATGGGTGACCAGAGTTTTTGTAAAAATATATTCACCCAGACTATGGTCATGAGAACCAAAGTTGAAATGTACCCCAGGAAAATCAAGAGTAAATTAAATCAATTCACATTGTTGTGTACACGTAAGAAGCAATGTGTAAACAAAATGCAAATGCATTATTGATTGCACCATAGATTTTAGAAGTGCTTGTTGAAATACCCAAGTAATGTTTTTATTATAATCTGCTGGGCGTTACCTGTCTGGACCATATGTACATAGTTCGACTGTGTATTGCAGTTCAGTGAGATTAGAAAACTTTTGAGCTCACCAGCTACCAAGATTATTCATGAAAAAATGCATCCTCTCAATGTAGTATTCACTTAAATGTTGGTGGGTGCTTGGATTAGAGGCTTAGTGGAAAATATCCTGTTTGATAGATGTGTACTTAAGAGTTATGAGAGCTCTTACAATTACTGAGGAGAAGTTCAGTAGTTGAGAAACAAGTTTGATCATAGCAACAAATGCCACAAAGTCTGAATGTTAATTCTATATTAGTATACACACCACCTATAGATGAAAAAAAAAAACTAATGTCACTCCACTTTTAGTACAGTATCAACAGAGGGTTAAAATGAAAGATAAGAAAATAACAAATAAAAAGTAGTATCAATTAACATCTACATTTCATTAATGTTATTTAAAAGAAGAGACAAAATTGAAGAAATTACCACAATTGTGTGAAAAATAACAGGAATATCACCAATTGGGATTTTTGTGGAAGTAATACTGGCTGATGTGTTCAGCTTCTTGCCAGAAGAACCAATATTCAACCTGAAGGTTCCATGTTCCTTATTGTGAAAGTTGCTGTCTGTCATTTGTACGGGGCACATCAATTGAGTCAACAAATATGTAATGCAACCTTGGAAAATAGATGTAATAAAATAAACTGAAGGAATGAGAATAAACTTATTAGAACATGGGTGAGATAATTTAAATTATTTATGGTAATCTAAATTATATCATAGAAATTCTTTACAATCCCAAATGATAGCATACATATAATTATAAGTGTTATTGATAATCCCATGTGGCGTTGATAACATTGGGAAACAGCTAACACAAAAGACTAAAACAATTTTTTATGGGAAAATAAAAGTAGTAGAAGTAGTATTACAACAAAAATCGTACGCTGTCTTCTGTATATTTGTTCATTCATATTTTAGTATATATTTGTTCATTCAAAATTTCGTGAATGGAGCGGATTCATAGTAAATTCATGTTTATTAGTGTTCACATTTGCTGATCTTGTTTACCTTTCATGTTTTGCGCAAGTGATGGCTCTCTTATGATAATTGTCTTTAACATTGTAACGCAAGTGAACATTGAGCCTTGTAAACCAGTTTTAATTCTAACATTTTGATTTATTGTGTTTGGTATGCTATTTTGCATCGTCCAAACGTCCATCAATGTGTAAAACTGCCGTGTCAAGTCACCTCCAAGAATCGGACACTCCTCCTTCTCCTCCTTTGCCCTCCCACGCAGGCACAAGGGCACGCGCCTTTAAGACGAAGATCTGGAGAGAGAGAGAGAGAGAGAGAGAGAGAGAGAGAGAGAGACTAGCATACAGAGAGAGAGAGAGAGAGAGAGAGAGAGAGAGGTCTAACGGAGACTAGCATACAGAGAGAGAGAGAGAGAGAGAGAGAGAGAGAGAGAGAGAGAGAGAGAGAGAGAGAGAGAGAGAGAGAGAGAGAGAGAACTCTTAACGCAGATTTTTTCTCGTATGTAAAATCCAACTTCGCATACTAGACAGGAAGGTGGAAATTCCAATGTGTTTTGCTTGTTGTCTTCGCCCTTAAGGGGTGTAATCAAGCCAGGCTTACTGCTAACCACAACTCTGAGAGATTATGTGTCGGTTGATTAACGTGATGTTACGTAACTATAATAACCGGCGAAGTGATATGTGTAAAATTCTTCAAAGAGATGAAAAAGAAGACGGTCTTAATCGTGCAATTAAGAGATGGGAAGTTTAAGACATTTCTATTAGTCTTTCAATAAAGGTAGAATTATTAATTGAATTCTGAGATTGCAGCATTATGTTTAGAGCATGTTTGAATGCAAGTATTAGTCTTGAATACAGAGTCAAGCCATTTACTTTGTTCGAAATAAAAGAAAGTAGATTCCTTTGAAAAGGAGCAATCGTAGTGCTTTGGTGTGATATAGGGACTAGTGTAGAGGTGGGAGGTTCTGTTGCAGTTGCGCAGGCCTTTCCCCCCTCCCCATGCCTCCTTCACCCCCCCCCCCCATTCCCTCCATCTGCCAATGCCCCCACCAATCCACGTTCCCCTATATTCCTGTAGATATTGTGCCTCCCTTTTTGCTTGTTTACCTGTATCTTTTTGCTATTTTCATTCTCCTTGGTGAGTATCCTCTTATCTTTTCTGTCCCCTCTATCTTCCCTTCAAGCCATCCTTTCAAAATCTACCTCTCAATCCCTCCCCTACCTTTCATTTGCCATCCCCCTATCCTGGTTAACAATGTCTCCCCCAAAACTTCCCTACACCCTCCCCCCTCCCCTTTCCTTCTCCCTTTCTGTCTCCGGGGGAAGGGTTCCTGTAGCTCCCCATACCTGCCCTACTCGTTTTCTCTCGGTTTTTCCGTCTCACGATCATGAATTTTTTTTTCTTTTCTTTCTCTCTTTCTGAGGGCTCCTCAGGCCGTTGGTGTTGCCTTGCTTTTGGGCTTACTTCTCCTCGTCTCTTCGACTCGCTGAACTCACGCGTCGATTTGCGTCTAGATTTGCGTCGCACTCGCAAGTGCCTCGTATTTACGGAAGGAGCACAAGAAGTTTCTGGCGCAGTCTTCCGTTTTGACAGTCTGTCCTGTGCGTTTTTGAATGCGGACAGAAGGGTCATGTAAGATTTTGCTTACAAAATAGCTCGTATAATAAGAAGCTGCTGTAGTAGAGGAAGAACATTAAATAATTATTGTGCACTTAAAATAGAGAAAGAGATAGATAATAAGAGGGGGTTGTTTATGATGTAATCTGTTTGTTTCGTAGCAGTAACACTTGGCCCTCTCCCAAACTTGGGCTGCCTTACATAACAAGCATACACGCACGCCCTCTTATATACGAACGAACGCACGTTCTAAAACCACCTCCTACGCCATCAAATTCCCTCTACTCCTCCTTCATCCCAATCGAAGAAGATCTTCGCTCGGATAAAGGAATAGAGGAAGAGAGAGAAAGAGAGAGAGACGAAAAAACAGAACTTACGGTATAGATGTTTCTCTTTTTCTCCCACCGGATGATATATCCCGAGCCCCTTTTCATTCCCTTTTCCATCGCTGGCCCTCTCGTATAACCCCATCACACCACACCTGGAACTCTGACAGAACAAGTGTGGTGCTGGAATGAACATCTGTGGTCGGGGTGGAAACACCTGTGTGACTCCAGTACTGTGGGAGCTGGGGATCTGAAAGTCCCAGTCACTCTCTCGGCAGATTTACACACAGGCACACTCACATCAACACCATCATCATCATCATCATTAACAGCGACACGTTGGACTACTCCGCGCGAGGTAAGTGATCGTTGCCTTCATGTTTATATTTGCGTCTTTGTGAGTTTTATTATTTACTTAGAAAATGTGAAATAGATTTGCGTGGCAGTGGAGGTTTGTTTCAAACGTAAAGAAGTGACTATAGTTCTGCGTGAGCAAAACTTTTAGGTGGTATTTTCTTATTTTTTTTTTCTTTATTTTCGTCTCGTCTTAGTTGGCGTAGGTTGAAGTGACAGTGCACAGAAGTGAAAAAGTGAAGGATTACTCTTAGAGAAAATAAGTCAACTGCTTTCCCCTCTTCTGAAAATAAGTGTAATGGATCCAAACGTTTTGATTTTGAAACGTTTCGTTTTGATGTGTTGTTCCTCGGTTTAATTGGCAAGGGAAATAGATCTTTTAGACCACTTGTCATAAGGCAAGAAAAGATAACATATTTTTTATCCCATTTCTTTGCCGGAAAATGTGGAAAAGATAGATTGCAAGTGTTATGGAAATTGTTTTCCCACTATTTTTGGTGTTTCAGTTAGACTCTCTCTCTCTCTCTCTCTCTCTCTCTCTCTCTCTCTCTCTCTCTCTCTCTCTCTCTCTCTCTCTCTCTCTCTCTCTCTCAATCTTGCTTTTTAGTCATTGTGGGTTTGTCCGTGGGCGTTGTCTGCAATGGCCACGACTTTTTAGGGTATTTTGCATATTCATCATTTTGAAAAACATTTTTATGTGAACATCAGATGCAAATTATCGTCAGCGTCTTACCATTTGTTTTAAACACATTCAACTATCAAGTGAACGAATCCATCCATTGTCCTTTCGTATGCTATTAGAAAAATAGAAGAAGCTTTCTTATAAATGTAAATAATTTAAAGAAAAAAAAAGCAGTGAAGCGGAATGAATGCAACTTGCGTGTTTAGTCATGACTCCTCATTCTGTATTCATTGATGCATGTGGCATGAGCAACAATATCATTCCAGACAAAATGTTTTCAACCGAATTCTTTTTCCCTCGTCGCTTGCTTGTGCTTGAGGGTGTGTGTGGGAGGTTCCGCTTTCAATGGGATGCACGAGGCATTTGTGCGTGAGGGGAACGCAGGAATGTGACATTTATTTGCTATTCATTACACCGAAGTCCCGTCCCTTTTGCTGCTTGCAGTCGGCTTTGCTTGCTTTCCTCTTCCATTAAATGGGGATCATCACTTACAGCCAGCACAAGCTTTCTGTATCTCTCCCACTCCCCTCCCCACTCTTCGTCGAGCTTTTAATCTTCACCTCTCCTTCACCGATATTTAAGGGTTTTTAAGAGCACGGATTAAGCTTGGCTTACATGACTCATAATCTCTCTCTCTCTCTCTCTCTCTCTCTCTCTCTCTCTCTCTCTCTCTCTCTCTCTCTCTCTCTCTCTCAGTATAGCTTTATTGCAAGAGTATCAACATGCATCTAATCATATAGAAGTTTTATCCCTTGAGTATGTTCAGTAGTTTTGATAAATACTTGAATTTCGTTTTAGAATAAATGATGCGCACAGTGATACATTTGTCGGAAATTTCACTGAAGGCTTTATTCTCTTTTCCTTTTGTTTATTTCTTCCTTATTATTGGCTCTGTTGGTTAGATGATTAGTGGGCCTTTTAGACCCATGCATCTCTTTTTTAAGTTTGCCAAGGATTTGTTGCTCGACAGACCAGATTATTGATTTGCATGCCATATGAAGCATAGTTCATGTGCAGGTCTGAAGTAAATACACTATTGTCGTCTGATATTTTTTGTTATTGTGGAATATCAACGTTATCGTTGCTTTGTTATGAACATAGGGAATTGTACGTTCATTCAAAATCTGCGTCATTTGACAATCTAAGATTAATGTACTGGTGGTGGGCTTTATAACTTTGAGGAGTAAGTTTGCGTACTTTTCCTGTCGTTTTCACTTGTAAGGCTGTGTTACAATTTACGTATTTCTTTATTTGTTTAGAATTGCTGAAGAGTCATGCAAGTAACATAGTTTCCTTTCTTTACTACCTGGGCCCTTACAGAAGGTTTGTTCTGACTCCCCTAAATGGTTGGAAGGAGTGACTAATGGCTTTGCAGTGACGTCTCTTTATGGTGGGAGTTCTGCCCACTTTCGACAAATTGTTTCAACTTTATGTAATGTATGGTCCCTTGATATTGCAGTGCAACTTGTTTACACTGGCTAAAAATTAAATTGGCTTTGTAAGGGTTGATTTTAATATTCAATCTGAAATGTGTACTTTGGTTATTTTATGCATGAAATTTTTTGTTGCTATTTGACTGTTTTATATATATATATATATATATATATATATATATATATATATATATATATATATATATATATATATATATATATATATATAATGTGTGTGTCTGTGCGCGTGTGGAGCTGGTATCATGTAGGTTTGTGTGCATTCTAACGTAATTTTCTATGTTTGGAGACTAATATTTAACGAATATTCCACTTTATTAATTTCTTTGGACACCATTTTTCAACTGATAAAACACACTCAAATGGTGTTATATTTATAAATACCTGTTGCGTCCTTCTTTCATATATCAGCACTGTATCTTATTTCATAGGAGACTTGTGTAGAGGCCCTGGGGCAATTTTATACATTCATTGCATTTTTTGATTAATGGTAACGCAATTTGCTGTAACTCCTCACCACTATTATTAGCAGCAGGAAGGGAGAAAACGAGATGCTACGCACAGGATGCTTAGGAAGTAAACTAATAATTCATAGTTTGGGCTACGATTGGTGGTGTTATTATGTTCAAGAAGTATTCGCTGGTCATGTCGACCTTGCCCCTGATCCCTGATTTGTCTGAACTAGACTTCTTTTGTCGCCTCATGAAGCAACGTCCGCAACAGGTTGCCGTTTTTATGATGACAGGAAGCGAAGACGCAGCCTCCACGCGTTTCACTCAATCGGGATTTATAACCGAACTGTCAAGAAATGCACGAGTCGTTCTATGAAGGACCCGAATGGAATGGATCCATTTCGGGCCTTATCATCCCAATTTCCAACTGTGGAAGGAAATACCACAGATTGCTTTTGTAAAGATTTTTCTTACTGCTCATGGAACGTGTTATGTTAATGTGTTTCAGAGGAAATTCTCTCTCTCTCTCTCTCTCTCTCTCTCTCTCTCTCTCTCTCTCTCTCTCTCTCTCTCTCTCTCTCTCTCTCTCTCTCTCGTAGAAAGACAGAAATAATTCTTCTTTGTCTACCAGTTTTATAACTTCAGCTATCACAAATGATTTTCATGCAATTTTGCCTTTATAGAAAGAACACTACAAGGATGCGTATAAATTACTTCTAATGGCATCAAAGGATTGGCCGCTTAGAAACACAAGCTGCTTGAAATGCATTGCATGACATATATGAGTGTTAGAACGGCTGTAGCATTTATGGTGTTTTTTGTAACATCATCGCCTGCTCTTTTTTAAGCTTTGTTTTGATATTTTTTGAGGTGTATAATGTATGTGGGGCCTTATGGACAATTCCTCGTCTACTATTTTGTTAAAATAACTTAAGATGAAACGACTTTCATATCTTGTTTTTCAATAAAGCTATGGATGATTTTATTCTAAGGAATTAGTAATGTTGGACGTTGTGTGATGTCCGACATTCAAGGCGGAGATGACGAATGGAAACCTGTCCAGATTGCAATTTAGTGTTATTAAGCAGGAATCAAATTGTTTGAACTATGGGCTCATCATTTCAAGTTATTATTTAGGAAAAGATTTATTTCAAGCATTTACTTGTGTTAAGTAATATTCATCAAATATAGTAAGGTTTAGTGCAAATGTACTTGAGTACTCCGAAACCATTAATCAAGCAGATATGTATTTTCTTTTAAATGGGTAAGTTTATTCATATAGTTGATTCGTTTAATTTCTATATATTACATATTGCTCTCTATTGCACACTGTTTATTCTTTTGATAATAACAAATCACCATCCTGTGTTCGACAGGATTTTACCCCTAAAAGGTTTTGCCTATTCTGATCGAACAATGAATTCTTAACCTATACTCAAGCACATGTAATGCGAAAATAAATAGGAAAAACATTCTTAGTCAAAATTGTTTATTAAAGGACGCCAATGCTTGCTGGTGTGAATGATTTCGAAATACAAACCCTCTAGACAAGCTGTGATTATCAATTGTTGAAGGAAGTGGCACTGAAACGCAGCGTAAAAGAGAGGAACTGGAAGGTGTCAGAGATGCTTCTTGCCCTCAGGAGGCAAATGCATTTTTCCTTCTTTTTGTTTTCGTCTCTTGGTTACATCATCGTCTCCCGGCCCACCACTTGTCGAGGTGGGTAACTCGAATAAACGACCGCCAAGAGTCTCGTCCCGCAGGCACAGTGCTTTTGTTCTTCTTTATTTACGCTTTGATTGTCATTATTATTATATCTATCTTTTATCCAACTTATAAGTTTTACAGGATGAGATTTTATAAAGATTTTCATGATTACGAAAACAGCAAGTAGAAATTATCCTTTATAGAATAGGATTAAGTGTGTTGAAAGTTGTTGCTGAGCGGGACTTGATGGCGTGTGTATAATGATTGCAAAGGCAACCTGAAAAAAAGGGTCTCTTCTGTTACGTAAGTCTGTAGTGACGTTACAAGAATTTACCGCTTGGTATTATTTCCGGAGGGGAGCGGATTCTATCATCACGTCTTTTTTAGGGAGCAACCTATAATCTTGAGGTTTCATACTGTGATACTTTAATGTTTAAAGTTTTCGTAATGTAGATTATGGAACTATATTAAAAGGAATGCCTTAATTAAACGGATATACCGTAAGCTTTGTTTTTACATTAGCTTAATATTAGTTGATGTAATTCCTTCAAAAGTTAAATTTGCTGTTCTCCTGTATTGTTAATGTAGCTCTTCGTACGGATAAACAAAGAAAAACACTTCATTGCGTCAAATAAGACGCGTGACTTTTAATTTTCTCCAGAATTTATAGTATTTGAATTTGGCTGTAAAAAAAAAAGGGGGGTGGGGGCGGGGGGGGGGGAGATAAATCCTACTGTTTCTAAACCTTTGAAAGGAGAAAGAAATTATGTTTGCTGCAGGACAATGCAAATCACAAGAAGAGTTAGTTGACGTATGACTTCGAAAGATCAGAAATTGAAAAGAAATTTCATTGTGCACAGTTCTTGATATTTTTAAGAAAATCAAATATGTCTGAAAAAAAAAAGAATAATAAAACCAAGACTGTAAAGTTGGTTAGAGTATCAGTATTGGAAAAAAAATAATTGTAACGTCAATTTAGGAACGTGGATAGAATTTTATAGTAAATCCAAGGATATAAAGAGAATATATTTAAGCCAATTAGTAAAACAAGGGAAGATCATGAAGTTACGCTTTATTTGAAATAGATTAAGAAGTTTTAAAAATGAAGATTGGCTCAAACAGAAAGGATATGAACGTGCTCGAAGTTTAAGCGTAAGAAATTAATCCTCGAACAACAGGATGGCAAGTGGGAAATGTAAAGAATTCATAGGAATTTGATGAGATTGGTAATAATGTTTAGACCACTTATTACTGCACTTTTTAAGTATAGAGAGTAATAAAAAAAAAGAAATAAAAAAAGATGGTCACGTCTTACAGGCAACGAAGACTAAATATTAGAGTGTGTGTAGTTTAAATAACTTAGTAGGACAGTTCTGTAGATTGAAAAAATCATGTATAAGTATACCTTAGGATTTCCATTTCTTGGAATTAAGATACTTGCTGCGTACACAACCTGGGCAGCTAAAGATAGCTTTACGTGGAACGGTTTGAAAAATAAGAAATTAGCTAAATTATCTGGTCTAATTTAACGTTTTATTAGTAAATGGTAGTTTTATTGAATGCTAACGGTTTTAGATTTCTGCCGTGTGATCTAAAGCAGACGGCGCCGTGGATGGCAAGTTGTAAAAGTAGACCAGTTCTTTTCCATCACCCATAGGCCAGTTAGAAACATCTGTCGTGAGTTAGTTTAAGGGACTGCATAATGAATGAGCAAACGAAAAGGGCTAAAGGCAAGTTTGGTCAGAAAACGGAGGTTTGATCAATAACAGCTTAACTGTTGTGTGTTCTTTTTTTATTTCCTTTTCCAAAGCTGCAGACGTGTAAATATGTATGTGTTATTAACGAGCGATAGTGAAAGGCGTTGTTAAGCAAGCCCTCTTAATAAAGCGCGACATTTAAAACTTCAGCGTTGTAGTTTATTGGAGTAAAATTGCGTATTTGAACGAGGGAATTAGATTCTTTACTGATATAATTTTCAACCCATTTCATTTATGATTGTGATACGTAATATTTTTACTTTTACGCGTTAACAGCTTAGAAATCATTTCAGGAAAGTAGGTTAGTAGTTGAAATGTAAAATATTGGCTATAAATTCTTCATAAATTTATGGGATAATGGATAGTTAGCATTGAATAAAGCGAAATTATAACCTTAGTACCGGTCTGACTTGATACAATGAAGCCGCTGACAAAAAAAAGAAAAAAAAGTGCTAAAAAATAGCGCGTGAAATGTAATCCATTTACACATGTTTTAGTAAAATAGCTTTTACTTTAATACAGTTGGATATCTTAGCGTGTCTGGGTCATATTCGATATTTTTTTTAACTAAAAGAGAACGCGAAATGCGAAGAATCGCTGGAGACAGGCAGAGAACAAAAGAGCGTTAAATAAGGTACTTTTTTGTAAACAGGCAACAACAACAAGTCCCTCTAACCGGATTTGACTTAGCTTGCATTCTTTTCAAACCGGCAGACAGTGGCTGTGGTGGTGGTGGATGAAGGTGTTTGGTGGAGGGCTGGAGGAAGGGGGCTATATGAGCAGAACTAGGGGTAAATATCCCCTTCTCCCTTCCCTACAAACCCCCCAAACTGCCTATTCACTGCCCACCAAAACCTCCCCTCCCTTCATCGCCCATACACCGGCCGCGGCCCATGCAACTTCCCTTCAGTCATGCACATTGCTCTCTCTCTCTCTCTCTCTCTCTCTCTCTCTCTCTCTCTCTCTCTCATTTTGTTATTTTTGCAGATATATTCACTGTTTGACTTATGTCTTTAGATTCACACATGCAAATGTAATGCGGGTGTGACATTATCGACCTTCTGGCCAAGCCAATTAAATCGACCTCTTGCTGTTCCTCCCTAGATGGTTTAATGACCTCTCCTCAACAACTCCCTTCCTCCCCCCCTCCCCCCTCTTCCTAATTCCCCATCCCATACACCTGTCACTACAAGCAATCCGGCTTCTCCTTCCCCCCCCCCCCATGTGCCATTACTGCCTCGACCAGCCATCTCTCTCTCACTCACCACCTCCCATACTTCCTCCATCTCTACACCTACCTACCTATCTCCCTATCCATATCTCCTCGCTTCCCTTCACCCCCTTTTCACTCTCAGGTGTGTGTATGTGTGCGTGTCTGTCTGTACGTTTGTATGTGTGTGCGTGCTTGTGATGTGGCTGAAAGACGTTGGGGGGTGAGTTGGAGCAAGGGGGCAATGATCGCTGTATGTGCGTAGTTTGTTATTCTTCTCCACCAAGGGGGAGGGAGAAATAGGGGAGTGAAGGCGAGCGAAGAAGGAAAACAATCACGATAAAAGGAGGAATCAGTCGGGGAATTGTAGGAGTGTTTGCTAATGTTACTAGGGTTACCAGCTGATAGTCGAAAGTAATTACTGTTGTTATGTTTTATAGATTTTTTTTTATTTCCATATTATTTGGCGTTATGGTTGAAACACAAGTCTCACTAAGAATAATTTAGAAAATGTATGAATCGACTCAAATCACCTGGGGTTCCTGCCCCCAGCAATGCCTCGTAAATGTTATTGCCGAGACTGAACAAAAAGTAACTGACCGGGCTACTGGAATTTTGTTGATAGCTTAATTAGTGCTTTGTTCTCTTCTCGAGTAAAAGTCATTGTTGTATGGAGTAACAAAGGCACAAGAAAACCCTCTAACCCAGTCTCCCGATTAAGGTCGGGGGATGATGTCATTGCTCCTTTTGCTGTCCTTGCTGACTTCTTGCCCTCCAGGAATGCCTGCCTGCGTCACCAAACAGCGCAATTCGTGAAGTTCGAGTGATTCTCTGGACATGGGATTTAAGGACAAGGACTCAAGGAGTCAGGATTATAATGGGAATGAAAGATCATTTATGGGCATTATGATCAATAGAATGGGTACTTTGAGATTGTAAAAGAAGCAGGGGAAGGAAGAGAAGACGATGGATTGACGAGCTAGGAAACTTTGCTGGTATAAACAGGAATAGAAGGACCTTAAACAGACGGAAGTCGAGGACATGTCTGAGGCCTTTATCCTGCAGTGGACTAATTGCGGAGGATGATAAATCAGTGTTGTGGATGCCAGTATTGATGTGCTGTGCTTCTTTGTATGTCTGTGTATGAGTGTACTGTATACTAGCATGTTACGCTTTTAAGGCCATTGGTAATTGATGTTTGGCATTTCCTAATTCGGTATGAGTGGAATCCTTATTACGGAATTGCTATTGTGAGGTATGATCAAAATCTGTTATATATATCATAATTTTTGTTTTATGGTTATACACAAATGCTGATTTCAAGGACATTTACTGGTATGAATGTTTTTATGTATGATTGCATTTATTAACCCTTTAATAAGAAATATTAATTTATTTACAACACATACATTGATTGATTGCATAATAATGCGTGTATCGGATTACCAATGACATGACTGAGATTGTTGTATATCGGGAGAGGCTTCGCTTACCGTACGCTCTGACACCAATAATTCAGTTCGTCAATCAATCACTTCTGCTCAGTGGGTGTTGCGATGTGATGCTATTCTTACTGAAAGAGAGGAGGAGCATAATGCATGTCGTCTTGTCTGTGTCTGCGACCATTGCTCAATATGTATGGGCTTCTCTGCTGTCGTGTTAGTGTTTTGTAACTTCCATGCTGCCTTGTGTTAAAGGTGTCATGATCAAGGTGTTATTTTGTATCAGCCCAAAAACATTGCTTTGGTCTTTTAGTAGCCTTTCTCATTATGAATCACCATACTTCATCATTGTGTTCCAACACTGAAGATCTATAAGGTAATTTCCGAATATTCATCATGATCATTATTGTTATAATTTACTCCATATCCATGTATTCTTAACGTTGAAGGTATATTGTCATTGCTATTTTTATGGTAATTTTTTCTCTTTTTACTGCCTGTTCATCGTTTTTTTTTAACGTTACTAATTCAGATTTACAAAGTAATTCTAGCAAAAATATATATTTAGCAATTCAATTACTATTTTTTGTTGTAGAGGTGAATGCTTTATTAACCTCAGGTGGTCACTTTGCAGAAGGGAAGCCCTAGGGTTTATGACCTGAGCTCCTACCATATACTGCAAAGGTAAGCATAAACGCTGCCCTAGAATGCCAGTTGTGCACGCACTGTATTAACCTCTGCAGTTAATTTTTGATGACCCCAATCTTCAAACCACTTCTTGTCAAACGACACCAGCTATGTATTTGCAAAAAGAACGAGAGAGAGAGAGAGAGAGAGAGAGAGAGAGAGAGAGAGAGAGAGAGAGAGAGAGAGAGAGAGAGATGAAGTAGTGCTAATCCCGAGAGCATAATAAAGTAATTTGCGATAGAAGATCCAGTTGCAAGTGTTCTTGCAGTGGCAGAGCAGCCCACTTTCACACATCGATTGCATGATTGAGCGAGAGTTAAAGCTCATTGCGCCTTTGATGCCCCATTCAACACCACAGAATTTAGGCCAGGATTGATCGCTAGCAAGCTCATCTTCCTGAATACGCAGTCTCTCTCTCTCTCTCTCTCTCCTCTCTCTCTCTCTCTCTCTCTCTCTCTCTCTCTCTCTCTCTCTTATGCGTCTTACACGTTATTCCTCAGATGGACTGCGCTAGAGGCGTCTCCATTTTGAGCGTCCATTTAGGTATACGTATGTTCGTAATTATATATATATATATATATATATATATATATATATATATATATATATATATATATATATTTATATATATATATATATATATATATATATATATATATATATATATATATACCTTTGGTGATAAATAAATATAAGGGGTTGAAGAGATTGTGAGAAAAGCGTATTAAGGAAGTCTCTTGATATCCAGAAAGCCAAAAGATACATAAGCATCATCATCATCATCATCATTATTATTATTATTATTATTATTATTATTATTATTATTATTATTATTATTATTAAAAGCTCAGCTACATCCCTAAAAGCAGGTTGCTATAAGCCTAATGTCTCTAACAAAGAATAATAGTCTAGGAAGTAGATAAAATATATGAGAAGTAATGAATACAGAATTTAAAATATCTTAAGCTCGGAAACAGTGATAAAGGAGATCTGTCATAATACAGTAAAGTATAAAGAGACTTATGGTAAACTGTTCAACATAAAAAGTTTGAACTTTTGAAGTTGCATCGATTCAACGGCCGAATTAGGAAAATCATTCCACAATCTGGTTTGTGTTGTGCCACATGATGGATAAGGAACAACTGTTAGAATTATCTACATACATAGTACTGCGTTTAGGATGGTAGTCTGGAGAGATCATGATGCATAAGATGGTCAGAATTGTGAAAAATCTTAAAGAACTTAACTAAACGAATGTGCCAGAGATTAATATCAAGATCAGGAATAAAAAATTGATAGACCGCAAGTTTTATGCCCAACAAATTAAGATGAGAGTCAGCAGCTGAAGATCAGACTAAAGAACAATAATCGAAACAAGGTAGAATGAAATAATTTAAGCATTTCTTCGGGGTAGTAAAGATTTACTCAATAAGCCAATTATTTGTGCAATTACAGAAGAGACAGGCCGAATGTAATTCTCAAAAGTAAATTTTCAATCAGAATCACACCAAAAGTTTTAAAGAAGTTATATATAGTTAAAGAAACATTATCAATACGGATATCTAGATGTTGCGAAGCCACTGTTCTCGACCTACTTACAATCATACTTGAGTTTTGTTAGGATTCAACTTCATACCCCATAATTTGCATGGTGCACTAATTTTAGCTAGAACCATATTAAGGGATTCAGCAACCCCAGATCTACATTCAGGAGATGGAATTGATGTTAAGAGTAGCATCATCTGCTTATAAACCGAACTTGTTTTCTAGCCAAAACCACATTTCCATGTGTACATGATATATGTATGAAAAGTAATGGTAAAAGGACTCTGCCCTTAGGAACACCAGATATCACATTCCTATACACACTATGGTGTCCATCAACAATTCTTTGCAACCTATTACTTGAAAACTCAATAGTGATGCTAACTAAAGATCCAGCTATTCCCAACTGTTTGAGTTTGAAAATAAGAATAAAAAGTCCAAACCCAGTCAAAAGCAGCACTGAAATCAAAGTCAGTCATATGAACTTCCTAACGACAATAAAGAGATTTTTATACAGCAGTGGAGATTATAAGAAGGGCATCACATTCTCCCAGGACTTTGTAGCCACATTGCAAACTAGGAAACACGTTATTGCATTCAGACGTGCAATATACTTGGGAATGGCGCTGTGTCTAAAGAGGCTTTAACACGCTGCTGATTAGCATTCTGTGTGGCTGTATTGAAAAACTAATGTGTAAGTTTTTATTTTTCTCCTTGTGCAGTAAAAACTTCCACTATTCAACAATCAAAGAATGAATACGGTAGTGACTCTTGTTGCTCTTTTCTGGAGCTATCCTGTTTAGAGAATTTCTTAGTTTGTATATATATATATATATATATATATATATATATATATATATATATATATATATATATATATATATGAATATATATATGTGTGTGTGTGTGTGTTTATGTTTTCATAAAGAAACCTAGAAAGGGAATTAGTTTGACATTTATTGTATCACATTTCCTGAATTAGCATATATGTCGTGTAATTTTACTGGCAATAGAACATCAGCTCTTGGGTTTATATGGTGGAAAAGAGCCTGCGTTTTTGGCATTTATCAAAACGTTTAATTATGAAAAGTTAGAAATCAGTGAAAGCTTAGTAAAAAATGTCTTTGTCCCTCATCATCACTTTAGATGCATTTTGACCCATTGATTTAGGAATAGAATTATCCGAGCATCCGTTCGAAATGCATTTACAAACCTTGAGATGAAATTTCTGTTTCTCCGTTTCATAGATCGGTCGATCTTAATGACGATGGAGGTCTTTTTGTCATTTTTATTTTTCTTGAGTTTTGAGAGGCCGATAACCTCTAGTAAAACATACAGCAATTTTTGTAAGGCTTCGCATTGGGCGAGATGGTGTGACTAGGAAAGGTATGTTTTGAGGGATCATTAAGAACTGCTTATAGGCATACATGGGCCTTCATTTTCTTGTGAAGTCTTATAGTCATCTCTCTCTCTCTCTCTCTCTCTCTCTCTCCTCTCTCTCTCTCTCTCTCTTATCAGTGACAATTGTGGGGCCTCATTTGCACTCACGATGTCATATGGATAGCACATGTATAACAATATCTTATATATCTTTTGAGACAAAGCATACTACATTCAGTCATTTACCAAAAGACTTATTTTTAAAATTTTCAAGAAAAACAAACCTCTAAGTTGACTCATTTCCTTGAAGCATGTACTGTGCGCATTACTTTTGTTGAGTTCAAAGTAATAGTCTTTTTTTCTTGAAGAAATATGTGTTAGCTGTTTATAACTTTGTTCTACAAGTTGTTATTACTGTCATTTGTGCACTAAATATTGCTGTGGGTAAAACTAATGAACAATTTTCCGTTGGCAATCCCCAGTGTCGCTCATTATTATAACATGCTTGGATGAGTGGTGTTAGAGACAAGGCAATTTTCTCTCTCTCTCTCTCTCTCTCTCTCTCTCTCTCTCTCTCTCTCTCTCTCTCTCTCTCTCTCTCTCTCAGCTAGTTTCGTGTCATTTCATTTCAAATAGTATCACGTTGATAATCAGTTACAAGATCTATTTTGTTTCAACCTAAACAGTATTGTTTATTAATGTGAATTGGTTGTTTGCAATGTGAGAAATGATTTATGTACTCTGGCATCGGTGGAAAAAAAAAAAAACATTTTTTCATATCTAAAGTGTTGATGTGGTTATGTTGGTCTTTTTCATCCTGTCAAATATGTTTGCTTTTGCGTTTTTACGACAGGAAATGAATAACTGTCAAAATCCGGCATTTCTCTCTCTCTCTCTCTCTCTCTCTCTCTCTCTCTCTCTCTCTCTCTCTCTCTCTCTCTCTCTCTCTCTCTCTCTCTCTATATATATATATATATATATATATATATATATATATATATATATATATATATATATATATGTATATATTGTTTGTAGAAGTTTAATGTGTTAAATGTTTGGAAGCCAGCATCTGAAATATAAATGAGGTAGTGACAATTGTGCTCTATATTTATCTAGAGTTACTCTGTGTAAGTACAAACTTTTCACTTTTAACACACACACACACACACACACACACACACACATATATATATATATATATATATATATATATATATATATATATTAACGTGTGTATGACATCTGGTAGTGTGGAAAATGTAATGTAATGAACATACAAAAATTATGCAAGAATTTGGCTTGTAGGAACTATATTAATTATTATCAATCAGTACAGTACTGAGATTAGTAATTGCCCTTGGTATGCATCAACTTATTTTCAACTCATATGATCTAGAGAAAATGATTATCAAATTACCTACTTCGTCTTTAGGCTGACTTTATATTTATGTGGCTATAATTAAAGGATTGGAGCACTCGTAACACCGATCAATTGAATGATTAATTGGCGGAAATTTATTTTTTTTTTTTTAGTGTACGTACGGTATATCTGGTGCATTTTAAACTTTTCACTAACCAAGTGTTCTGAGTCGCAAGGAAAGTAGAAAACTGATTTGCTTTAATCATCCCATATTTCTTTATGCATGTTTGTAATAGCTGTTTCAGATAAGTTTTCATTACGAAGATTTTAGTCACATTTTTCTGTTATGTTTTACTTGAAACTGGCATTGCTTTTGCTAAGTAAGTTTTGCGTTATGCCTCTGGAGAGAGAGAGAGAGAGAGAGAGAGAGAGAGAGAGAGAGAGAGAGAGAGAGAGAGAGAGAGAGAGAGAATTTTGATTGATAATGCGCTAAGCAACAAGTGTTGCCAATGGCCCTGAGGCCAGAGATTGCCTGAAGAGCCTCTGCGTGGTGTTACGTAAGCAGCAGGAGCAACGTGAGGCTCATGTTCATGACGTAGCAATGACATTGACATAGCTGCTTGCAAGTCATTGAGCATAAAGAGAGAGAGAGAGAGAGAGAGAGAGAGAGAGAGAGAGAGAGAGAGAGAGAGAGAGCGGCAGCTGAAGCTAGCGAAGGCAGGAGAAGCAGAAGCAGCAGCACTCAGCAGTTAGGAGGCTAATGACCGTAGTAGTTGTCGGGCAGGAAGACCGCCCTGGAGTGTATGGTAAGGGGGGGGGGGGGCGTGTTCGGTAGGGGGACATTCTTTTCATACTATGGCAGGGACTTTTGTGATCTGCTTTCGACAACAGTCGTTATTGTCTTTGTTTCTGTTTCTGCAACTTACATAATCTGTTATCTTCCCATCAGGAATAATCTAAGGTTCACAGTCATTGCAGTAACTGATATGCTTAAAACAGGAAATAGAATGTCGAAAATGTGTAGTATGGGAGATTAGGCCGCCTTTGAGATCACAGAAAAAAACGTTATTTTTATTGCTGGAAATTCTTCCCTGAAATTATATATGATGATTTAAACAGCAATATATAGAATTAAATACCTTTTTTTTTTCTATTTGTAACGAACAAGTTATTGAGATGTAATGCTAAATGATTTCGTAAGAATCATAGGAATTAAGAATACCATGGTCTCAGTAGCGCGAATATTGAAAATGATACCGAAGGCAACTTGCTGGTTTGTTACTGTTAAAGGGGTTGGGTTTGTCGAAACATCGTAAGAGTGACATGAGTATGGGTTGTGGATCTGCCGTATGTAGACGTGGCAGTGCATGGGAGAGAGAGAGAGAGAGAGAGAGAGCCCTCCACGCTAGAGACAAACATCACTAGGAGAAACTAGTCTCTTCAGAAGTCGAAGGAACGGGTAGGACGACATTGCTAAAGGAAGACATAAAAAACTGTAATGCGATGAGCGGAGAGAAGGGGTAGTTGGAGAGAGCGGGAGGGACAGGAGTAATGGGGGAGAAGAGAGGGCGATAGCGATGCTTGTTATGCGCCAAGGTCGGACATTAACCGCACACATGTTATTATATAAGGTCTATGGCTAGCGGAGAGGAGCATCAGCAGCAGGCCTCTTCTCCAACTGGCTCCAAGTCTCCTTTATCATTCGTTGTTATCTGCTTTCGATGTTCATTGGCTTTCTTACTGATCCACATTGTGTCAGTAATTGGTTTTTCGTTATGGGTGCTGTTATCCTCGCATTTTTATTATGTCTTTGTCTTAAGAACATTTTTATTGAAGCGATTTCACTGTAATATTCTAGTACGGTTAGGGATACTGTACACTATTTGATCTACGTCAGTTGGCTGACTTAGCTTATAGTTCTGAATATTTCAAGTGGGTTTTCTAATGTATGATAATGATATCTTTACCAATTATTATTATTATTATTATTATTATTATTATTATTATTATTATTATTATTATTATTATTATTATTATCCAAGCTACAACTTTAGTTGGTAAAGGGAAAATAGCCCAGTGAGGAAAGGAAACAAGGAAATAAATATACGATATGAGAAGTGAGGAAAAATTAAAATGGAATATTTCAAAAAACATCAACAACACTAATACAGACAATTCATATATAACTATAGAAAGACTTATGTCAGCCTGTTCAACATAAAAACATTTACTGCAACTTTGAACTTTTGAAGTTCTACTGATTCAACTACCCGATTAGGAAGATCATTCCACAACATGGTCACAGCTGGATTAAAACTTCTTGAATACTGTGTAGTATTGAACCTCATGATGGAGAAGGCCTAACTATTAGAATTAACTGCCTACCTAGTATTACAAACATGATAATACTGTCCAGGAAGATCAGAATGTAACGGATGGTTAGAATTATGAAAAATCTTCTGCAACAAGCATAATGAACTAATTGAACGACGGTGCCAAAGATTGATATCTAGATCAGGAATAAGAAATTTGATAGACCGTAAGTTTCTGTCCAACAAATTAAGATGAGAATCAGCAGCTGAAGACCAGACAGAACAATACTTGAAACAAGGTAGAATGAAAGAATTAAAACACTTCAGAATAGATTGATCACCGAAAATTTTAAAAGGCTTTCTCAATAAGCCAATCTTTTGTGCAACTGAAGAAGACACATACTTAACGTGATTTTCAGAAATAAATTTTCTGTCGAGAATCACACCTGAAATTTTAAGTCATACAGAGTTAGAGAAACATTATTAATGCTGAGATCCGGATGTTGAGGAGCCACTGTCCATGACCTATTTGTCATACTTTGAGTTTTGTTAGGATTCAACTTCATACCCCATAATTTGCTCCATGCACTAATTTTAGCTAGATCTCTATTGAGGGATTCGCCCATGAAACTGGCTGTCGATATGCTCTGGTTTCTTAACTTGGTGGTAGAGCACTGGACTCGCATAGACAAGGACCGTGGTTAAACTGCAGTCTGCCACGTCGTCTAATTTAATTGTGAAGAAGTCCCTTCGTCTACAGGAGTCAGAAATAGGGCATAAACTAAGCAACATATCCGAAGAAATTGTGAGAACCATAAAATTTAAGTCTCTCTCTCTCTCTCTCTCTCTCTCTCTCTCTCTCTCTCTCTCTCTCTCTCTCATCTCTCTCTCTCTCTCATATATATATATATATATATATATATATATATATATATAAATATAATATATATATATATATTATATATATATATATATATATATATATATACAGTATATATATATATATATATATATATATATAAATATATATATATATATGTATATATATATATATATATATATATATATATATATATATATATATATATATATATATATATATATATATATATTTTATGTGTATGTAAGTATATGGGCTGGACGGAAGGCATTATGAGCTAAATAAACGTATTTAAAATGTGATTGACGGTTCTAGGTACTATGAATAGGAAGTCAATGTTTTGCTTGCGTTTACCTTAGGTTCTAAAGAAAGATCTTGAGAGCTTGCATGATGAAATTGATAAGTTATCAATTGGCGTCTCTAGCATTATCTCAAAGCATAAAAATGGCGTCAGCAAGGTTTGTTGTTTTCATTATGATCATAGTCGTTATATTTCAGTGTTTCTGTGCACTTGTCGTAATTCTATCAAAATGTTAACATGAATCTCTTTGATTGTTTGATGTTGCGATTAACGAGTAAAGGAATTAAGTGAAATGGTTAGCTTTTCGCAGTTCAGCCAATGGTTTATGAATTCAAGTGTTATCAGTGTAGATACGATTACCCAGTGACGTACGGCGTGAGTGATGTCCGTAGGTAATCGAACTGGCCTTTGTATTATTCTGAAGCAAGGGCGGCAGGTACTTTGTAATTAGCACTTGTAATATCATTTGCATACAGTGAAAAGGTATCATTAAATATAACATATGTTGTTGGTGGTTATTTCGCTGCCTTACTTTTGGTTTTGAGTTTTCCACGTTTGAATAAGAATTTCTTGCCCATTTTAGTTAGTTGGTTTCGCGTCTGCTTGAAGCGTAGAGTTAGTGTGCACGTTATATATTCTCTCTTTTCACACGAAAGAGAACACCTGTAATCAGCACGCATGACCACAACCCTCCACACCTGTGTATTTATAAACCATCGTAGGATCCACACACTTGCAGAGGGGCCGATTCCACACGCACTCTCAAGAATAAGTTGAAAATCATGTGCGTCACACTTCCACGTCAAGGCATAGACCCATTCTTCTCATTAGCATTGAAGATCCTTTATGATTGAATTAATAACATATCATTTATTTTGTTACCAAAATCATTTGGTGACTTTGTTCGTACTCAACAAAGACATCAAACTCTAATCGGGGGGCAATTTTGGTTTTCTATGTTGGCGATTTTTTTTCGGGGGGTGGGGGGAGGGGGGCGTTGAATTGTTAAGTATCTAGGTACTTGAGAGTTGAGAATTTAGTTTGGGAAATTTACAAACTCCTGAGGTTTGGAGCCCACCGATCTTCGAAGCAATAGGCACCTTTTCCCTGAGAATTAGAAGTACATTGACCTTTGATGAAAACCACAGAACCAGCAAACTTTCAAAATTGTAGTGATGTTTTCTGGGACATCTGTGCTTATACTTAAACCCGGAGAGAATCTTGTATAATAGGATGCAGTTTGAAGTAAATGATATGATTTACTTATATTCACGTTTTATTTCTATTGTTCATAGAAACTTTTTTTAATGTGATTACCAAGGGTTGAAACTCATAACTAGTGTAATGTGGTTATTGCAAAACGTCACGTGTGCTGGTATAACACTTTGAAGGCGGTAGGAAAATGCTTTATCTAGCAAACAAATTCGATTGATTTTATGTTTTTTGTTGTATCATTAAAAGAAGAGAAGAACGACTTTCCAGCTAATTTTCTTACCTTCACTCAATTAACCTTTGTTATTTTATTGGAAGAAGAAACTGCTATAAATTACATTTTTTAAGGTTGCTAATACCTTATAGAGTATTACTTAGAAATGGTCATAATTTGCACAGGTTTCATTAACGTATCACATTACACTTCGCTAATACATGGTAACATAATTATTTTGTAAGTAATGGTTTTTAATTGCATTAATTGTTTGAATCGCACGTGTTTCAATTTGTGTTTAGATTACTGCAGCAGTTTCTATCTCGTTACATGTTACAGTTAATTTCAGTATTAAGAAATACATGACGAAACTCTGAGACCGGGCTGGTTCCTGTGGTTGTTATGTTGATGTGAACTGATAACATATTATCTAGAGGGAGAGGTTACGTAAATCCTCAACAGACTTTGGTGGATGTTATGTCACAGAGTTTAATTTTATCGAGCAGGTGTTCGAACAAACTATAATTGTCAAAGTTATCTTGAATATTATTTATTGAACTTGTTTAGCATTAGATACTGTTTGCTAACTTACTTTGTTATAGATTGGTTTATGGTGATACGATAATTGAATAAGTGCATGGCATTTTGTGTTGTAATTAATTGTTAATTGCTTTGGAAAAGTTTACCGTTTACTTGTGCGTGCGTGCGTATTCTATGGAAATTTGAAGACTGATAGATGTTCTTACCAAAGATTTATTTCGTCTTGTATGCATAATGTAGGCTAAAGACAATGCATCTCCTTTTATTTTTGAACATGCTATGCCATTTTTATCTTTTTAGATAACTCATACTCTCACGTTAAGGATGAACAATGATTTAAATAATTATATGTGTAAGTTTATAAATGGATTTAGTCTATCACGGCTTTATTATCTTCTATAAAGGAAGTTGGATATCTGAAGCAGATATTGGGGTTCTCATTCAGTCTGAATTATACATAGAATTAATAATAATATTTAGAGTGGGAAAGTTAGATGTAGAACGTTAGGGTGATTAGGCATGAATTTGATGTAGTATTCATGCCTTGATTACTCTGGATTACCACATAGATTTTTTTTTTTTTTTTTTTTTTGCATTATGGCAAAAATAATCATAAAAGCTGACATTCAAGTTTAGTTAAACAAAATTAAATTTTGTTTATAATTTTAGGATGCAGGTGACAATGCCGCTATTCGGTAGATCCAACGCCTGACATCATGCAACATAAATTATTATTTTTTTTTTTTTTAGTTTTATGCTCATGTACACGTCACTAATAGACAGATTAGAAATCTGATTTATTGCCAGTTTTTTTATTTACTATCTTCCTTAGAGAGAGAGAGAGAGAGAGAGAGAGAGAGAGAGAGAGAGAGAGGAGAGAGAGAGAGAGAGAGAGGCCGTTTTAAACCCATACAGTAGGCTTTCATTTGTTTGGTATCTAAATAGTACTTGTAAGATAAGAATAGTAATTATACCAAGATAAAAGCACGTTGTCAGACAATCCTTTTTTTTCCGATATTTCTTCGTTTCCCGTATTCGAAATTTTCGAAGCCCAGCAAATGCATTATAATGTTCACCTACTATTAGAATTATTAAAAGGTAAGTGAGGACATTGAATGAAGGTGATGCTGCACTATGGAAGTTGAGCATAGATTTCTCTATCTTTAGCTGGAAGGTCACTCCACATAAACAAGCTTTCCATAGTTCCTTATATATAACATATATTGTTTTAAATGTTCACTTTCATACTGTTACTTTTCAAAAGAATATTCAAGAGCACTAGGGAGACATACTGAAGATAAGCTGTTGAGGTTTAGAAAATTAAATTGATATGAAATACTTATTTTCTCATTTTAGGAATTCAAATGTCAGTTCTAGATCACTCTTGTCAATATCAATTAATTTCATACACTAATCTAAATTGTAAGCTTACATTCTTACACAGGGTTTAACCTCTTCGATACTTTAGTTTCGCCAACAATTCACCTTCCTGTTTGTATCCCAGACATCGGGTACTAATCTTTTTTGTTTAATGGCGAAGTACGAGGTAGTAACCCTTATTACTAATTATTCATAGAATATTAGCAATTCTTTACTATTGATTATTTGGAGCATACCAATTTCTTAGTACTAATTATTCATAGAGTACTGAGTAATTCTTACAAGCTAAGTATTGACTGATTACCTATCAATCTCTGTCGCAACTAGCTGTTAACTGAATACCGAGCAATCCAAGTTACTACTAATTATTGATAGAAGAAGACCTTGCAATCTTCATACTAGTAATTATAGATACCAAGTAATCTGTATACTAATAACTATTGATAGAATACCGAATAATTCCACCTCCTTACCCAAAGGTTCGTTTTGTGTTGCCATTTCAGAGATAATATATATCTACTTACAGAAATGTCTTTTGCTTAGCTGTAAAACAATTTTGGGGTATATTTTTTTTTTTACTCGAGAATATAACTGAAGTCATTTACTTCTAAATTCCATATTTGTGCTGGCCTTTGTATCAGCAAGCCTAAACTCTTTTTTCCCCTTCACAATTTGGTTATTCATCATTGCTTTGGAGGAATTCCATCGATAACATCATATATATATATATATATATATATATATATATATATATATATATATATATATACGTATATATATATGTATATATATAAATGCATATATTAGTGTATGTATGGTTATCATCCTTTCAATGAAGTATGCAAAATCCCTGTAATTTCAAGAAAAAACTCGTTCCAAGAAGGTACTGTACCAACCGTGTTTCACACAATTGTACATAATTCCTTTTGTATATATTATGCTTGTATCTTCGCTCCTCCCTCGCACTAAAACGAACATGAAAATTCCTGTCTGGTTTTTCCTCTGTGATATTGTCTGTCTTGTGAACTTGTCATGTCCTGTTGCCTTGAGGTTTTGTATATAAGGAGAGTGTTCCACAACAATATAACTCAGTCGTTTCCAATCTGCCTTTGATTTCACAACTCCTCTCTCGGCCCGTCACAGTACAAAGTTCAATCGAATACGGTTACTTTAGTTTCAGTTATAGAATCCATTGCATTGACCGGAATGGAAAAATTTAAGAATAACATCTCATTTAAAAAACATCTGCTTTCAATGGCCGATTTCAGAAACATGTATTCATCAACACAACTGTATTATTTGGAAGGATGAGCGTCTACACACAAACATATGAGGAAGGCTTATACCGTTGGATAAAACGTCCAATCGAAAGGGAAATTCTAATAAAATTCTGTCAAAAATATATATTTGCGTCGAAGGACAGTTGCCATGAGTTCTGCATATTTGTTTAAATGTAATTTTATTATAACATTATTACTGTTTTAACTTGAAGAAAACACCACGACATCTCTAAAATTCCAGTGTATTAAAACTCTACGGCTGTCTATCAATAGTGTATAATTATCTGTAGGTAGCAAAGCGCCTTTCTTGTGTGTGTGTGTGTATATATATATATATGTATATATATATATATATATATATATATATATATATATATATATATATATATATATATATATATTCATCAACAAAGCACATTTGCCTACTTTTGAGAGAGAGAGAGAGAGAGAGAGAGAGAGAGAGAGAGAGAGAGAGAGAGAGAGTAAATTTCACATATATACGTGTATGAATGTTATTTTGCCGTAATTTAACAGCCCTCTATAAAATTAAATCTGATTCAAACATTAACAGGGCCTAAAAATTAGCCGAAATAAATTACATACTATATGCATGTATAGGGACCATTTTTTCGCAGAATATTGAAACATGCATAAAAGTACAAATAGTAATGCTCCGAATGGCAGCTTAAGGAAGCATTAAAAGAGTAAGCCTTATTAAAGTGGGTAAAGCATCTCCGGTTCGAATAGATAGAAGTATTTGAGTAAATATTTTTCATTCGTGATAATTATGACCCGTAACTGATGCTGTACCCCTATAGATAACTGATATTTAAATGTTGTTACAGTTGAATTGGCACATATGTACTGATAACACGTACGTGTGTAAAGTCTATAATGAGTGATAGATGTGTGCCCGTTTCGGAGGGAGATCCAGAGATGCGTCCATTTTACAAACGTCATAACGATTGATAATTCCTCTGTTTAAACTTCCCGTCGTTAGGCCCAGTTTTAATGGCAGAAGATGATTACTAATGTGACTCCTTTTATGGGGAACGGTAAAGCGGCTGCATTCTGACAATGCAACAGAGGAGAACCACGTGAGTCAGGCTGCAGCTCTCCCCTAAATGGAAGTGGCTTATTCCTCTTTGCGGGCGAAATCTCCATGTAAGTTTTAATAGCGATAGTCTGGGAGTTTCCTCTCAATAATATAGTGTGTAGTTTCATAAAATTTTCTTATAAATTATGTAGCCAGCGTGTTTTTATTGTTTTCCGTAGACGAATTGTATATGGGCTTTTGTAGAGAATAGTCAAAATAATAATAATAATAATAATACTAATAATAATAATAATCATGTGATGCATTCAAAATTCTGATTGCTGACACTAGATTGGGGTAATGATACTCTCTCTTTAATTCTAGCATTTAGTTTCTTTTCACATACGTGCATGTGGTTTTCGAGCTCCGATCCCAGGTACTTTTGGTTATGGAATTCTGTGTTGGCCATCAATCGTTCTTGTTTACTTGGTGTCAGGTAGTTAAACAAGTAATGAGTTTCCTTTACTGGATTTACACTTGCTAAAATGAAATGAGAGAGGTAAATAAGATAGTTTGCGGTGTATGTTTTCATATTAGGAATATATCTTTATGATGTTATTTCTCTCTCTCTCTCTCTCTCTCTCTCTCTCTCTCTCTCTCTCTCTCTCTCTCTCTCTCTCTCTGTGTGAGAAACCGCTAAGTCCTTATAAACGAAGCACCTAAATCTAAGCTCTAATTCTAGAAGCCCAAAGACTATCATTTGAAAGTAATTTGTCGTGACAAATGTTCTCCAGTTGCAATGGACGAGTGAAAACATGTGGCTGGAGGTTATTCAACACCTTA
>NC_090746.1:37296689-37312467 GCF_036898095.1 Palaemon carinicauda | reverse complement strand
ACTGTGCTGGAGGTTATTCAACACATTGCTTCCACCTTGATTGTGTGAAGCAGACCTTTTAAAAGAGCATCGATGTAGACTTGTAAAGGAAAGAGCAGAACGCCTATTGTTAACTTATACGCGTGATTTATACGCGTTCTCGCTTTGCTGGAGGGATGGTGGGCGAGGTGGGGTGGGGTGGGCGTGCAGGAAGGCGCGGTTGAGATGGAGGGTGGTGAGTGCCGTGGCTTGTCAGTAGCCAGATGGAGGAAATGGAGGGGACTGAAGGTAGGGAGGCATTGCAGGAGGATGGGAGGGGGGGGGGGGGGGGGGCGATTAATAAGGTTGGACCGGGGAAGTGTTTTCATTCATTCTCTCTCTCTCTCTCTCTCTCTCTCTCTCTCTCTCTCTCTCTCTCTCTCTCTCTCTCTCTCTCTCTCTCTTTTTAATGGGATGTTCGCTAGCACATACGCATATAGAAGCCACGTGCGTTGACCCATGTGCCGCCATTCATTCACTGCATTTCATTCATTGTGTAGATAAGCAACGTGAAAGTGGCAGTGTACCCGATGTTGTATGTTACACCAAGGGTTTGGAAGTACATAACTGCATTAGATTTTGCCACTTGCATTCGTCAGCTGCATTCTTACATTATTATTCCCCTGAGACGCTCTTTCACTTATTCACTAAATCAATACTGAATAAACTGTATTTCCTGCAAGCCAATGTACAGTAGATAATAACAACATCTGGCCAGCCGTCAAATAAAACTGAGTAAACTAAAGCTGAACTATCGTTTATACATGTATACGATGTTCTGTATAAATATTTTCTTTTTCATGCCGTGAGCACCTGTGAAGCATAGTATTCTGTTATTAGTCAATTATTTTCTTCGAGTTATCACTCTATATTAAACATAGAGAATTATTGATATAAATTGTCAGAGGAATACCGTAGGTGTGCAAATTTTTTCTTCATTTTCAACAGTCTGCCAATTTCATCTAAATGTGCACTTATAATAATGTTTCTGTACGGCTTTTATGTTGTTATTATAATGAAATAAATGGTAATTTTTACTAAACGCGTCTCTCTCTCTCTCTCTCTCTCTCTCTCTCTCTCTCTCTCTCTCTCTCTCTCTCTCTCTCTCTCGTGTATATATATATATTTATATATATATATATATATATGTGTGTGTGTGTGTGTATATATATATATATATATATATATATATATATATATATATATTATATACTAAAGAGGTGGTGGCTCCAGGGAAAACAACATATCATTCACCGTTGCATTCACCTTCTGGTACTGAATCGCAGTGGATCCCTTATGCAGGCAAAACTTCTTAACACTGATGCTGATGCTCCGAACACTTCTATCCTTCCTTGACTCCAGCAGTTCCTGGACATTAAGACGCTTCTTTCCTAATATGTAACTCATACCTTCTATCAAACACATATCCCATTCTCTCTCATACACACACACACACACACACACATATATATATATATATATATATATATATATATATATATATATATATATATATATATAGATAGATAGAAGATATGTATATATACTTATATATATGTATGTATATATACATATATATACATATATGTATATATATAATTTGTTTGTTTGTCTATATATATATATATATATATATATATATATATATATATATATATATATATATGGTAATTTTACTCTATGCTATTATTTTGTGAATATGTAAACGTTAGAATATTTTTTTCTGTTTTTACAGCACATTGCATTTCTTTCATAGTAAAAAAATTAGGAAAGTGCATTGAACTTAGCCTATGAACCTAAAAGTAGCAACCCAGAACTCGTGATGATTCCGAGAAAAAAAAGTTCACTGTGCAAAGTTTGCGAGTATGTGCAGCGTGTGCTAAATGCGGACAGCAATGAACGTGCATAGCATGTAGAGATGGTTTGCCAGCTACACAAAAATCAAGCTTTATCATTATGAACTGTTGTGTAACATTCATGTTGTTTCGTTTCCAATGCTTGACGCTGATGTGCTACCGTCCCTGACTGGTGAACGCCATATTAGGGTTTGAGTCCTGCTCAAACTCGTTAGTTTCTTTGGTCGCTGCATTTTCGCCATCCTTTGGGGGAGCCTATAGGTCTATCTGCTGAGTCATCAGTAGCCATTGCCTGGCCCTCCTTGGTCCTAGCTTGTGTGGAGAGGGGGCTTGGGCGCTGATCATATGTATATATGGTCAGTCTCTAGGGCATTGTTCTACTCGATAGGGCAATGTCACTGTCACTTGCCTCTGCCATTCATGAGCAGCCTTCAAACCCTTAAACAAGAATGGTCTTTTCTTATTGTATACGAAACTGAGTGAAAGAATGTTTATACAAATTTAAACCTTGCCTATTCATTTGCACATGATCAAATAAACGATTAGTAATCCTATGCAGGGACTTGTATACTTTCTTTTTACGTCTAATGTAGTAAGTCGATTTACATAGTGCAATGAGAGAAAGCCAGGTAATGCACCACCGATGGCAAAGCCTTAACTATTCAAGGAATTCATTGGCAAGGACTACTAGTGAGGCAAAGCCTTGTCCAACCCTTTGTCCTTCTTTCATGAATTAAACATGTGAGAAGGTGTTGTTGAGTGTCCTCTGTTAATTATATTTTGCAAGTCCTTTTCTAAAGTAAAAACGCACACCGTAGACACTTGCTTTTATTCTCATTCTCTCCTTTCCTTTTTTACTTGGATTCATCTTGTCTTCAAGCACGCTACACGGTGTCACTCGACGTACTGAAAAACTTCATTCAACTGGCTCACACACGTTTTTATTCTCTATCTTTTATACAAGCTATATATGTGTGTGCGTGCGTGCGTGCGTGTACGTACATACAAGGTTACATACATATATCTTACTTAAGTCCGTTATCTCTCCCAGCCTCTGCATTCGGTCGATCCAACTATGAATGGGCCTCTATATATAGCCTTGCATTGATCGGGAACTAAGGTCGTATCCTTGAGCTGCCATCCCTTTGATATGTATATGTGCATTATCATATAATTATATATGCATATATATATATATATATATATATATATATATAATATATAATATATATATCTTATATATACATATATCTATATATATACATATATATATAAATGCTTGTGTGTATAAATAAACTTTTTGAGGTTGTTCTTTTACGTTTACCATTATTTTATGCTGTAGATGTCTTCAATCTTTAGAAGCCAGAAATAAGTCATATAGTAATTATATGTATGTATGTATAAATATATATATATATATATATATATATATATATATATATATATATGATTATTATGTGTGTTTTAATGCTATGTACATATATTGTGTGCTTATTCATGCGTGGGAAATCCCCTTCTTATGCTATTTACTTGGACTTATTCTATACATGACTTTCCTTCGTTTTCTTTCAGTATTCTTTAACGTAAGTATCGGTATATCCACATAAACACGAACGGGGAGAGAGAGAGAGAGAGAGAGAGAGAGAGAGAGAGAGAGAGAGAGAGAGAGAGAGAGAGAGAGAGCACCTAATTAGGGTCTTTTGTTAAGGTCATCTATTTTCTTGCCCCATAACCATTCATCCATGGCTGATAATAAGCAGTATGCAAATGAGCTCTCAAAAAGATGCATCAGTTTGCATTTATTATCTTGATCCTCCTTTTTTCTTCGTTCTTTCTCCTCAATGTTTACCTGGGTAAGTTTATAACAACTGTGTTGTGGTGACAATTTTTGTCTCTCAGAATTTTTTTCCTCATTTATATTGTTTGAATTTTGATGATATTAGATAGCCCCAGAGTTGACCTCAAATTCAACCTGCATTAAACAAAAACAAAACAAAATTCACCTTTCAGTATATCTTTTATGAACCGCTTTGGTACCTTTTTCATTTGCACTTTTTTTATTTCATAGTATTCTATTATCTCGTTCGTTAACTATGTTTCCTTTAAGATTATTCATGATATTTTTTATAAGGAAAGGAACACCCAGATCCTGTAAACCTCCTGAAATTCAAGATGATGAAAGAGATTACCCGATGTTCTGGTGGGCTTTGTTCTTATGTTCGTGCAAAGGAAAACGTGCTCTTGTTGACCCGGTATCTTCAAACGTTAGTTGGATATACTTATTTTCTGCTGGAGTTTTCTTGTTATTATATAATCCTTTTCTAAAATTTGTAATCTTTTTTCTAAAATTTGTAATCTTTTTGGCTAGTTGTAAGCACTTTTAATATTTGTAGTGATCCTTCCGGTGATGTCCCCTTTTTATAGGCTGTTTTGTAAGAATATTGATATTTTGTGAGACATGATGCAATAGAAATTTATTATTTGGTTAAGGCTTGGAACTGTATGGGCCAGAGATCTTTAAGAGATCAATTAGATGCGTCTTACATAACTTGGCTTCTCAGTGATTCACATTATGGTAATCTCTTAATTGTAGTTCAGAAAATTAAGAAACGGATTATTCACAAACTTTGATTTTAATTTGGCATATATCTGTCTTCCAGGGGAACCAAGTCTTATTGATATAGAAAATGAAACTGCATCAGTAAATCAGGATCGGAAGGCGGGGGAATTTTAGCAAATGTACAAGTCATGGTACCGTATAGACCAGGTTCCTTACACGCTGCTTTTCGTAGGGTCTGTAGTTTTATTTTATGAATGGTAAATTCTTATGATACAGAATAACGTAAACTGGTTTTAATATATGTGAAATGTAAACTCAAAGCATTTAGGCAATCCAAGGTTTCTGGTTAATGTTTATCATAAAGAAAAAAAAAATGAGGGTCGTTATATATTTGTCACACATTGCTATACCATGACAGAGAATGAATGGTAATCAGGTCAAGACTTTCTCTCTCTCTCTCTCTCTCTCTCTCTCTCTCTCTCTCTCTCTCTCTCTCTCTCTCTCTCTCGTCTCCGTGCGTTTCTCCTGGGACTCCTCTTTCCAGCGTACCTTCCCAAGGTCATCCCGAAGCTCTTTTCGCAGAAGGGATGTACATGAAAGCTAAATGAAGCTATCGGCGGAAAACGGCAATTTTGCTCCGAAGTTTACGAGCGGCGGTAAATTTTTGGAAGTTTGGAGTCTGTTTCGCGGATCCCATGGAACAACTCCCTTAGACGAAAGGTGCCATTTTTTCCCCCGTGTGCCCCAGAAATCGCTTGACAATAAACATCTCTGAATCATCATCTATTAGCGTGCCTTTTCCCATTCGTATGTGGTATGTACTTCTGTAATTAGAATTAGTAATAGCCTTTTTATCTTTCCTAAAGAAATTAATTTTTGCATGCGAATTGTACACAAACGCAACAGTCTTGCCTTCTCAACTGTAAGGCTCAATACTACACAGTATTTCAGTAGGTTTATTCCAGTTGTGGCCGAGTTGAAGATTAATCTTTATAATCCGTTTGTTGAATCGTTGAAACTTGTTGCCAGATCTGTTATGTTAAAAATGTTGACAAGAGTCGCGTTCATAGTTTATGGACGTCGGATGTATTTTAACATTGTTTCTATCTATTTTACATATTTTCTATTATTTCTCATACATAGCTTATTCGTTATTTCTCTATATTCTTACCTCGCTGGGCTGCTCTTCCTGTAGGAGCCCTTGGCCTTGTAGCAGCTAGCTTTTCCTATTAGGGTTGTAGCCTAGTAATTAGAACTGTTTTGTCCTACTTTTTTTTTATAATAGCCGTATTTACACAAATTTTTCAAAGGTATTTTCATTAAAAAAAAAAAAAAAAAATCCACTAAACGTACCATGATGAAAATGTCTCCAGCTTTTGAATATCCCTGTAAAACTGTGAATTTGTATTAGATGAGAACAGGTATATTTATGCATTATACCCGTAGGTGTGTGTATTTTTCGGTTTATTTCCTATTTTGTAACCTAGTGAATAGCTTGTTTATTTATTTTCCGTAAATTCTATACTTCTTTTGTAACAGGGGTTACAATTATTCACTTTGTTTTATGGTAACCTGATCCACGCATATCAGCCTGCTAAAACCGTATGCATGCATTAGACTTTTGTATAGCCACTGCACCTTTTTTTTTCCAACTGTCACTCTGAGTGTGTGTATGTGGGGGGGGGGGGGTTGACGTCGAACCGGTGGGCTATATGATACAAGGGCGGTCAGAGCCAGTCGCGCCTTCTTTTTCATTCCATTTTTCAAGTTTATTTTTGATGAGGGACGGCTTTCTAGGTGTTAACGTGTTCAACCGGTTGCAGACGACAAATTACATGAGAACAAAAGTGAGAATGTAGGTAAATGTGTGTAAAAATGGTATGATTGTAACAGGGCAAAAGCAGAAATTCTGATTATAATGAGTGTCTAGTTCAAGAGATATCAACTTAGAATTATCAAATATGATTACTTGACATCTTTCGATGATTGAAATGATACCTAGATTTACTAAAAACTTAAATTTTTTCCCTTAAAGTGTCCTGTAATAACGTTTAGATAACACTTAACAATAAGGAGTCCTAATTATAAAACGTTGTAATCATTCATCAGTCCCTTTGTGCCTGTCATTGCACTTTTAAGAGCTTTTGGTAGCGCCAAGATAAGAAATATTAGATGAACTGAATAGCAGAAAACATGATCGAAGGCAAAAATCAAAGCCCCAAACTTTGCTGTGAAACCAAAATTAATAACCTTCTTGATGTGGAAATCCGAAGTGACATTAAATGCAGATCTTTTTGAGAGTATCTTCCTATTTATCAAATAGTAACAGTTGTGATATTCGATGTTTTAAAAATAAATGCAAAATCGTTAGCTTATTTCTATGTGCTAGTTTCATCACCAAAGAAAGTTTGATATTACAAATATCATTATTATTGCCTACATCAAATTAAATCCTTTTCTCGTTGATCACATTAAGGTCAGGTCGTGGTACCTAAGTTTTCAGGAACTTCGAGACCTTGCGGTGGACTCTGTCCTTATTGATTTTGTAAAGAAGACTTCTCCCTCCTTATCATTTGGCAATGGCAAATGGCGATCATCTGAAATATCTTGAGAAATGAATTCCCTGTAAAGTTGACTGTGTGAATAGAAAATTTATTTCGTTCTCAAATTATTCCACATTACAATTTTTTCCAGTTAAATAACGTAAGAACCACAGTTAGTTACAGTTTTTGCTTCAGTAGGTTGCTTTTAGTAAAATATTTTTGGCGAAAGACAATTCATATAGTTTCAACGTATTATTTCAAAAGACTTCAACTTATTTTGTGATAATGTTATTAGGCTAAAGTTGAAGCCCATGAAATATTTTGCCAATACCACCGCATCTTTCATAATCTTCCCAATAATTAATATCTTGAAGCGAAGGAAGTAAAAATATTAAGCGTCCATTTTCTATCCATTAAACTGCTCTAGGTTCTGCTATATGTTACTCTTATTATTCTGTGCCAGCCAACCCACACACGTTCATCATCAGTTGTAGTCCCTGTTTAGGTATGTATGTAAATCTTGAGTAACTCTAACGTAATATATTACTAATCACTCCGTCTCCATTCCTTTTTACTAGCATCGTATCATTCTCTTATCCATTTTCCTTGCATAAGCCGTCTAACTCGTATCATTTTCGTTCTTCACACTTTCCCCATACTTCCCTGGACCTTTTCCCCCATCCACCACCTTCCCCCCTCATATCCCCTTACATACCTGACAGGTTTTTTTCTTTCTTTCTTTTTTTTTCAGCCAGAAAAGTGTGTCATTCAGGTCAGACGAAATTCTTCGGAGTGATTTGCCTACCAATAAGTTTTGTCTTGGTCAAGGGGTAATGCTTGTCTCTTGGGATTCTCTCACTAGTCTTCGACCTTCTTTTATTGTCGAGTCATAAAATACTTCCATATGTATTCTTAGCAATACTTGCAATGTAATGCTTATGAGCAGATCACTGTTGTTACTCTCTTAAGATACATAACTCATCATAAATGGCGCTCAGGTCTTGTTGACCCACGGTCAAGGTATACAGTATTGGCTTAACCTTGTTACCGCAAAAGCGTCGTAGCATAAAGGACTGACTATACTGTACCTTCATCACTTTGGTAAATTTATTTTCACGCATAGATAAATATTTATTCAACCAAACTCTATCCACGAATTGGATAACTCGACATTTATTTTCAGTTTTATGAAACCTTAAAGGTAATTATATATCTGTGGTATGACAGGTGACCCATTATCCCTTTGGATTATAATGGTATCATTAAGGAAGCAAGGAGTTCATTAATCATTATTAAAGCTAATGAAATACATAACGCCTGATGTACTTCCTTGTGACTGTTGGCTACAAAACCGTTATGTTGGATGAAGAATAACGACACCGACTTAGAATGTTGTAACATTAACTTTTCATCTTTTCAAGATTAGTTAAATGTTATTGGCAGTTTCTTTGTTTTTTTTTTTTATTCCTTAATGTTTCTTACCAAAATTTGGTTTTGAGATCCAAGGGCTCTTTGCATGATTAAATGTTCAAGTTCTTTACACTAAAGTGATTTTAGAAGTTACAGGTTTTTTTATATTATTATTATTATGATTATTATTATTATTAGTATTATTATTATTATTATTATTATTATTATTATTATTATTATTATTATAGTAAGGAACGTTGCCGGACTATGTATATGGAAGAAGCAAAGAAGACGCGAATAGTTTGGCAAAGGTCTTTATAATAAAGTAATGACCAGTGAAAGACAGAAAGAGAGACAGCAAAAATCTGGTTGTGGCGTTGATCCCTGACAGGGCTGAGTAACACTTGAGAGCCCATCGTAGGATAACAGTAATCAGAAGGGAAACCATCGTAACACGTAAGTCATCACCATATATCCGGTCCTTCTCTGTAATTAGGGAGGCATGTGACGCCCTCAAAGGAAAGAAGCATGGGTGGAGGAAAAAGAAAAAAATGCAGTAGAAAATTTTTGCCGGAAGACAATTCGCTAAATTGCTTCAGAGTATAGATGTAACGACCTTTTCATGTGATGAGGTTTATAATGGACAGAGTTAATGTCCTGATTGCGTTGACATTTATAGGGATTCGGAGGGGCCTTGGAATTCTTCCTTATACGATGTGTTCAGTGTTATTCACATTCCCTTTTTCTGCACGAATTGGTATATTGGGTAAAAAACACACCTGTTTGTAAAGGTTTTGATCAAAATTGAGTCTATCTAATATAAATTCAGATATATTGTTGCGGAAATTAGTGACTTTGAAGTCAAGTATGTGATCGAATTATTTGTTGTATAAAATACCACATTTCTTTGTCTATTATTCCATACTCCTAACCGAGAATTAAGTCGGTTTATCTGTTTATTCGTTGATACATTTTTATCTTATTTCAGATATATTTAGATATATATTTTGGCTCTTGTTTTTACCCAATTGAGTGGCAAGAGCCCCTTCTTAGGAAAAGCTTAGATAAATAAAAATTAATTACCTATTTTGACACATTATTCGCTCTTTAATCACATGATATTTCCTTAAAGAAAATCAATAAACTTTTTCCGTGTTATTACGAGTTAATTGCAAATTGTGATTATATATTCATTCCATTATGGCTAGGCATTACGTTGTACTTTGAGAGCAAAGGTTTTTGGAGGAATCATTGAAGCAGGCATGATGGTTTATCAGAACTACTTGACCATAGAAAAGATATCGTTAAGAGTTAAGTTAAATCTTGATAAATATTCACTCTTGAGTACTTGATTAGTCTTTACGTAATTTATATAAAAAAGACGAATAAACTTAGATTTGATCTGTGTTTTGAAATATTCTCTCCCTCAGTAGCGTATATGAATTTCTTGACGTAATAATTAAGAAATTTGGTTGATATAAGAAATGATGCAATTGAAGTTTCATCCGTTTTCGATTTGAGCCCTATAGATAATTGTTAACTTCTATGCCATGGCTTTGTAGTAAATAACTTTAGTCCGTATCACATGAGCAGTGTCCCTGGAACATTTTAAAAATCCAAATATGCACGAAGTGTGGACTATTTCCTTCAAGTAACAGATAGCTTACCTTATTTCATTGATTAAGACCCTGTTGATTTCAGATTTGTCCGTCCATGCACAGCTAAGTACATAATTATGCCAACAAAGATATTAACACGATTACGTCAAATTGTGTATGTCAATACGAAATCACTCTGTCCTCGAAAAACAATCTTTAAATCTATGCTAGCAGGTGTCAGAACCAAACTTTCACTACAGTGCGATGAGAACGGCTTGGTAGGAGAAGCAGTGGAAGATTTCTGATAAATTTAAGCTTATTTGTGTGAAAATAATTTCCAAATCCTTCGTCTCCTAAGGGAAAGGTTCACAAATTAAATTATGAGTTGCAACGTTGACCAATCCACTTTTTTTATTTAACATTAATGAACATTTAGATATTCTCTCTCTCTCTCTCTCTCTCTCTCTCTCTCTCTCTCTCTCTCTCTCTCTCTCTCTCTCTCTATGCCTAGCTTATAAGTTGAGAATAGTGATAGTAACGACTTATAAGGAAAAAGAACCCAGAAAATAAAGCGCAAGGTCAAAGTTATACGAAGCCTGATACCATCAGTAGCCGTCTTGAGAAATCAGGAGGGGTGGTGGTTGATTTCAAGAGTACGAATCGAATGTAATATATATAATGTTGGTCGTTCCAAAATTAACAACTTTTAAAAGGAAATGACATTTTTATTTTTCAAAATATGTAATTTTAACTGCAAATTTCCTTTCTGTAAAGAAGTGCCCGTGCCCACAGGAAGTATACCATTGTATTTCTTGTTGGTTTAGAATGAAAAGACTTTCCGTTTCTCTTGAAATCAGTTAAAGAGGGATTTGCATTTGGCAGAGGTTCAGGAGTAACAGGATTAAAGTTTTGGTATTCCCCTTGTTAAAGTGACTGAGGAACACTTGACCACGGTGTTGTGAAAGTTCTTTTTATAGTTGCTTAGTCCTAAGAATTACGACTGAAGTATCCCTCTATTAAAGCTTAAAAGAAAAAAATATGATAACTCAGGCCGATATAGAATTGATTTTAGAATGACGATAATTTTCTTAGATAAGACTGATGACATTTCTCGGGACTCATGTGTAATGTTTGTACATGCTAGTGCCAGATAATATGGGAGGATCATGATTTATAACAAAATGTAATTAAGCCTAGAGAAAAAAAAAACCGCTTTGTACCCCGAAGGTGCGTGCTCCCACTAGAAGAAAAATCTTCGCAATATTTCGAGAGGTTCAGGACAGACTAACCACTTTTGTGAAAGAAGCTGCGGCCTTTCTTGGGTGCTGTATGTGAAATATAGCCTAATTTGATTTTTTTCTAAGTTACTAATGACTCCCAGGAAATACCTCAAATAGCCTGCTAGCATAGCCTCAATAAACTAAACTAGACCAGATTGTCTATGAAAATGCAAGATTTGAATGAATAAGTTACTAAAAATGTAATTACAAAAATACTTATGAGTTAGTCGTTTATAATTTTTTTTTTCTAGAACAGACCAGTGTAAAAGGTCCATATAAATGGCTATGCAAATGAGACCCTTTTAAAAATTAATGAGCAGTGATCACACTTAAGAGGCCATCGGCCTCCCATTCCAATAAGAGTACCACAAATATTTGTTCCTTTTATTTCATCCCTTCCCTTCCCGGACACTAATTTATTTGCGAAAATGGGTGTCGCTCATAACCATCGATGTTTCTCTTGTTTGTCTGTATAGTTGCATATTGAAATGTCGTATTGTTACTTGTTGAATTAAACTGAACCTTATATGTGCAAGGGCTGCTGCAACAGTATTAGTTTTATATAGCTTGTAACAAGTAACTTTTTTCCTTATCAAGGGGAGGCCGACAGAACAAGCAAGCAAATTCACTCATGAACCTCGGTTCCAAGGGAAAATACGGTAACGGAAAGAAGAAAAGAAAAAAGTAAACGAAAATAGTATAGTTGTAATAAGACAGGCTTTGTGCAATTTTCCGCTGATATTGATGACATATTTGTCTGTTTTATATGGGATATATATATATATATATATATATATATATATATATATATATATATATATATCACACATATCTATATATATATACATATAGATATGTGTGTAATATATATATATATATATATATATATGTATGTATGTATACATACATATATATATATACATACATATATATACATATGTATACATACATATATATATACATACACATATATACATACATACATATATATATATATATATATATATATATATATATATATATATATGTATATATACTGTATATATATATATATATATATATATATATATATAGATAGATATGTGTGTAATATATATATACATATATATACATATACATGTATATACATACATATATATATATACATATGCATGCATATATATATATATATATATATATATATATATATATATATATATATATATTACGGCCGGCGAATTACGTAAATTCCCGAGCTCCAATACTCACCTGTTTTATTTTACATAAAGCTGATACACACGAGAAAGTACCTCGAGCTCTGAGAATAATATGCAACTCCCAGACGGCAATATATATGAACAATGAATATCTATAAGGTCTCTAACGTTACTCAAAACAAAAACTAGGTGATTACTTTACTTGAACTATTCTAAAATCAGCCCCTTACTTTGGTTCTTAGTCAGAGGTAGCTATACAAAATGCTTCAAGTATTGGTGATCAAAATAATACACAATTTATAAAAATAAATATTTTCTATAAAAATTAACAGCAATTCAAAAGAATTAACACAAAAAAAAATAAAAAAAAAATTCACTCGAAATATGAGATCTGAACTAAACCTTAAACTAAGACCAAAGAATAGACTTTAAAAAAAAAAAAAATCTACAGTCACTTAGTTCGCTGGAATTAGTTTTTGAAAATGTTTAATTCTGATAATTAATGAAAAGAGTTAACACTTTAACACTCGAATGAATAATCCATTAATGAAATTTACACATATGTAACTGTTACACTTATGTCTTTTGGTTCACACAAGATTGCAGAATGGTTAAGCAAAATTTTTAATGAACTTCACTGTTTAACCTAATCTCACAGGGCCAGTTACAAAAATTTACATTATAAAATGTACTTACATTAGCACACTACACTTTTAACTAATCACCCAATAATATCACCAACGTTTGGACAATACCATACACGTTATACTTGGATAGAAATCACTTATTCACATTTGAGAAGAAAACACTTTACACACTTGAGAGGAGAGAGGGCTGGTGAACGGTGGCTCTTCCAAGGGGATAGGCTGAATCTCTTCTGCTGCTTATGCATTGTTAGGCTCTGTATATATTAAATTAGTTTATCTAGAACCTTCCAGGACATCGTCTAGAAGCTTGGGGGCAGGGCTACGGCACCAAAGTTGCCAACTTTTCAAGTCGAGGAAGGGTACTTACGTACATGGCGAAGCAAGTCTCTCTCAGCGAACTCCACCCACCTTCCTCTCGTTACCTTAAAAAAAAAAAAAAAATCTAACTAGAATTTTCATGCCTTATCTGACCATGAGGAAACATAAAAATGATGTAATCCCTCATGCTCAAACCTCGTGTGTCATACAGCATACCTAAAGTTAACATAAGACTTCGTAACAAAACTACATGAAATAAAAAGTTAATTCTTTAAAATAACGTAAATTTACATATACGAAACTGAATGAAAACACAATTAAATAAATGATGAAAGTCTTATGTAATTTACATGCATAACTTAATCCTACGTGAGCGGAACTCACCTTACGAGCTGGCTATATATCTCTTAAATACACAAGTAAAATACATGAGTAAAATATTTACTCTTACGCTAGACCAGCTTCGTAAGAATATCAATATATATTCACAGTATACATATATGCTTTCCCAGTTATCTTCCATGACTGGGCCAGCTAGCACCAGATGATGTTACCATTCTGGTAGTCAGGAATTATATATGGTGTGAGGATGCTCTGCTGAAACACTTCTTTCCATTTTCTATTCAAGAGAGACTTGTGCTGATGGCATCTGATTCCCAAATGTTAGAGGCTTATTCTCTGACTTGTCTTTTCTCTCAATTTACCATCATCTATCATAACTACACCAAAATACTAATACAAAAATAGCAGTTCCACTTTTCCATAGTCCAAATAAAGATTCATTGCTCCATCATCCTGGTTTTCAGTGGGCCAAGTAACCTAACTCTTTCTTATAATTACTCTTAACAATCTTCTTTTTCTAATACTTTTAAACACTGCCAATAGTTTCTGCTACCTCTCTCTCTCTCTCTCTCTCTCTCTCTCTCTCTCTCTCTCTCTCTCTCTCTCTCTCTCAGCAACGATATGGCACCGTGTTCAAATCTCGGACCAGACGAGGGGGAACAGACGGGTGCGTTCCTAAAACTGAGAATGTTTATTCACCTAAGCAGTCAATTATGTACTTTGCAACAATAGTATTATTATTATTATTGTTATTATTATTATTATTATTATTATTATTATTATTATTATTATTACTTGCTAAGCTACTGTACAACCTTTGTTGGAAAAGTAGGATGCTATGCCCTTGGACCCCAACAGGGAAAAAAGAAGTAAATTGTTAAATGACACCAGTCTCATGAGCCAATGAATTACATTTGGAAGGACACAGTAAGATGTAGACACCAAATAAACAACTGAAACTTGTTCGGTTCTTGTTAGTATAAGTTGGCTTCTACTTCCTCTAACAAATGATAAATATGCCTTTTTGTGTGTTCTATGATCGACAGATGTTTAATCTGAAAATGCACATGCCATAGGGCTTACGTTTAGTATCATATGTGTTGATTTATCACGCTGGTTATGAGTATTTTTTGTCGAGAAAATTAGGAGAGTTTGCCCTTTAGTAAGTTCCTTTTCACCACAGCCCCTTCTTTATTAACGTCCAATGCTCGAATTTGAGCCCCGTGGCCAGTGAAATTTCGGATGTTCGAGGAAGAGTCCATTATGAAGCCATGATTACCGTGTTATTAACTGATCTCTGCCGATGAAATTACAACGTGTGCAAAGGTTTGTTATAGTTTACGAGTGTTGCCACGTCAATGTTGCAATTGTTCGTTATATTCTCCCTCTCGGAGCCTACGCCTGCCAGCTTTAGTTTGAAATTTGATTGAATCCCACCCTTTTATCAATGCCCATCTTGCTGGAGTTGAAGTATATCCCATATGCTCTCCGCGGAAATGTTATTTGTCTATTTCACCGTCGGAATGAGGTTTCATCTAGAAAGAGCTCAGATTTGAGGTCTGCACTTTAGCGTCGCACTCATTAGGTACTCCGTAGTTTACCAACCGATTGTCACCTGTTAGGTGTCAGGTCTACGATGGCTGGATAAGAGGTGATTATCCCTCATACCGAGTCTTATTCGTGCCGTAAATGGGTGCACTTATACCCTTGTAATGTAGGCCGCTGGAAAAGATTTTGCAGGAGTGGCTCTGTCCCTACGGAACACCTGCAAGTATTTGCCCTGCTGTCGTTGGTCTGTTAACATGAAATTTAATCCACGATACAAATTTGATATGGGTTTTACTTACGATTTATCCACCTGGTTTGCAGTATTCATTATACCACAATGAAATTTCATTATTCAATGCAGGTACTGTGGATTTGATACGTCCTGCATAATGAATATATGCATGGGAATCGTTATTGCCTGTCAGTCAAATCTTGTGGTTTGATTTTATTCTTCGTCTATTC
>NC_090746.1:37289189-37294189 GCF_036898095.1 Palaemon carinicauda | reverse complement strand
CTACTCGGGTATTATTATCTATAAACACAAGGTAACCTTGACCGATCATAAACTATCAGGGGCATTCTTATGCAGAGAACTGGTCCTATAATAAAGGTGGACATTATAGTCCCCATCATAAACTGTTGGTTGTGGGTCGCTCCTGCTGATGGTCCTAGATGCTGCCTTTGAAGTAATGCGTCTTGATTTCAAATTACATCCACCCTCTGTCATACGCCTTCTCATTTTCCTCTTCCTTATCCTCCTAATTATAACATACTCACACACAAAACAACGCACGCATTCACACACCTATCCAGGAGTGGTGTTGCGAGCGAAAGGCTCTGGCTGTGTAGAACGTGGCCTCTTTGATTACCCTCTCCCCACCATTAATGTACATTAGCTATTGTTGCTCAAAATGATGATAATAATGAAAGTTTATTTTCTAATTATTTTTACTAAGTAAGAGGAGCAACTCTGTTATCGGGTATTGTTTAGTTTCTGTGTATTGCAACTTGACCTCCCAACATTACTGCTTTGTGGGGTAAGAAACGCCCCCTCATTTTATTGTATGCATTGTTATCATTGCCCAGAACTATTTGTCGCTGTATAAACAATTTGAACGTGTGGAATATTGATTTTCTCGCTCCCAGTCTAGCTAGACCAAGCTCTAGCTAGACCTATGGCTCCTCAAGCTCCACCAGCAGAGGCCGCGTGGAGCTTGGCAGGGTCCTATATCACGCCCATTATAGAGGTTCTCCATCAAGGGGGCCCGGTAAAACGGGTATGGTTTGGAGACTCTTGTTCCAAGTTTACCATCACGAAGGGGCCCCAGGCGGGCGTAAGAGAGAGAGAGAGAGAGAGAGAGAGAGAGAGAGAGAGAGAGAGAGAGAGATGGAGATGCTTTGGGGCTTGCCTTGAGAAATAATGTATACCGAGTCAAAGAGTTTGCCGTTCTTTTATTGCAATAATTGAACTGTCGAAATACACGAAGTAATTTGTGTATTCATGGTCTCGATTGTATCTTTTGAGTTCCCCAGTAATCCTCACATTTCTAAGCGGAGCCTATCATTGAAATATTTAGTTAGCTACAGTATATAATTGTTCGAATGGGCTTCTTTGGGACCGTTTCCCAGATGGTCAAGTCTGGAAGTGAGAGAAGTGAAATTTAGTTTTTTCATTTATTTTCCAAGTTTTGTATATTTTACTTATTTGGAAATTTTGAATACTAGTATAAAACTTTTATTTATTATCCTTATTCATAGGACAAGATTGCCTTATGGCACTGCCATAATGGCAGATCTCACTTTTGATTTTCAACAAGATTTGTCGTTCCTGAACAAACATGCATGACTACTATCAACGTTCATTGTCCATGTCCAAATGCCATAGTTATTCGTCCTTTATAGATCAATTTTGTTGTCATGACGGGAACCGATGCAAATGAAAATTTTCCATCCACAAGAGAACAAGCATTTGCTCAAAATAATTGACATTTGTCTGAAAGAAATGTAGATCCCGTTAAAATTCGACTAGAACTTGAGATGAGGAATGGCATTCTAATAGAAATATATTCTAAATTTAAATGAGTTTATTAATAGTGGTCCAGGATTTCAATTTTATATACGTTTGTCATGGGAGATTAGAAAATTGGCCATTTTATAAAGACGAATGCCTAGAAGATCATAAGTCCTCTAAACCAGGTGTGCTTTACTCAGGAAAAAAACGAGTTGTACAATCTTCTCAGCGAGAAAGAGGTTTGACTGCTTTTATCAGATATTCATATATCAGTCGGTATTTGATAACGAGATGGTCTTATTGTTAGAGTGCTCAATGTATAATTTTCACCGGGGAACGGTTGACTCTGTTAAGTGTTGCTGGTTTTATCATTCATTGAATTAAGCCGTATATATCACAGAGGAAGTCACAAAAATGCATATTATTTGCCAAGCCTTCCTCCCTTCTCTAACGGAGAGTTAATTGGAGAGGCTGGCGACAGTAGTAACTCTGCAATGCTGTTGTTTCTGAGGACTGAAAAAGTGCAGAGCATCATGCGATATAAACATCCGAAAATCATTATTCACCTCAACAGCGTAAAATGAATGTTAAGTATTTGTTGTGTTAGAAATATCGCCACCCACAGACAGTTAATTATTGCAAATAAGTAGTAATTACAGTCGGAACATAAAAGTGCAATCTTAGGAGACAAGTGTTGCTGAAATTACTCATCAAGAGTAGTTCAATTTAATTACGCTAATCCATACCATTCAGAAGAGGTTGAATAAATTTAATGCAAAACAAGTTTTCTTAAAGGCTTATCTCCAGCAGCAGGAGTCCAGACAAACGTTACGACTTAGTTGAATGGAATCTGCTGGGAGGCTCTTTTTTTTTACTTATGCCTTAGAATCAAATAATATTTGCGACCATAGTTTTGTTGTATCCAGGGGATGCCGCTAAACTTATGCCTTAACCCTAACCGACCGACCCTCTGCTAAGATTTACGACAAACACGTACGTCACTTCCTGTCTTCGTCGTAAACAAAGTCTCACATAATCTTTTCTTCTTTGTTTGCTTGACTTTTTGTAAATGTCAAAGAGATGTGTCGTTCAGGGTAAACATCAATCTGTTTGCGAATTTATTTACTATTTAAACCGTTTATTGGCCTCTTCTCTAAAGGAATTAGCTGTTTAAATCATTTTTATTTTTGTGTTACAAGTTACTAACTTGATACTTGAATCTGAATATTCTTTATTTTTTGATAGAGTTTTTGAAGAGATAAATATGATAATTTTACGAATAAGTAACAAAAGAATCATATGTACTATATATACCATAATGTTTATATTTCGATCAAATTTAGTGTAACTTTTAAGATTTGTTAGGCTTAGGATTAACATGCAAGATAAGGCTCACTGGACAGACAAGAAGGCCCTGAAATAAGCAAGATAAAGCGAATTCTGACCGTTGCTTCTATCTGTTGATAAGAGAGAAGGCATGGGGGGAGATGACCTCTGGGAAGAGAGAGAGAGAGAGAGAGAGAGAGAGACCTCCGGTGAACATGTTCCATTCCTAACCAAGACGCATCTCAACAATATAACCTCAAAGGAGTAGGCCAAGGCAAAAATACTTTGTCACCAGTGAAGGCCGGGTGTGACTCGAATCAACTCTGTCCTTTACATAAGACCCCGCTTTTGTAACGAACCACCAATAGAAAAAGAGACAATGGAAATTTGAAATTGAACTCCACTACAAACCTGTTCTACCACTTAGGCCTAGGGAATCGATTTGGAAATAGTTTAGTGTACCTTTTTTGCAGTTCAGTCGATATTTCGACACACGTGTGCGAAATTGCTACTTGAATGGAAATTTACTTTGGTAAGTTTAAACGAAGCTGAAATCTATATCTTTTTAATTTGCTGCTTAAATAAATACCTCTCACTCATATACGTACATTTATATATATATATATATATATATATATATATATATATATATATATATATATATATATATATATATATATATGTGTGTGTGTGTGTGTGTGTGTGTGTATATATATATATATATATATATATATATATATATATATATATATATATATATATATATATATATATATATATATTCTACGTTTACATGTTTTATATGCATTTTTTACGCTTACTCTTTATTTTTGTTGGTTTAAATAACAAGTTAATGACGTTCGTATAAGTGTAGTATTTATGTTGCCTGGATCTCAATATTTACAGTGTACTTCCCTTATCTTTCTGTAATTTATGATATGAAGCACAGAGATGCTCTGCTTAGTGCAATTCTAATCTCCCGTTAATCCTTGCAAAGACTGCAAATAAAGCTGTAAGCCCATGCCAAGTTATTCCTTGGACCTAAGTTTTCGTTTTTAGAAATTGCTCTCGTAGGACTTACATTTTGAGTCGCATTAACTCTCATGGATTGGATTCTTGGGCGTGATAAATATTACCTTCACGAACGAGGATAACGTCAAAGTTTTTTTTTTTCCTAAGTAAATCATCACTTTGTTATCACCTTTACTATAATATTTGCTTGATATTTTCTTTCCTGATTATACTCCTTATTTTAGTCTGTTAGATATTTGTAATGATTGCAAATTAGCTGTGGTTATTTTCATATTGAAATAATACCGTTCATAACTGTAAGATTTATTCCTGTGTTAAAGTTAGTATATTTTAGTATTAATTCCATTTGTGTCTGTCTAACGAAAATCGTCCTTAGACCAGAGAATATTTTGGGGTTTAACCATGAATTTCTATTTATTTTTAAGTAACGGAACATACTTACCACCCATCTCTTCCATGCACTGCTTAATTTGGATAGCACTAAATAATTTTCTGCCTTCAAGATTATTGAAATTTTTTATGTCATCGTTCGGTATGCTTTATTAAGATCATTTTGATCCTTAGTCTTAGGAACTACTAATAACCTGATATTCGTCAGGGAGCAAAAACCGACAGATGTTTGTCTTGATAAACCCAATTTTCTCTCTCTCTCTCTCTCTCTCTCTCTCTCTCTCTCTCTCTCTCTCTCTCTCTCTCTCTCAAATTTACACGATTTCTTTGTGATCAATGTCATAGGCTTAGCATAGAAAGGGAATCTTAAGCCTATTGTCTTAACTAAGTAGTCTGAGCTGTTTACGGAAGTGTAGTTGAAATATGAAGTCAGAAGGTGTGGTCGAGTCTGGAAGTAAATCGAGAGACGTTGGACTTTGCCCTTTCGAAATATCACATGACATAGAAAACAACTCTGGGGTCTTCTTTCGGAGGAAGGACCTTGAATGATAAGGTAGAAAATTTAGAAATTAAGAAGAAAATAGCTTGGAAATATGTCAAGGATAACAAGATGGAAGACAGCACACACACGCGCACACACACACACACACATATATATATATATATATATATATATATATATATATATATATATATATATATATATGTGTGTGTGTGTGTGTGTGTGTGTATGTGTGTGTGTGTGTATGTGTGTG
>NC_090746.1:37209189-37281689 GCF_036898095.1 Palaemon carinicauda | reverse complement strand
GTGTTTGAATATATTCATAGGCAAAGATCAAGTATGGCGTTTTGATCGTATGTTTTCGAGAAAACAAATATTCAAAGATATTCCTGAAGATTACACCACCTCAGATATTTTTTTTTTTTCAAATCTATATGAAAATATTTCTTTTGAAAAAGAATTTTACATTTATTGCTTGTTGGCATAAGAATTGATAAAGTTTTGCAGCGACCTGCTTTTCGTTTGAGCAGTGCAGGATGCTTCGAATTCATCCAGTCTGTTAGAATTTTAAATGTTTATTTCTATTGGCATTTACTCAATTTTTCTCTTAATTTTTTTCTCGGGACTCTATTCTGTGATGGATTTTATAGCATGTTAATGGACCAATTCATTTATTTATTTTTCGTGTGTACACATTCTGTATAATAATAATAATAATAATAATAATAATAATAATAATAATAATAATAATAAGCCGACATCATCCCTTAGTCAGACGGCGGTGTACTAAAGCTACCGTGTGTCGTCATTGTGGTCATTCATATATTTCCCTGTTTGTCAAGTGAATTTGCCTCATAAACTGTCAAAGCAAAGGAAGGAAAGAAGAGCTTGCCAGCTTTAAGTGGCGTTTGCCGGGATGAATGGAACTGACCATACCTGTCAAAGAAAACCTTTTAGTGGGCAATGCAGCCGTGCTACAATCATGGAGGGGGGGGGGGGTTTGACGTGTGTTTGAAGCGGGTTTTTGTCAACACGTTTCTTTGTGACGCATTGAATGAACGCACGCAAATGCAAGAAAGGTTTTTGGTGGTGTTTACTTTCATTTATTAGGTGGCCGTACAAGTAAGATTGATCGCGTGCGAATGCAGTGATAGCGATTCCAGCTCGTATGGTCCCAAAAGTGGACTTTGACTTCCGGATACAAAGGCCCGGCTCCTATTCAATGCATCTTCTTGATTAACTGTGACTTGGAAGATGGCAAGAGCCTTGAATCCTCCCTCCCCTTCCTTCGGCGGATGAATGGACATTAAAAAGCAGACTGATCGGACGCTACACATTTTAATGAAACTTGAATCCAAGAGCTACACTTTACCGTTGGCTGGAATGAGGTAGAATGAGGAGCCCTTGAATGCATTATGTCCCAGGTACTGGGGGAACTGCAGGAGAGAAAGAGACAGCGAAAAAAAGCCGAGATATCCACGCGCCACGCACACTCACTCTGCTGGTTTTTCTGCCAATCGTGCAGGGGGTGATTGGGCCAAATAGTTGTGGATCATGCCCCATTTAATACCAATACAAGCAGCCTCCACTGACCACCTACCAAACACTGACCATTCCATTACCCCCAACCTCCTTTGATGTACAAGCTATAGCTGCATTGTACACACACCGTTTTTATCTGGAGTGTGAACCTGTTCAATGACACGCATTAAGTCGTCATCATCCCTCCCTTAATCCACCACCCCTAACCCCCCTCCCCGCATAGCTCTTCTTTCTGAGTGTCCATCTGCCCCTCCTCTTCCATACTTCCCTCCACCTTCTTGCCTTCCTTTCTTGGACCTTCCATTAAGCCCATTCAGTCACACTAATGCATATATATAAACACGCGCGTTTACCCATTCCCTTCTCTATTCTCAGTTCGGACCTCTCCCCCCCCCCACCCTTGATCTCCCTACCTCACTTGTAAATACATTTAGGAGACATGCGACTTCACCATTACACGGGCAATTGTGGTCTTAACTTTTGGAAAGAGCTGTTGACCATGGTCAAGAGTCTCTCTCTCTCTCTCTCTCTCTCTCTCTCTCTCTCTCTCTCTCTCTCTCTCTCTCTCTCTCACATGATTGCCTTCACAACTTGATTTTATTTTCTGTCTCTTTAAAGTCCAAGAGAGCGAATGAAAAGATATGGATGGTCAGTCATTTTGGACATATGCACACACACACACACACACACACACTATATATATATATATATATATATATATATATATATATATATATATATTTATATATATATGTATATATATGTATATATATATAATATATATATATATATATATATATATATATATATATATATACACACTTACAGTAAGTCGCAATTAGCGTTGCGTATTTTCCCTTATAACCTAGATATTCTTAAACTTCCAGTGGAGAACCAGTTAACGAAGAGACGTGGTGGTTGCTTCCTTAGTGAAGTTTCTGGCAAAACCAGCTCTATTTGACGCATAGCCTGGAGCTAAAAACGCCTTTGTGCATATTTCTGGCAGATTCGCCCTTTTTGCATCGCCTAATGATATGGATTTGGATGTCGGTTTTATTGGGCTTAGATTTGACAAGAAATAGCCGTTAGAGAGAAGGTTATTAGGTTTAGGAAAGAGACAAGCAAGAGACACCCACGTTTACTCTCGCAGAAGAGAGAGAGAGAGAGAGAGAGAGAGAGAGAGAGAGAGAGAGAGAGAGATGACTGCATCAACTTCTTTTGTCATAAACCACCAAAAAAGTAGCTCTGCAGAGCCCAGTTTTACCTCATGCGTCGGACACTGTATCTCCTTTCATGCCTTCTGCTGCCATCTCCCTTCCCAAGTCATACTCTTTATATCGTTTGCAACTACTTTCCAGCGTTACAATTTTTGTTTGTTATATTTTTTCTCTCACTTGCTGCTTTATAGTAGAGGTATTGTGATTATGATCATCTGCATATAAATAAGTGTACTATAATTTGGTTTATTATTGGCCGACTTTTTTTATTCTTTTTACAAATGGGCTGTTCTTAATAGTGTCTTCCTTGGTTAATGGCTAGCTCTAAATAATGTAAATCAAAATATTTGTGAAGAAGAGTTAAGACGAACCACTAACATTAATATTTTCTTTTAATGTTGTTATTCAGTTCTATTAAAATGTTTGCCTTGTTTTGGCCATCATAGTTATTGTTTGAAGATATTTTCTTTGGCACATGTTATGGGAATGAGAGCCACCATCTAAATATCATTTAGTGTCAACAGTACACACTTGTGTAATAATATTTTAGCCTCTACAGGTATGGTTTCATTAAGCAAGCCCTAGCGAACTGTTCTTTAATAATTATCATAACATATATATATATATATATATATATATATATATATATATATATATATGTATATGTATATATATATATATATATATATATATGTATATATATATATATATATATGTGTGTGTGTGTGTGTGTGTGTGTGTGTTTGTGTGTGCGTGTGCGTCTGTGTGAAATGCATGTCTGTATATATAATTTTTCACACATCCTGCTTTCCCGCAACTGTCAAGCTTGGTAATCCTCTTCATTATACCGTAACCTGTGACACCGTAGTTTCCGGCTGGGTTATACTGCAGTGTTCTCTCCTCTCCTCGGATATGTTTATCACCCACGTATATCACCCAGTAGATAACCGTTATAAGGGCAATCGGAAAGATCTTGGATTCTCAGGAGAGAAATTGAGTTTTGAATGTGATTTGAGATTGGAATAGTGAGTTTGGGGAGGGAAGAGATCATGAGAGAGGAAAAGGCGACTTACATTCTGTAGAAAGGATACTCATCACGAGTAGTACGTGGTTCCAAAACCACAGAATAGGAACTCGGAGAAAACAGCGAGGGGGACAATAGAGATAACTAAATGGATCTCATCAATGCCAGACAGAGGTACAGAAGCGCAGTGAGAAAAATTCAAAAGTGTATTACAGTGGCAGATGTCGACTTTGATCAGGTAACGGTTGAACTGCTTTTTTCACTTTGTAGTAAGACAAGGTAAGAGGGACAGAAATGGGATGCAGATGATTGCAAACAAACCGATAAGAAGCTTTTTTGTAAGGTATTCACAGGCAAAGTAGTGAAAGAAATACAACCTTGACGTGTCCACAGGAATTGCTGGATTCATAAAAAAAAACAAGAAAACTATGGTCTAACACCGAATTATATTATATGAATGTAAGAAGACGGAAAACAAACTCTGGAAAGGAAGGAACTGGCCCAGGAAATTATATGATAAATCTAGAAAATACTGAAGCAGCTGGGGTGATTGGTCTGAACTGAAAAAAAGGCTAGGTCATAGAAGAATAGAATGGGAGTGAAAGATCACATGACGTACTTTAAGAATAAAGGAAAACCAACATTAAAAAGGGTGTCAGTATGGGTAAAATAATGATAGAAGAAAAGCTATGATATTTACTTTGAAGGCCTGCTCAATTACGGAAGAAGCGGCTCGAATTTAACAAAGATTTGCAATATAGAACACTAGAAAATTATAATTGATAAAAAGAATAAGAAGAGATTGGTAATGATTTCATATTATCAAATTGAAAGATAAGCAAAACTGATGTTTCAGTAAGAATTAGAACTGACTGGGTAGCAGGAATGGATGACATCCCATACGAAATTTTTGAAAAAAACAAGAGCTCATATGATATATTTATAAAGAACGAGAGAATTACTCTCTGAGTATATAGATTCCTAATAGAAATTCCGAAGAGATCAAAAGCAAGGAAATTTTCAAAATAACTTGAAACAAGTTTGCCAATACAAGAATGCTTCAATGGTCCTTTTTAAGAATAATGATAAAGAGATTGTTAGCAAAGCCGGATGGAATCTTCAGAAATGACCAGTATTGGCAGTGTTGGAAGAGGGGTTAGGTAGGCAGCAGTTCCGTTGAGGATTATGATACTAAGGTTTTAGATCATTAAAGGAAAGTTACGCATCAATGGGTTAGAAAGAAAAGAAATTCGTGGATTACAGAGAGAACGTTGTTAAGAAGCATGGTTTGGGATATAGCGCATTCAAGTAGAATAGTCAGGATAGTATCTGGTTAAGAGTAAGCCACGTTGTGTAGTAGTGTAATAAAGCCAGTAAGGATCATGAATGGGAAAGCAGTTGTCACTAGAAGAGCATTACTCATGAGAAAGGATCATACTTTGGTAATAGAGTGGCAAAAGAGGAAGCGGTAGTGGCAACTGGTAATAAAAGCCAGGTAGCAAATGTGTATTTCAAGTACCTCTCGAGTCGTTTACTGACTGAGAATGGGGAAGTTAATAAAGACATAAAAACTAGATTTGCTATGGCATTACGAGAGGATTCCCAACGAACAACGAGGTCTGAGGTTAAGGAAAAAATTCGAGAGCTTCGAATGGAAATGGAGCGTGTCCACTATAGACATCATAAGCATGTACAGTTAGTCGAAGCAGCAGAAGTGAAGCGACCAGAAATTTGGGAAGATCTGATGAAGGTAATAGAAAGCTTAAGAGCAATGAAAATGTGTAATTAATGGCAGGAGTGAAAACGGATACGAAGATAAGATTTTATTGAGGTAAAAGAAATAGGTTTAATAAACTATATCGAGGTGGGATTATGGGAGCTTGTCTTAGTGGGTAAGTAATGTAAAACGCAGGATTGTTTATAAGTTATAATTTTTACTTTAGCAGCATTTATCTTGTGTAAAAAGGCTTCTTCATTTTGAAAATATTCGAATAGAAAATTTAATTTCTTACAGATGACTCACTATGTGCATTCATTATTTTATTTCATATTCTAAGAGCTAACCTACTTATAAAAGGAAGCTATAAAAGTTATCGCCAAGTATCTCCTTGCCATAAAAGTATCATGATTAGGATTTATATAATTAGCGCTGAAATTAAGTGTGCCGGTATGGAAAACAGAAAACATAATAAAGTAAATCTTATCAGCATTTTATAAGGTACTCTAGTCTTTCTTCCTCTTATCTGTGAATTATTATTATTATTATTATTATTATTATTATTATCATTATTATTATTATTATTATTATTATTATTATTAGCTAAGCTACAACCCTAGATGGAAAAGCTTGATGCCATAAGCCCAAGGGCTCCAACAGGGAAAAATAGCCCAGTAAAGTTGGAATGCGACTTGTCTGTGCGCGAGGCAGGGTAGCCATTTTCTATAAGAAAGAGTTTAAGATTGTGGATTTGTAAATGTATATTTCTTAATAAAAGAAACAAAAAAGAGATTAGACGAAGTGTGGCCGCAGCTCTCCACTTACTCCATTCTCGTGAATGATGATTTATGGAAATTCGTAACAGCAGAGGGACTACAAATGACCATTGGTGGAACACGGGTACAGATTTATCCCAAGGCTACAAACGAATTGGTCACCAACACCCTTTTCCCCTCTAGTATTATTGTTATTAGTGTCTAGTTTAAAGTATTTGCATTTAAAGCTGCTATTCTTTCCTTAATGTTTGTAAAGTAGCTAAATCTCTTATGTCATCATGTGGAAATGCCTGTATGAAAATGCACTGAATAATAAAAAAGCTTAAAAATGTTTCTCCGTACTTATGTCCGTTTTAATTTTTAAGGATGGGATGGGTTGGAAAACAGGCATTATATATATATATATATATATATATATATATATATATGTGTGTGTGTGTATTTATGTATGTATATATGCATATGTATGTATATATATATATATATGTATACATACATATATATATATATATATATGTGTGTGTGTGTGTATGCATGTATATATGTACTATACCAGACCTCTCGTTCCCAAGGTCATTTAATTTGTATATTTCATTTTATATTTGCTGTTTCTCTAATAGATTATTTCTAGTATTTCTGTGGATTGACTAAATGTGCATGCTAATTATATATATATATATATATATATATATATGTGTGTGTGTGTGTGTATATATACATATATATATATATATATATATATATATATATATATATATATATATATATATATACATTACTATTGTTATATGAAGTGCTTTTTATATAAGATTAATTTTCTCTTTGAATCCTTTCTCGAGATTATTCCCTGGGTGGTTTTGTGACAGAGATATCAGAGTTTCAACTCTGCCTCTAGTTACAGAAAGGAAGAGAAAAGGAAAGGAAACAAATCTCGTTTGAAGTGAAAATGCTCCTTATAACTCTTAACAAAAACCTCTGGAAGAACTTTGCCAGTATTTGGTATTGGCGAAGAGCAAAAGAGGAAAATTAGATGATGGATGTCTGAAGATAAGAGTCAAAAAAGGAAGAAAATAAGTAGTGATGTAAGACGATAGATCCAAATGAAGGGTTTGTCCTGTGAAAAACATGCGTGGTCATGGTTTAAATGAATTGGAGTCTGGGACGGTGATCATTACCTCTTGCTACAAGAAGTGGCAGGTGCGCGCAGGGGCTGGGACTTACACGTAGCTAAAGAGCATCTTCAGGGAGATAAATTCGAAATTGACCTCTTGCAACTTCCATTACTCTATCATTTGGGGAAGCAGTAGCATCTTGTTCAGATGGTTTTATGGATTTTTTTTCAGGATTTTATTCTAGTTTTTGTAGGAGTCTCTTGGTGTCGTTCTTTTAGAGAAATTCAATGTTAAATACTTCAATTTTTGTACGTTTAGTTTAGATTTAAAGGTTTGATTAGTCAGGATTGTGAGCTTATTTTTTGCCAGAAAACCCATTTTTTCTGTTGTTTTATTTCTTTTTTCGTGTAAGTTTAACCAATCGTTTTCGTGTGAGGTAAGAGATAAGAAATCCCAAGCTCACGTGATTTCGGATCGTTTTAAGTCTATCTAATTTTCATGACATTTTGTGTTCACGTTTGTTGTAATTGTTTCGGGCCATCGACGCAGCATCATTATTTATTGCAGCAATTAAATCTCCAAAAAGAGCATCTTGCCGCCAGATTTACGATGCAAGAGACGCCCAGAGACGCTGATTTACGCCAGCTTGACTCAAAGAAGACGCTTCTGATTCGTGAGGCAGATAAAGATGGAATCAAGCAGCGCCTTTTCAAAAAATAAGAAGAAAACATGCAAGGGAAAACTTGCTATTAAAAGGGTTGCTTTGCGGAGATCAACAAGATAGCAGAGTTAGACTGTGCGAATTGGAAAAGTTCAAATGCGAAACGAATGCAAATCTCCCGGTAATAAAATATCGTTGGCTGATTGGAAATATAGGCTGATATAAGACATTTATGAAAATGTGTTTTGTATAATAAGTTAAAGTAATTTATTTAGCCCCCGTTTATGTATAAAACACGCGTGCCTGGTACGTCTTTACATCGGAAAAGTGAACGCGTTATAGGAAAAAAATTGATTCCTTATTCCATTGAAGCATCGTGTCAAGCTTTAGAGAGTAATCGGATTACCAGGCTTTATAGATGCGGATTCTGAATTTCATGAAGCTTTTGTTTATATTAAATCCACCTCAAAGGCAATTTTAATGTCTGAAGCATCGGGGATCTTGGAAATTTTAAGTGTACAGTATATGGTAGACTGTTAACAAGAGTGGATGATAAAAGGCGAAAGTTCCAAGACAAATTCACTCATTATGTTGTCGTTGCCAGATTGCGTTCCGAAATTATGGAAATATGTCGTAAATTTCGAGTCAAATTTTACTTGTGGTGGCCTATTGCAAACGTCATTGCCTGGCGTTCTGCTGGACAGGAGATCGAGTCCCACTCAAACTCGATAGTTTCTTTTAATGTGCAACCTCACCATCCTTGTGAGCTAAGGATGTTGGTTTTAGGGAGCCTATAGGTCTACCTGCTGAGTCATCATGAGCCATTGTCTGGCCCTCCCTGGTTCTAGCTTCGGTGGACAGGGGACTTGGGCGCTCATCATATGGATATATGTTCAGTCTCTAAGGCATTGTCCCACTAGGGCATTGGTAATATCCATTTACTCTGCCATTCATGAGCAGCCTTTAAACCTTTAGTAAATGTGAGTGGATACTTTGTAGTTTAGATTAAGTGGAAGAAAGATAATCGAGCATCCTATGAAGGAGCTATTTTATTTCTAACGACCATCCGAATATTTTTTGAATTAAATATTTTAGTTTTTATTCAGGTTTTTAATGTCTTTTTAATGGTCTTGAAGGAATAGGTATCGATTATTTAAGTAGATTCTAAATATCTCATGTTTCATGAGACCTATACCCAAGAAAACCATATCCCTACAGAAGTACGCACACACATATACACACGGACACACACACACACACAGACACACACATATATATTTATCATGATATAATAATATTTGCCAGAATATTTTAATCTTGGTTAAGTATATAGCAGGTGCTGAGGAGTTAATAGCCAATAACTCTATTTACATCTGACGTGTAATGAAGTGATTGGCAAGAAATTTAATCTCCTCGTTATTGCATCCATAAATGTGTTTATTCTAAATGTTTGGTTGAAAAAGGAGGAATCCTATGATGTCTCTACGAAACGTGAGGTTGTATTACAAGTGTTTCAAACACCTCTTTTTTCCAATGACTCAGGTTTTTCTTTATACTCTGCATACTCCCGTTTGATTTGCAATTTTTTGTTTCTACATATATACTGTATATATATATGTATATATATATATATATATATATATATATATATATATATATATATATGATTTCATAAACATAATTTTCTTTCCAAATACATATTTACATGTGGGCCGTCCACATAACTGCTTGTTGCCAGTGCTGGAAAAAGCTCATAAAGCAATTGTCATATTTCATAAGTTTATATTAGTGATAGAGGAGGATCTAAAAGTTATAGTTAATGGAATATACTTAAATCGGGAAGTTTTGACATTTGTAAAAAAGTTATATAATTCTTCAATAACCAAGCCAAGAGATTTATAGAAAAATAAACTGAATGTTTGAAAGCACACGGGTTTGGAAATTATTCGCGATTGTTGAATTTACAGATTTATGTGACCAAAAACTTTTCATTTAAGTGCTGAACGAAAATGACATTTTACTAATGTAGAGTGAAGGAAACGAAATTTATCACTGAAATTTCAAGTCTAGGTTTTATGTTGGTTAGTCCTTTTTTATATCAGTGACTGAAAATGCTGCCTTTGCTGTTAGTAGTTCACGCAATTATAATAAAGGGAAGGAAGGTTCGTGGCTATAAATCCGTATAATTTGGGGTTATTTTGGATAGAAATTTTGATTTATGTTGATATGCAGTACCTTTGAATAAAAAGTTGTAAGTGTTCCTTCTACATAATAAATGTTATCATAGATGATACTGTATATTTTTGTCTTTGAATATTTAATATGCTTTGAATGTGGTGAGGAATTTTGTCGTTCTATTCACAGCTGTTGTAAGTCTCAAGATTTGATTTATTTTTACACAAAATATCAATCAAATTAAATAGCATTTTTATAGTATAATGTGCTGTCGCTTGAACGTTATTGTAATATATGGGTATATATGTATGTATACACACACACACACATATATATATATATATATATATATATATATATATATATATATATATATATATATATAACTTTTAACGAGATGAAAGTTTTGGTGGCGTATTGGAAACGCCTCTACCTAGCGATCGTCGGACTGAGTTTAGAGTTCCGCTCAAACTCGATAGTTTCTTGTAGCGTTTGCAACCTCAGCAATCTTGTGAGCTTATCATATGGATATATGGTCAGTCTTTAGGACATTGTCCTGCTAGTTAGGGCATTGTCACTGTCCCGTGCCTCTGCTATTCATGAGCGGCCTTCAAATCTTTTAATCGTTTATACACATTTGAGTACTGTTGTCCTACTAGATTGTCCATAGTGTAAAACTTAGACGTAAAGAGTAGACTTATGGCATTGATATTATTTATTTTTCTTTGCATGAATGGTGCAAATATGATGAGCACGTTCGTGTAGCTGAGCAATTGCGATTCTTTCTTACATCTTCATCTAATTTCTTTTGCGGCGAATTCGTCACAGTTACCGCATCAAATAAAATCTATAAGAGTATCATGTTCATACATCAAGATGACGAACAGTAAAATCTTTGTCACCTGGCGAATAATATTTATGGCTCTAAGTTTCCTTGAGGACGATTTGCATTTTTACGTTCTGTCGAGTGTGACAATTTTTACTTTTATTTGTCCTCTTCTGTGTTCTGCAATTTGCTCTAACTAACGTATGTTTGGGTTTTCTTTTATTTAGAATTTTCAATTCTTTAGTCTATTTTATTTGGAATGCATTTAATATTTTGCAATTTGTAACGTTTATGGTGTCGTATTGTGTTGTTTGGGTGACAATGAGCATTTGTAGTAATTAAATGGACTTTATTTTTATTAAAGCAGTCTTAACTCTCTCTCTCTCTCTCTCTCTCTCTCTCTCTCTCTCTCTCTCTCTCTCTCTCTCTCTCTCTCTCTCTCTCTCTCTTCTTTTTTTTCACCATTATATCGAAAGATAAAATCTTTTGGAAATTTTTTGGCCAGTCGAAGGGAAACGGATCATGTCCGCCCTTCGCCGTTATCAGTATCACTTAGTGGTCATTTATGTTCTTCGTTGAACCTCTCGCTCGCTACCTCCTTCATTACCGCCTCCATATTTGTCCCCCTAAATTGCCCGAGAGACAGCCAATGCTTTGGAGCAACATCTGCCGTTGCATAGTTTTGCGACCCTTGTTGTTGAATCAATATTTAGAAGAGGGTTTTTAGCAGACTTCTGGTTCTTGTTCTCCGCTAGATACCCTGCCGTTTTATCGTCTAAACTCTCTCTCTCTCTCTCTCTCTCTCTCTCTCTCTCTCTCTCTCTCTCTCTCTCTCTCTCTCTCTCATATATATATATATATATATATATATATATATATATGTATATATATATATATATATATATATATATATATATATGTATACATATATATATGTATGTATATGTATGTGTGTGCACGCGTGTATACATTGACATTTCTGAATGTTTAAATCCACAATTATATCTAATTAATTTGCGTGGCAATTTTAATTTATTGAATTCATTCATTTGTTAAGGGATTTCTTGATTCGAGGTGCATTCCTGTTGTGCACGTTGTTGTTGTTGTTGTTCGTTTTACGTTGACCTCGTTGTACTGAACCAAACGGCTCGGACCCGATACGATCTGCAACCACACCTTGATCCTTAATAAACAGGATTTATTATGGAATTTAGATCAGCTTTTCGAAGATAGACCTTTGCCTTTTTGTACTTTCTTCTTCTCTGTTTGTATTTTTATTTTTTTATTTTTTAGTTTTTTGCAGGTGTGTGACCGTTTGTTAGAAAGTGTAACAAATCCGTAACTTGAGTGCAGCCTTGTGTTTGTTCCTTACACGAGGGAGGAACGATACAGACCAGTATCCTTCTTAAGACTCAGTGTCTTAGTTAAACTAGGCGGCGAATTAGGTTCCTTATTGTTAACTGATGCTGATGTATTGCATCTGGGGTCAAGTCAGAGAAAGACATATAAATATCACAGGTTACTATTAGTACTCCCTCTAAAATGTAGATCAATCAGCTGATAATCCTCCCTCTCTCTCTCTCTCTCTCTCTCTCTCTCTCTCTCTCTCTCTCTCTCTCTCTCTCTCTCTCTCTCTCAATTTAATTCAATTGCCTTCATTCATATTGTGATCGCTTAGTATTAAACTTCCATGACCAAGTGCTTCGTAATTCTACGGTACATTGATTGTTCTCTTCTTGTGTGCTTAGGGTATATTCTGAAAGGTGAAGATGGTGTGATAGAGGCCATAGTAGTCTGTAACCAAAAGTAGCGACAAAATTAATTCATCTGCAGTTTTGCAGAAGTCTCAATGTTTTTCATTGCTGTTTCAAAGTATTATGGTGTCCTGAAACAGAGCCTTTGTTGGCTTAAAATTTTGTTAGGTAACGAGTCATCAGAAAACTTCTATTTGGCATTAGTTTTGCTGATATAATAATACTGTATAAATTCCCATATCAGGACAACCTTGTAAATTCCCCTGCTGGCTGATAGTGGGATCTCTGTGCTTCTGCTTTTCACTCGCGTTAGTTAATTCATCAAGTTAATTCCCCGTTGTCAGACTCTTTTCATACGGATACCCCTCATTAGCGAGATGAAATCCCTTACATATAGTGTATCATCTACCTCGGCCTTACATACATTTTTTGCATTTATTGAAAGCAAACTTTTCGACTTCAAATTTATTTCATAGGTTATCTGTATCTGCATATCTCAACCACTCAGATGTGCTTGCCATGATTACTCAGATAAAGGATCCTCAGTACAGTTCGTTTCAAAATGTATCCGCCGAGTTGAGCTCGTTTCCTTAGTGGTCTTGAGTACATATGGAGATCCTATCGTGGGCTTATGACGGAATAGCTGGTGTATCATTTTACCGTCGAAGTTTATGGCGGCGATATGTTACACAAACACGCATAAATAAGTAATAATCGTATGCACACACGTGCACACACTCGTACGTACGTGTATATTACGTGTACTGCTAATTACATAATTCGTCTTCTCGAACAGAAGTGACTTTTTGCATCACTTATGGGCATATGTAAACCCGCATATTTACATAAAAATAGTTGTGTCCGGTATTATTACCGTATGTATAATGAAAGTTTGCATATAATTTACGGTTTACTATTTTGGTTAAATGTATGCGTTACGAGTTTTGGTTAATGGTTCATTATTATCATTATTTTATTTGTTTCTAATTCTCAAGACAACTAAAAGAATTACACTTTCAAGCATGACTCCTTTTAAAGGTCACATATAATTAATTTTGTGAGTTAGGCTGCTTTCTTCATAATTTCCAACCTAATCCTGTTCTTGCTTCGCATCAGTTATGATGGTGTCCGTCAACATTACCTCCATGGAGTGCAAAGGGAAAATTAACTTTAAAATTGTGCTTCGTAAATAATTTGATCATGGAGAACATAATACCTTTTTCGTCACTTCATATTATAATATACCTTCGTTACCTGCTTTTAGTTTTAGATTTACATTAGAATATTCTTTCTTGTAAGAGGTTTTCTTGTCGATCATAATAGTCTTTTTTCGTTCTTTACATTATATATATATATATATATATATATATATATATATATATATTTATTTATTCATATTTATGCATGCAAAAATACATACATACATACATATAAAGCTGTATATAAATAAATATATATATATATATATATATATATATATATATATATATATATATATATATATGCGTGTGTGTGTGTATTAACAAATGAAAATATTAATCTAATTATTGTTAGAATGGAGGCCGTTATTCTAGATAAACATAAAGATAAAACTTAAAGTTTTTACATAGATTTCAGTGTCATTCTTTCCCTGCTAAAGATGACTTCTATATAGACTTTTTTTACGTAGATGTATTCCTATAAATTTAATGATCATTGTTACGTTAAGAGGTTGAAGGTTAGCTGTAACGACGATTAGTTTTGTACTTCTTGCCGATGTTCCGTTACCGGAAAGCCTTATAAAACTATTCTAAAGATGATCTAAAAAGTGGCTCAGGTAACCTTCAGGTTATCATGATTATTAGAGCCTCGGATTAAACCGGAATGTTGACCATTGAATTTTACTGCTTTAAAAATTGTTTGCCGAGAGGTAATCATTTACATCATGATCGTATTTGCGTTGAGTTATGAGACAGACTCCTGCTAACCGCGAGAGGATTTTTTTTCCTCTTCTTTTATCTTTTTTTTATTTAACACTCAGTGCGCTAGAAATTCAAGGGAGAAAAAATCGTCGCAGACGTTGATAGAATTAGTAGTTGCTTAAATTAGCCAAAACATAGGTTCAGAAATTTATTTATTAGAGAAGCCTGGAAGGGAAACGCATTCAATCCCAAACAAGGTACAACACTCTGGTCGTTTAACTATATTGCAAATCCCCTAGCTGTGTTGTAATTCACCCAAGAACGCTATGATTTTTTAGAAACAGCAAATCAATATTTTTAACCGATAGAATTATTTAAAAACAGAAACTATAGGAGATGTATTTACAATACCGAAAATGAGTGTGCATTTCATCGTTACCCACTTCACACTCGAGGTGTATTAAGAAAATTCGTTTCTGTCACACATTCGTGATCCTAACGTCCGTCCGTCATCCATTCTCGTGGTCTCCTTCCACCGACATTCCCATCATTTCCTACTTGCCAGATGTATGATATTTGCACTCACGCAAAGTAACATTACAGTGGAGAATGCCTTGAAAGATTTAGAGCTCCAAGATAAGGGGTCATGCAAAGCAATGAGTCAGCTCTTGGTTTATTGTCTCTTTTCTTCTCAATCATTGGCATTTATACGTTCTTGAAGGTACACTTGAATATGCGTGCTATGTGGTGTATATGATCTACTGTCGTTCTTTTTATATGCCTCTTGAAAAGTAAGATGTTTATTATTATTGTAGCTCCAAATTGATAGTTACTGCTTTTTATTGATGCTTAAATGCGATTCCTAATAGAGGATGAGGAACATAAAGTAGGTAAAATGAGTAGAGTGAATTGTGTTGCAGTCTTCACTATCGAAAAGTCATGTTGGCGTGTACACCCTGGTGATTGGGCTCCATTCTTGGTCTATTGGGCGACCGCAAACGCGCTCTCTAAACCCTAATGACGGACCGGGATCGTTTTTGACGTAAGCTATGGCCCCATACAGTCCCTCCTGCAAATATCCCCCGGCAAGCCTCCCACAAAGGAGAAAACGTCGTTAGGGGGACGCAGAGGTATCAAATCTTCTTGTAGTGTTACAATTTTACCTTTCGTAGGTTTCCAGCAGTTGCAAGAACTTAGCTACCGATCCAGGGAAAGATGGAAATCAGACTTTGAGAAATTGAACTAAGGAACAGTAGTCAAAGTCATTGATTCTGTGAATGTCGGCGTTTCCTATGAATGGCGTAGTTTATTCTCTAAGGTATTTTCCGGACTCAACCTTAGTGAGTGGGACATAGAAAGCCCCTTTGCAACACCCCCGGCCCCACGCCCAACCACCACCCCTTCTTTGCAGCCCACGTGGCACATGACAGTCTTCACTCTTTCACAGATACTGAATGGAAACCGAAAAAAATAGGGTTGACCGTTTTGATCGCCCCATATCCCTTCTGCCCCTAAACTAAGGGCTCGTCTTCATGTGTGTGTGTGTGTGTGTGTGTGCGTGTGTGTGTGTGTCGTTATTCCTATGATCCTCAACCGGCAAAAGCCAAGCCTACCTCTGCAGCTGAGGGAAAACTTTAGCCTTCTACTCTAAATATTTTCTTCGGCAAATTTGGGGTTTCGAACGGTTGTCGTTTATTGTTTTGTGCATGAGCTAATACATGAAGCTGGTTTTGTAAAATTTCAGAAAGGGCATTCTGATCCACTGTCGCAAGGTCCTTCAGTCGTGGAATTTATCCCGGTTATATTTGCAACTAAAACGAAAGGCATTTACCACCAAAAGAATAAAACTTGCACATCCTATTTGCTGGCTTTTCTCAGACGTACAGAACGTTTGTAATATGCTATGATTCCTTAATTGTCGTCATCATATAAATTCCATTGACATTGCTCATTGCATCTCAGAGAACAGATGACGATGAAAGTGCGTTACAAACCATAGTTTTATGAAGCAAGATATGTAAGGCTTAATTACCTTTAGATATGAATTTGGTTTGGGATAGATATAAATAATAATTCTTTTTATGACCGATTGTGCAACTATTTCAAATCAAGCTCATTATCTATCTATCTATCTATCTATCTATCTATCTATCTATATATATATATATATATATATATATTATATATATATCAAAGAAGCTATCGATGATTTACCATTGAAGAGTCTAGAGTTTCGATCCCAGTGTGAGGTAGGAATTTATTTTTGTAGAACACGATATTGTTGATTTTCATCATATGTGTATATACATATATATATATATATATATATATAATGACAATCAAGAATGTTGTGTTTTACAGAAATAAATTCTTGCCTCACATTAGGATCGAAACTAGTTTTTTCAATGGTAAATGATCGATAGCTACTATGGTGTGTATATGTGTGTATATATATACTACATATATATATATATATATATATATAAATATATATATGTATATATATATGTGTGTGTGTATACTGTATATATGTCTGTGTATATATATCATATATATATATATATATATGTATATATATATATATATATATATTGTGTTTGTTTCTGACATGTGATAACCGCAAACTTTTGTAAACAAATTATTTTTCCTGAAGTTTTTGTTATATTTTATAGATATATAGTATACGTCCATTTTAGCTATGATATATCTTAACATGTTAATTTAACGAAAGACTTGTGCATTGTGCTTTTTCCACTTAAGTGACTTGAGAAGATATTTAGTTATTTGTGTTATGTTCTTGGATTCTGTTGGATGGACATTTTAGAGATAACCAAATGTATCGTGTAACGTTTGCTGAGAATTGAGTAAGTCATTAATTCATTAGATATCCTTCGAGAACTTTTACGAAAAAAGAGAGAAGTATAAGAAAATAAAGAGAGGGCAAAAGGTTCGATTGATCAGGAATTGAGGACTACTGGAGAGAGAGAGAGAGAGAGAGAGAGAGAGAGAGAGAGAGAGACTTATTTGGGATGGGTGAGACTGGAGAAAAGAAGAATCATGTCGAAATCATTGTTTGCCTTAGAGAAAACTGGGCTCGAATGACGTTGTCTTAACTGCCACCCGTTTGGCAAGGAGACCTGATTGGTCTTTTTGGTCTTATGGCATTCGATAAGACTGGCTCTCACAGCTATACTCCAAAGATACTGTTGCTCTAAAGTGCTGGTTTGCACACAGGTTGGCCTGCACGTACTCACTCACATACAGTACAGAACCAGTTGATGCTTAAAACAGGTCACCACCTGTTTTGATCTCTCTCTCTCTCTCTCTCTCTCTCTCTCTCTCTCTCTCTCTCTCTCTCTGTCCAGTGTAATCTGTTGATTCTGGTCACTTTTAATGGAACTTCCATGCAGTGAATTTACATGTTGACTTGAGAAAGGAACATAGATATAGTAGGTATATTTTCAGACATTTGTGACATCAGAATCTGGACTATTGGAAAACCTAGATTTAAAATCTGCTCTCTTGCTGAGATTTTGGAATTTGGTACGGCCAATGAGTTTCTGATATTAAATTTTTCCCTCTGCCGGAAGGATAATTCTCTCTCTCTCTCTCTCCTCTCTCTCTCTCTCTCTCTCATTATAGATGCGTCAAGGTGTGAAAATAGTCAATTTAAGCTAGACGCACTAACTCTCGATATGCAAAAACCGGTACCTGATTAGATGAGGTTCTTTTAGACTTTTTTTTTTTATGCTGACCCATGATTTACTTTAGACAAACACGTCGATCAGTATATTGTATTGTATTTGTACATTTTTATTTTTTGTGTTCGTAGATTATATGATAATTTTCGTATGAAGTGTGTGAACTGTAAATACAGTGCATATTTCCCAAATACTTTCATGGTCTGAACACAAAGGCGCTGAATAAGGAAGAAGGTGAGGAATAAATCAACTTTACGCCGAACCCAAATTTCGAAGTTGGGTAACAAAGAAAGAAGGTAGACTAAAGATTTCCTCCAATCCAGCCTCTTCTTTTTATCCACTACAAACGTTTGGTAAATCCAACTTTCGTTTTCTCTTTCGCCTTAGTGAATCTAAACCCCTGTATTCACTGTAGTGGGAAGGTCTTTCTTTTCAGTGCTCAACGGCTCTCATAATTTATCTCTCAACGATTCCCTTGCTCATTCCTAGTCTTTCTAATCAGCTCTTCTTCTAATCTTCTACACTTTTATTTTCTTTGTTTTAAATGCCTACAACGTTCTTGCTTCTTTGAAGACATGCTTCTCATTTGGCATTGTACGATTTCTTAATAATTTTGCCGATGAAGTGTCTGATGTCTCTTACTTTATAGTCATGCTTACAATAGCCTGTCATTAAAAGTATGTTTTCGCTGGGCTCATTCCAAAAGAAAGTGGATACACTGCTGTTTCATTGCCTCATGTTCCACTGTTCGAGGTCCCGGTCTTCAAAACTTTCTTAAAGATATGTCTTTGCCTTTCTCTGGTTTTACATATAATCTCGTATTGTTCTTTGTTCATCACTGGACTGTAATCTTTAAGGCATATCTGAATTGGGATACCAGACAAGTTGATTGCATCCAAGAAATTGTTTGTGGCAAATTCAGTGTCTCCTCTCAATTCAGGTCTTTTATTTATTTTCAAATGCAGTCAGTATTTCCATTTTTCTTTATATTTGTGTGGGAAGATTACTTCAGACCTATCTTAAAGTGATATTGTACGATCTCCAAAATAGAAATTAATTCTCTTTTTAAATATTCAAAACAAATTTCGTCATTGACGTTTAATTTCTTGGATACATTCCGGTTTTAAATATTACTAATCCGTCTGGGATGTTTCTCAATAGTCTTCAGTAAAGGGAATTTATTATAAAGACATTCCCTCCGGATTTTCTTTCTCTATTCTATAACGGGATCTAGTTGTCTCTTTGACCAATATACTACAATGTAACCGTCCTGGTCAAAATAACAAGACGTTTTAAATATTTTACCCATGGCATCGCACCTAAGATTTAACAAATACATTTTTACTTTTTTTAAATTGAATGCATTCCGATTGTTAATGAATTGAGGAAATATTAGTTACAGATAAAATGATTCGTTAATATTCCCGCACGCTATATGTAACACTATTTACTGGTATAGTGAAGGAAACTGTTTTATACAGAAAATCATGCAATAGAATTTTACAAAAAAGAATATGTCTAACTGTGGTGTGGCCGACATAGATAGAAATAAATCGTATATCAATAAAAAGGTTGTTTATCGTAGCCTGGGGTGTTGCAAAATCAGTTTATGATTATCTATACTCCAATATTTTCTAAATCATTTCAGCTACAAAGCATAAAACCTCTTGTCCTATGGGTAACTTCATTTGCTCATTTTTGCCTTATATTTTTGTCCTTTTATATAAAACAATTAAAAAAAATATATTTCTTAGAACAACGGCAGTTAACTAGAAATGGGTACGCTGTGATTGCAGCCTTGCACATCCAAAAATATATATGGATACTATTTGAGTTTTACGTTGTTGGAATTATATTGTTCACTGATCTGCAGAGCTTAAGAAATATCCCTCTTCAACACAGGAAGCTTGTTAGACCACGTCATCCCATATTTGATTTTCTGGAAATTGAAATCCCTTTGGTTGGTCATTTCGAAACTATTTTCCCATGATTGTCAAGTTGTAAACTTTTCACTGGCTCTTTTAAAAATTAATTTTGTAAAGTGAACGGATTCTGTCTTGAAGAAATTGACGATGAAATCTTGAACAACTGAAAACTTTAAATCAATCAATCAATCAATCTTGAACAACTTCCTAAAGTTCAATTATTTTTTAGAAAAAAAAAAAGATCTTTTAATGTAGTCTTATAATAGCGAAATTTGGAATTCTAAACATGGACAAAGAACGAATACTGTCAATATATTAATTTCCAGTGGAATTGGGACTTCTCCATCAAGTAATGTTGATTGTTAGAGCAGTCGTTGTTGTTGTTGTTGTTGTTGTTGTTGTTTCTGCACTATAAGAAGATTCCCGAAAAAGTCTGTAAAGGCTTATTCTCTTACTAGATCTTGTCGTCTTTGTCTTTACATATGTTGCAAACATTAAATAAGTAATCGTCCGGAAGGAACATCAGTGGGGGTTATAAATAACTGCTTTGATGTATCTTTCATTATGATAGATTCATATTCAGATAACTCACAACCCATTAATTTATCTTGTTGTTTTATCAGTTTTTATCGTGATATAAACTGGGATCTTTTTATCCATGTTTTTCTTCGCTTAATCCGGTAGTGCAGGTTCTGATATACCAGTTCCTTAATTAGTCCCACTTGTTCTGCTTCATATTTCTTCGGGGCCTTTCTTTGATTTCATTACACCTGTGGTTTAGAAATCTCATTTCAGAGGGAAACAGGACTTGCATTAACCAGAATTTTTTTTTCTAATAACCAGAAAGATATTCAAGGATGTAAAAGTCCCGTGTTAACTTGGGTAGTTTACTCCTCTTTTGTGGCTTGCATGCATTGTTATTCTATCCCATGCGCTTGTTCCGAGTTTCGTCTTGGTAGCTGTCAGTTGCCATGACGGAGTACCCTCTTTGTGGGCTCTCGCAGCCACATCTAATGTCGAAAGGAAAAGAAGGAGAGGAGGAGGAGGAGAATAGGGGAAGAGAAGTTAGAGTAGCTAAGGACGAAGAATTATGCACAATTCGCAATGAGGCGCCAGTATAATTGACTCATGAAACAGCTTCATCATGGAGAAGACTAGATCATCACCCTTCTCGAATGCCAAGATCTAGCATGACTTCAGAGTATAGAAATGAAAATGCAGGTGGTACTGTATGCGTCTTAATGAGGTCGTGGAGTTTGGGAGGGGAGAGGGGAACTTCCAAGCCATCGCCTTACCCTGCCCCTCCAGACCCAAACTATAAAACCTTTACGATGTCCTCCCTTGCAAGATCCGTCTCTCTATCTCTCTCTCTCCCACCCTACCCCACCCTCTTCCCCTCTTCTGTTACTGCTTTCGACTTGCGCAAACCTTTCTCTCGTCAACTTCAATGCTCTTATACTTAAACTCTCGTCACGGGGAGAAATCTCTCTGTCTGTCGTCTTCTCCTTTTCATCGTCCTTGGATTGTACTGGCATAATTGCAGCTGATTTTGTTGACACTGTATTTAACGATGTTGTTTTGAAATTGTTAAGTTTCCCTCATTTAGGATATAATGCTTCCTTCAGAGTAATACTTCCTCCGTTTGTTAGATTTTATTTCCCCTTTGCTCGTTTGATTTAGAGTTTTCTACTTTATGTAAAACACGTTTCCCTTTAAACTTTAGTTGTTTAATTTAGGGGGGTTGCCCATCCCGTCGGCCCTAGCGTAAGGAAAATCACCGAATCAGGATATTATTTTTTATTTTTATGTAGCCACTTTATCTGAGGGTACTATCACGTCATCACCAAATACTCATTTCTCGCATCTTTTTTTAAAAATGTTATCCATAATTCACTCGCTCATTTATGGGTGTGTCTAGACATCGGTTTTTGGCCCATGAGGGTCTTCTGTTATGAAAGTTGGAATGCGTCTGTGTGTGCGCCCCGAGAGAGAGAGAGAGAGAGAGAGAGAGAGAGAGAGAGAGAGAGAGAGTAGCACAAGTTTTTGTGGGCCATCCCCTTCATCGAGTCCCTTCCCCTTCTCTCTCTCTCTCTCTCTCTCTCTCTCTCTCTCTCTCTCTCTCTCTCTCTCTCTCTCTCTCAAGTACGTATTTTTATAGTAATGTTCCGTGAGGTTAAATCCCACACGCCCCTTACAAAATAGGCGTCGCTGGTATGAGCAGGTCGTGAAATATACAAGGCACGTAGTGTTTGTTGCAGGCAGAGATGCACGGTGTTGGGGCAGACGCCTCTACGTGCATTTCCTCCCTGATTACTGGAATGCACCTTTACACAGTGGGTCCTTTATTCCGGTTCCCATTACAAAACATCGTGACTCAGATTCTGTTATGGCACGAAATAACTGGGATTAAGTACGAAATGTTATTTATTTTTTCGTCTTGGTTTAAAACGTATGTAACATTTTCCTTTATCTTGAGTTGCCATAATCCAGTTGTTAATATAATACAGATGTGTACCCTAACCGGTCCCGAGGTCTCTTTGGTTCCTCCCCTCCTGTTGTCTTTTTTTGTGCTCTCTCTCTCTCTCTCTCTCTCTCTCCTCTCTCTCTCTCTCTCTCTCTCTCTCCTTCGTCCTGTGATGACATCCTTTCTCCTGGGTTCTGCTATGCTATTTAAATCCAAATTGTTTTATTGTCGTCACACCGAAGACCAAAATTTATTTTATTAATTTTTATACTATAAAGTTGACAGTCGGCAATGAGATGAATAATCTATAAAATCATTGAAAAAATACAAATAATGAAGACACCGGATACGATCATGTGATATCGCATCCTCATAAAGCTATGCACACTTGCGTTGATTTAAAACCAGAGTCTGGATGCCAATCCGTTTGTACTATTAGCTGAAAGGTCTGTTGATGCACTGGCAACTATTTAGGAAGTTCCAAGCATCGTCGTCTAGAGATTTTATGGATAGTTTGACTTGAGGTTCGGCATCTACGAACAGAGTTACGACAGCGTCTTCGCCATGTGCTCACGATAAGAGAGAGAGAGAGAGAGAGAGGAGAGAGAGAGAGAGAGACTGGGATTTTCACCTCAAAGGTTGATGGTGCTGGTTTTGTGGACAATATGACTTGCCCGTTGCTCATTAGGATACAGTCGTCTTCTCTGGAGATTTATGACATTTTATATCTAATATTTTCAATTTACATTGCCATTTTTAATAATTGCCAGTTTGATGTTTGATGTATTGTAGGATAATCTCTCTCTCTCTCTCTCTCTCTCTCTCTCTCTCTCATACACACGACTCGTTTTTTACATGCAGTATTATATGAGTAAAGATTGTGAATATTTATTCTAGTATAAATGCACGAATTATGTAGACGTTTGTGTTTATGGGAATGAGTCTATGCGTAGATTATATGCGTCGTACTGCACATGCGCAGTATATATTTCAGAGGAGGTGTAGCCATCATTGTGATACAGATCAAGTGATGTAATTTTCTCTTTGTTTCCTAAGTTAAATTGGAATTAAAACGAAGTTTCAATTTCCCTTGAATTAATCATGTTCATGTTACTACGTCTTATTAATTGTAAGCAACATTATTTATGAAATGAGGTCACCATTACGTTATACAATGTACTGTTTTGATTTTATTTTCATTAGAATTTTGATACTTGTTAGGCTGAATAACATGGTTAAGAATAATTTTGATCCATCATCACTAGTGCATAAGTTATATACTGATACGTTATTTACACTGATTAGTTAAACTCATTTTAATCTCTGTCTTAGTGAATATTTTGTTGTCGCAGGTGGGTTGGTTTGTTGACTTTCCATCCTGTCTTACGAAGTTTGCCCAATGATTTTCGTGCTCATGACCAGCTTGCCTCTAATACCAGCGAGTGTTTTCGTGCTCTGTGATCTCGAGGCAAAGGCTGCAATTTCGAGCCGTGTAATATTGAGATCACCTTTTATTTATGCTTGTAATGGGTTGCCCCCGTGTCATTTGGAAGCAGTAGCCCTGTCCGACGGGTCAGACAGAGCCTGCTATTGAAGCGTTGTTTGTCTCCAACGTCATTTGTAACGGCTTAATGTGCAAATGACAGAGATGGTTTGGCCATATCCTCCCATAGCATGTAATAATGGCCCGGAGATCTATATCATTAGGATATCCGTGAATATTCATGATTTCCTCTGCGTCCGCAACATCTGTGTAAACGGACGAATGGCGACCCGTTAACAGTATCATTCAGACTACCCTTTATATGTTAACATTGCCTTTGAGAGAGAGAGAGAGAGAGAGAGAGAGAGAGAGAGAGAGAGAGAGAGAGAGAGAGAGAATGCTAATTACCTAATTGATATGCTGGAATTTGAAATATGGAGGAAAAGAAGATAAATGTAGTGCTGTTTTTTCCATTTATCATTCAATTTCCAATTCGTTTACAAGTTATGTGAAGGAGAATGGTAAAGTAGGGTACATTTAAACCACCCCCTTTACTCTGTTCTAACCGAAATGATAGGAATTATTTATATTACTTAAATCATATATCTGTATGTCATATTTGATTACTAGCGGACAATGTATCCTTAAAAAGTTAGCTATTGTGATTTATTATGTTATGATTAGGACCACGAGTAAACAGCGTAATAGAGTTTCCACTTATTCGAATGCTACCTTCAGCTTTTACTTTAACAATTCAAAATTCCACAAATTGTATGATAATGGTTATCAGTATTTTTCGCTATTATTCTCATTATTATCATTAAGATCGTTTTCGGATTTTGTAAAGTAATTCACACATTTAATATCAGCTCACGGTGAAATATTTCTTTGAATGGTTGATGTGTGGAAATAAGTTTGTAAATATTCTTCTTATTGTTTGTACGGCAGTGAGGTATATCATTATTTTTTCTTCCCCCAACTTTATCCCTACGTTAAGGGATCGGTTGCCTGATGCACCCTCTCCAATGCCTTCGATCAAAGGCATCTTCTTCCGCCAAACCTCTTCTCTCTATATCATCCTTAACCTTATCTCGCCATCTATTTCTCTGCCTCCCTTTTGATCTTCTCCCCCTGGTTCCTCCCAAACCCTCCTCACTCCCTCCCCACCCTCCATCCTTGACATGTGCCCACACCATCTCAGTCGTGACACTCTTATCATCTTAGTAATCTTCACCTCACCTGCCATTCTTCTTATTTCATCATTTTCCAATCTTTGAAACAGTGATATTCCCATAATCCACCTTAGCATTCTCATGGTGATTAATAAATCTTTAGTTAAACAAAAATTTTCGAAGGCACTCAGCCTGGTAGTAATTACAATAATGATAATGTTCTTGCAGTTTACAGAATTATACATTATATTTTGTTAAGAGACCATATAATTTCATTAACTATATATTGGCAAATTGTTGGATGTGGGACTTCACCATTGTCTTTTCTTACCCAACCTAGTCTGTGATTTTGTTGAAATCAATACATTTGAAATAACTGGCTGATCCATTTCTTTAATTATGCATTGAATGCACCCACACAATGAACATTGAAAAAATTGTGTTCTTGCACTCCAAAGCTCTGCTGCCATAAGTTCTTTGAAAGTCCTTTACATTCTTATTTCGTGTAGAACTAACGAAAAGGAGGATACTGAAAGTTATCGCCGTTCATAATGACATTATTGATTTTGCTAATTCTAATTAGGTTTTCAACATGTGCACCATTTTTAATGTTAGTACAATAAATGGAATAGCATCTTGTGAATCAGTGTGTATTATTATTATTATTATTATTATTATTATTACTTGCTAAGCTAAAACCCTAGTGGGAAAAGCAGGATGCTATAAGCCCAGGGGCTCGGACAAGGAAATTAGCTCAGTGAGGAAAGGAAACAAGGGAAAAATTAAATATTTTAAGAACAGCAACAACATTAAAATAAATATCTCCTTTATAAACTATAAAAACTTTAACAAAACAAGAGGAAGAGAAAAAAAGAACTCAAGACAGTGGAAGACCAGGGTACATAGGCTATGGCACTACCCAAGACTAGAGAACAATGCTTTGATTTTGGAGTGTCCTTCTAGAAAATCTGCTTACCATAGCTAACCTCTTCTACCCTTATCATGAGGAAAGTGGCCACTGAACAATTACACTGCAGTAGTTAACCACTTGAGCCAAGAATTGATTGGTAATCCCAGTGTTGTCAGGTGTATGAGGACAGAGGAGAATATGTAAAAGATAAGCCAGACTATTCGGTGTGTGTGTGTGTGTGTGTGTGTGTGTGTGTGTGTGTGTGTGTGTGTAGGTAAAAGGAAAATGAACTGTAACCATAGAGAAGGATCCAATGTAATATTGTCTGGCCAGTCAAATAACCCCATAACTCCCTAGTATTTCAAAGGGTGGCTAGTGCCCTGGCCAACTTACTACCTATTAATGACAATTAAATTGCATTTATTTCCATTAATATCAAGGTTATCCATATTAATCTTTAATAATCCGTAGAGGAGTTTTTATATAGTAGTTGCATGAATAATATATATAATTTTAAAGGCTTACTGCCATATTCATTAAGAAGAAAAAAACATACAATGAATTACTCCATTTGAAATGCCTTTTGCCTGCACCATTCCTTCGTGTTGGATCGTTGCCCAGCCTCGCCTTATAGCAGGCTCAGAATTTGACTATTACTGTTATTTCATCACCTCATAATTAACACAGTCTTTTACTTTAAGACAACTATATTGCAGATGTTATTCTGCTAAATGAGCATCGCCGTCGGAAGTATGATGCTTAGACATGATTGGTAGTCTTACGATGTTAATTTAAATAGAAAGGAGACCGCTCGGGATTTCCCAGTTATTAAAGCGACCACTCATAAACAGCCGTACCTCTGCTTCTGGGAGAAGTTTTACCTTTTAACATGAGTAAGCGTAGCGTTGGCATACGTATTGCCAAGTGCGCACAGCTTACGCTTCATATTATGCCAGGCAGTCTATATCTGTTTGAGTCTTCGTCCTATACATTGATTAATCTATTACAAATTGCAGCTGACAGATGCCTGGGAATAATGGGCAGTGCTTCAGCATGACTAGTTTTCACTCAGCTTGAAAACTGGGGTTTAATAACGTTAAATTGACAGTGAGGTTGCATTATTAGAACACACGCATTCATTCATACACATACATACATGCAGAGAGAGAGAGAGAGAGAGAGAGAGAGAGAGAGAGAGAGAGAGAGAGAGAGAGAGAGAGAGAGAGAGAGACATGCAGACTAACCAAAGTCCGTTTATTGTCGCGTTCGGAACCCTCCCGGACAGTTAAAAAGGCACACGGACACTTCTTATTTAGGCTGGACCCTCGGCTACTTTTGCTACGAGTATGTATGTGCGCACACACACAACTGTAGACGCGTGTTTGATATGCAGACGCCATTGCAATGTAAGCCTTCGGGTAGACCGTGTTTGCATACGGATTAAGCCAAGTACTTCCCCGTGTGATTGCCTGATTCGGATGACTAGGAAAGAAAAACAGTTACACAAATGAGCGAATATCACAATGGAAGAAGAAACGGGAAATCGGAGAGAGAGAGAGAGAGAGAGAGAGAGAGAGAGAGAGAGAGAGAGAGAGAGAGAGAGAGAGAGAGAGAGATTGGTGGGTGTCTTGGAGAATGCAGTTGACAGCAGCAACGCCAAAACAAGTTTCTTGCCCCAGATTTCTTGCTCGTAGAAAACAATTGTAGAATAATTATGTAATCATCTGGCAGACTCTTCATTTCTTTCTTACGCCGATGGTGTGGGATTCAGGGGTTGAAGCAATAAAAGGATTAGTTTCTTGTCAAAGACTGATCAGGATCATTATCACTTTTGGTACAAGTTGATGTTGGGATGCGTAGCTAAGGCTTTTGCTTTCCTTGAGAATTTGCAGTAGATGTTACAAAGGCTTTGGAGTGTTTTGGACATATGAGAATGCTCTGTCATTTTATGGCATAGGAATTGTACATGCTTTTAAATGTAAATGTGTTTCAATCATTCATCAATTATTTCGTCCTCATGTTGTCGTGAAAAGAATCATACTATTATATATATGTATATATATATATATATATATATATATATATATATATATATATATATATGTGTGTGTGTGTGTGTGTGTATGTGTATATATTATGTGTGTGTGTGTGTGTGTGTGTATGTATATGTATACACACAGATATATATTATGTATATATGTATATATATATATATATATATATATATATATATATATATATATATATATATATATATCCAGAAAGTGGTGCCTTACATTTCTATCTTATATACTGAAAGGAGGTTCATTGATGTAGGCCTCAGCTCTTCCCAGTGACGAACTCAAAGAGTTTTCCTCAACGGCCTTGGGTAACCCATGTAGGCCAGCAATTCTAGAATATGCTGAACAGACCTAACGTTTCTAAACTTTTTTTTTTTCAATAAAGAAACAGCGAAATAGAAAGGCTATGCTCTCAAACATGCACAGATTCTCATTTACTATATTAATGAGATTAGATTTCGATGGTAAGGAAAGAGTCCAAGACTGAGTAATTGAAAAAGTGCTGGTCGTTATCGTAGATTCAGAACGGAAGAATAAATAGAGACAGTGAGTAAAAAAGAGAATAACAAAGTGGTCATGTCAGGATGTAAACGTAAACAGTAATTAGGTTTTACGCAACATTAGAGCTTGGACAGGATATAACGTTAAGATAAGAAGAGAAAGGAAATAAACTCCATGGAAAATACGTCTCGAGCTTGGAGGCTACAGCTCGCTGCCACATATTTGTCCACAACTACTACTGTATGTGTGCATGTGTATGTGTGTGTGTTCATGACGCTTCCTTTTACTTGCTCTAAAACTGTGGTCTTTCTCATCAGTCTTGTCCTTTACCATAATGTTAGGCTTCAAGCTGAATTAAAGTCTTATGTATTTCTTTTTACCTTCGCTAACGAAATTGGAAGGTGGTTATGTTTTCGCCCCTGTTTGTGTGTGTGTGTGTGTTTTTTTTTTTAGTTGTAACAGGCATCAACTGGTATCTGAAAAAGAATATATATATATATATATATATATATATATATATATATATATATATATATATATATGTGTGTGTGTGTGTGTGTGTGTATAATTACGTGTGTGCTCCTCTCTCTCTCTCTCTCTCTCTCTCTCTCTCTCTCTCTCTCTCTCTCTCTCTCTCTCTCTCTCTATATATATATATATATATATATATATATATATATATATATTGTGTATATGTGCGTTTATTACTTAGTGACATTCTTATGCAGTTATTTTTAAAATTCTTCAGCAATTCATAGGATTTGTTTTATAAACTAAAGGAAGTGATTGATGTTGCAACAGTATTGCGTCGTCCAATGAAAGCATCATCAACGAACCTTGATATATATATTTATATATATATATATATATATATATATATATATATATATATATATATATTATATTATATATGTGTGTGTGTGTTTGTATGTATGGAGAGAGAGAGAGAGAGAGAGAGAGAGAGAGAGAGAGAGAGAGAGAGAGAGAGAGAGAGAGAGAGAGAGAGAGAGAGATCAGTTGATACCCTAAAATCACATTGGTACGGGACCGTTTTAACAGGCAAATATAATTGAAAAAATATTTTAAATTCTCATACGTGGACGATTCACCTCTGCACTCTTGTTTTTTATTGTTTACTTTGTTGTTAGTTAATGTTGTGCATTGTTCGATTACCGTTTTATTTTTCCACATTTTGATTGAAAAAGAACACCAAATTCCTGTTCTAAGGAGCATTGTGGTTGGTATGGAGTCCAGTTTTTTTTTTTTTTTTTCAGGGTCTCGCAGTATAGTATTTGCATATTTTGCCTGTAGTACTTAACTCTCCCAGATTGGAATATATTTCCCAAATATTCTTTGCCTCAGCATTTTTTTTTTTTATCTTGATATTTTGTTCATGCGTGTACATTACAATGGCTCGTCTGCTGACTCTCATTTAGTAATAATGAAACCACTGAATCCTATTTTCATGGAAGCTATTTTTTAATTGAATGTCTGAATTTTTTTTCTATATATTCTGAACAATTCTTTTATATAATGACGGTTACTATAAACATTCTTCTTGTCATTAAGTCAACGAATAAGTACTGAGAAAGAAGAAGAAAGTAGGAATGAAAAGACCACAGGCGGTGTAGGTGGTTCTCTTGGGGGCGTGCAGGTATGAAGACAACGATAAAAATATCTTCCCGTAAACTGTAATACCTCTACAGATATTAAAACAAACGCACAAACAAACACGTGGTTTGGTCCTGTTTAGAGAGAGAGAGAGAGAGAGAGAGAGAGAGAGAGAGAGAGAGAGAGAGAGAGGGGGGGGGGCTTTCGGAATCTTTTCTCTGTGGAGATGAGGGGTTCAGTGATAAGTATACTAGCATGAGCTTATAGTATTTCTCTCTCTCTCTCTCTCTCTCTCTCTCTCTCTCTCTCTCTCTCTCTCTCTTGGATGAGTGGAAGAATATCTACAGAAAGGAGTTGACTTTGCTTTGCCCTTAGCATCTTCCATGTCTGTTTTGGCATACGCACCGCGAGTCCAATGAACAAGAAACTGAGCTGGGGGTTAAGTATAATAATAGTTTAATGCGTTCCTTCGGCGTTTATTTTACAGGTCATAAAGTTGCCGATATGAAGGCAGAAGTTTGTGTCCATGTGTGAGAGATGGAGTTTTGGAAGTTGGTTTATAGGTAAAGATAACACTTTTGGAGTACAGAAATATGCAATGAAAATCATTATTTTGCAACGAATTTTTGTAGATATATTTTGGAGCTGAAATTATTTGCGTTCGTTAATTATTAACTTATTTATTGATCCGTTATTCCCTTGATAAGTTTAGTCCTTCGATATCCCTTGCAAGTAAAATAATTGAATTGGGAATTTATTTTTCAATTATAAAACTTCCTTCATTTACATGATTTTGTTTAACTTTGAAACGTGTGTTTAAAAAGTTTGACTCACATTTTCTTTGAACTGCTGCAACCCTTCAATCTAAATGCGCGCGCGCTTGCTCACATAAGGGATAGATAGCGGCATGGCAAGAAGGGTTGGGTGCTAGGAGTCAGTCACCTTCGCAAACAACAAATGGTCTTAAAACCACTCCTTCTTCCCTCCCTTCCTCCCTCTCTCAGGCCACAAGAACTTTCTTCAGTAACAACCGTTATGCAAGCACGCCCTCCTCAAGATGACCATTCCCCTGTCATTTGAGACGCATCTATTTTCTTCCTTGCTAATATCCTGCGTCAATTTTTAGCATATCCACAACTATTAGCGGAAAAAAAATCCACGTGAAATTCTACTTTGGTCACAAATTAATACTTTTTACCTTCATGCGTTTTTGTATACTTTTCCAGTCGTTTATAGGGCGAATTGCTCATTTAGGTCTTTTAATAAAAAATAATTCATTTATGGATACATACCCTAAATTACAAAAAAACTTCAAGGGGATAACCTTCCTGCATATTTTGTGGCCGTACTTTTTCCATGAATTACCTCTTATTCTTTCCCTCCGTTATCCCTACATGAAAGGGTTGGTTGCCTGATGCGTCCTCTTCAATGCTTTCTACCAAACCTCTTCTCTCCATAGCCTTCACCTTATTTCGTCATCTAATTATGTGTCCCTCTCGATCTTCTCCCCACTAAAGCTTTCTCTCAAGCCCCCTTTACTTCCTCCCCACCATCCATCTTCAACGAGTGCCCACACCATCTCAATCGTGACACTTATCACCTCTGTAATCTTTACTAGACCTGCCATTCTTCTTATTTCATCATGTCCCAATCTTTCAAGCAGTGATACTCCCATAAGCCACCTCAGTATTTTCATCTCGGTTCTCTCAAGTTTTGCTTTCTCTTTTCGTCTAAGCCCACGTTTCTGATCCATACAATAAAACTGGTCTCATTACTGTGTTATAGATCATGACTTTTAAATTGATTGACAATTTCTTATCACATACTACTCCCGCTACTTCCTTCCACTTCCCCAAGGATGTTTTTATCCTATTCTCAACTGTAGCCTCCATCCTGACTTATAGTTGATCCCAAATATCTGAAATGTTTCACATGTTTTATAACTGAGCCTCTACTTCCATGCATGGCTATCCTGTCCCTACCTTCCTTACCGCTCACCATAACCTCAATCTTATCCACATTTACCCTCAAGCCACCCATCTCCAAAGTCTCTTGCTACTATACAACCCTTCTCCGTAAGTCTTCCTCCTTTTCAGCGGTAATCACCAAATCATCTGCATATAACAACTCCCACTCTTCTTCATTTCTGATCTCTTCACATGACACACCTATGACCAGCACAAATAACTGCCCTAATGCTGATTCCTGGTGTAATGCAACACTAACTTCAAAGGTTTCTGTTTCCCTAACAGCTGTTATTACTTTAGTCCTAGTTCTCTTGTACATCATCTCAACTATTCTAACCATGAATTACTCCTTTCCCTGTCACCAGTGACCTTCCTCAACCATAGAAATTACGAGTTAGAGAAAATAATTGAAGAGATGTATGCTCATATATGTATTCGGGCATTACATCCTTCGTGAAACAGCTACTGTAGTTATTAATTGAAAAAACTCAGCATAACGACGAAGGCATTATATTTCAAGAATCTGATCATAATAATAGGTACTTTACTTTGTGGTTTCATAGACTCATTCATGTAGTGGTTATGTAAGGAGGAATTGAAGTGTTCTCGAGTTTGGACTAATTAATATACTCCTTGTCCGGGCAGCATTAAGAGGTTTTCGGGTGTACCTAATGACTCCGGTGCCAATAGTGGGGCTTCAATTTCTACCTTAATACTTGTGTTACTCGATACGTCTCCTTATGTAGTCCATTTATTATGTAATTTTCTTTCGAAGTAGATGTTGAGTATATATATATATATATATATATATATATATGTGTGTGTGTGTGTGTGTGTGTGTGTGTGTATACGGTATATATATATATATATATATATATATATATATATATATATATATAGATAGATAGATAGATCGATAGATGTGTGTGTATGTATATATATGTGTATATATATATACATATATATATGTATATATTATATATTAGACTTATTTTTATGGTATTTATATATATATACAAATATACATATATATGTATATATACACACAAGTGTATATTTCAAATGTATATATATATATATATATATATATATATATATATATATATATATATATATATATATATAAAGTGTGTATGTATGTACGAAATTATAAACGCTTTTTTTTGCAAAATATTGGAATGTTTCTTATAAAAAAAGTACTCATTGGTCCATTCCATATATTATCTATAGAATCCGTGCAGAATTGTTTCATCCACCCGGAAGTCAAGGATTGTGTAGACTAATAGATTACTCACTCCCTCCCCCTTATGTGGCTCCCAACATTTATATAATAGCTAATAAACGCAGTGGTGGATCCAAGGTGATACAGGTTGAGTCAGGATTGTGCCCTGTATTAGGATAATAAAAGACTGGTATCATCACAACTTGATTCATCCGGCAAGATGTCCAGGCACTTTTCTGAATAAAATAGGAAAATGTGCTTCCGTTTGATCAGTGATGATCGAAGTGAAATCAGGGTAACAGTGGCGCTTGTTAAGAGCCGCGAGTGTGGATGACTGAGTATGGTGGGTATCAATAGACCTTGGTGGGTATTGTGTCTATTACGGGATAGTGTAGGCTTTAGAAAGGTCATTCGTAATGGAACTGTAAGATATAACGTAAAATAATTCCATATATTAATGAAAGATTAACTATTGATAGATTTTCTTGGTTAAGGATTGTTCTTTGGTTACAACCTTAAAGGTTGGAGTAAATAACATTTTATCATTAGGTTTAGCATTATTATGGAATCGCATTACGAAGGTTCTTAGTTTTAATGATTTGAACATTACGTAAGATTCCAAGATTTAATTTTATAGCATTTCTGCCTATTCTAGATGCTAGTCAATTCCAATGCTTTCGGTCTATACAATAAAGGGGGCCCTAATGGTGAGTAGTAGTCTTCAATGATTTATCCAATGCTTACAGTTTTAGTATAGTATTGGTATCCCTTTACTGTGATTTTGTTTAAGTGAGGCAACCATGAAATGTCTTTGAAAATGATAAATCCCAGGTCTTTATCTTGGACCTTCGTTGCTAGAGCTCAACCATCTGAATCAACGTACCAAGGAAAATCCTTAAAGATTCATTTGTGACTCTTTACCATAGGTGATCTATATTACCTATCGTATAACTTACCATATAAATCAAGGAAATAGGGCCGAGGGCTGTTCCTTGTTAAACACCTTAACATATATTAGTTTAAATAATGTTCTGTGAATTGGGATTTTGAATGTTCGAGTTAAGAGAAATTATGTAACCCGGTTACATAATGTGAAAAGATAAAAGTGCATATTTCACTGTCAAAACATGTAAGGGTAGAACCCACTCAAAGTTGAATTCCTGATACATTCAGTGACACTTGATAGAGTAAGGTGATGATGTCTTGACAAGCACTCATGGGAGATTCATAATGATAGTGATCAGACTCTGGAAATTACTAGTTCAGCCTTCTCATGGAGATACAAAACAAAGCCAAAAAGATGTGTCTGTTCTTTGTCGTCTAGAATTTGCCACACACGTGTGATCCATGGTTTATAAATGGCTGGGCAACACCGGCTTTTTTCTTCCCAGTAATTTCGTAGACCCTTGACGTTAGGCTTCTTTTGACCTCGATTGCCTCAGCCTGCCTTTTTGAAAACTGAGATGAGAATATCAAATTTCTATCTAAGATATGTGGAGTGGAAGTTTTAAAACTCATCGGTACTTTCTAGTGTGTGTGGAAGAAGTTAGTGCTCTGTATAAAATAGGATTTTTACTTAATAATGGCAGTAGAATATTTTAGGTTCTGTGCCCGAAGGTTTTATGATTTTTCATGGGTATGTATTTTAGGTAAGTGGTATGAATGTTTGTTGTCTTTTTATAGTATGATTTGTAGTTAGTGTAATGTGCGTAAATATATGTATATTTTATACATAAGTAATGGTTTCTTTGGTGTTTATGGCCTATGATTTGTATTTTTTTTTTTTTTTGCCAATAGCATTGAGAGAAAATGGCCAAGTGTTACTTTCTATTTGATTTTGAATGAATCAATTTTCTTTTCAATCATTTTTACATGGAAATCAATATTTGCTCCGAATGGAAGGTGTTGAAGCCTACTTTGAAGAATGCAATTGGATCGTGTATTTTATAGCTCGGTTCCGGAGTTGCACATCTAGATGAGGATTGCGCTGATGACCTTTCACAAATTTCAGTAGGGTGTGTCTTGAGTGGACCATTTACTTTATGGATACCAATGCCGCTTTTCAGATCGATCCAGTTCTTTTGTAAAGTATCGCTCTGTTGTGCGTAAAAGAGCTTCATTTATTTTTTTGGACGCACTTTTGAATTTAGTTTGATGTTGGGGATTTGGAAATGGACCTAAGCATTGGAACGAACATCTCTTTTAGAGAGTAAAAAAATATTACTGTTAATAACATAAATAGAATATTTGCATTCAATAGGAATCCTTTGGTTTTCATTTATTTGAGTTGAACCAGGCCCAATGGAATCAACTGGGAAATTGAACTGTTTTTGTTCTTGTTTCGCATTACACTGTATTAATTTCATTCTCTATTTTTCAATGTACAATTAAATTAATCTTCAGCAAACACTACTGAGAGAAGTTTATATTCAATGTTAGTATGTTGCAAACGATTCCGTTGGAGTAAAGCAACATCAGCTTTAAGTCGCTGTGGAATAAGAAAAAAAAATAAAAAAAAAAGCACAGGTCTCTGCCTCCGCGCTTCTCGTAGGCCTACCTATAAGATGTCCATACACCAGCCTCGGCGCATATCCACACGCAGGTATTTCTAAATTCAAGCAGTGCATTGTATATTGCCAATTACTGTGAATGTCAGTGTTAAAACTGGCCAAGCAGTGAGATTAAGTCAAGCAGCATAGGTATTTGGTATGAAAAATTAAGACAACATACAAATAGTCTCTCTCTCTCTCTCTCTCTCTCTCTCTCTCTCGACCGAAGGGAGGTCACTGAACCTTGGAGGCGCAGCTTGGTCAGACCAAGGAGGGTAATGCCGCTTCTGCTGCCCTCTTGATGAAGAGGGGAGATGGTTTATGATGAATGTGATATTGTAACTTGGTGATGGTCATAGAATAATGGGAGGCCCCTGCCTGACTTTCAAGGACTACATTCGGTCCTTAAAAAAGAGTTGATGAGGTATATATCTACGCTAGAAATCAACATGGGATATTCATTCAAATATAAGGGTGGAGAGGGGAAGCTTAGCTTGAAGGAGAAATTAGTGGTGAGGGATTGGTGGTTATGGGAAGCTCCGAACAAAGGAATGATTCAGATCCGGATATTTGGATAACACGGAAGAGTTTTAGGAAACGTTGCCCCGAACATTGTACGTTGTAGCTGGGAAAGAAGCCAGGTAAAGCAAGAATGAAAAAGTGCGTGAGAGCAATAGGCGAGAGAAACCGAATAACCGCCAAGAACAAGGAAGGAGGTTGTGTTGATGGAAGGTGTAGGGGCGTTGGGAGGTGTACGAGCCAGACGTGGAATAGGCCTACACAGACTCGGGGAGCATCGAGGCGCTTTAAGGAAAGATTCAGTGGAGGAATTTATTGATTGCAAGAGGGAGCGGTCGAGTCAAGGGGTGGACGATGTAGTGGTTCCTCCAAACACCGTCTCCTCTCTTAAGAATTGACAACATGTTCGCAAGAAACCGAATGGTTGGATTAGATGTATTTTGTCTATACTCGAGAAGTCGGTGATATAATAGTTGCTAGCACACTGACGCACGCACACACTCCACACACATACATACACACACACACGCATTTGGGTGGAAGAGTGCCGCGCTTGTATGGGATCTAAAATTGTGGATACAATATAACTTGGCACTGGTAGTGAAGTGGGGAAGGAAGGTTGGGTGGGACTGGGAGAAGCAGTGTGAACGTGAGCCCAGATGAACCTCATGCTTTCTCTGTGTGCCTGGATGGCATCCGCGTCTACATATCAACATTCCTGTTTATAACAATCATCGGTATATTCAGATTTTGATGATAGCATTGCCCAGTTAGATATCAAGAGGAGGCTTTTTTCTGGATATTCTCAGTTGATAAAGAAGTTAGAACAAGCTGATAGGGGGTAAATGTATTTATCATTTACATTAGCCAAGTTTACAAATTCAGGCATTCTCGTCAATTATTATCCTTTGAACTCAAAATTCTTGATAGAGAAACAATGCATTTATACGTCTGATCATAGATACAATCTTGTATATAGTACATGTATTTTGCATTATTTTCTAGTAAAATAGTATTTCTATATCGAGAGATATACGTGGGTAGAAGAATAGTTTATATTCATGTATTAGTGCGGACCATATTGTTATTATTATTATTATTATTATTATTATTATTATTATTATTATTATTATTATACAGTAATTATTATTATTATTATTATTATTATTATTATTATTATTATTATTGTTGTTGTTGTTGATGGCTTTAGTGCCTAATAACTAAGGGACCATAATTAAAGGATGAATTATATTGACTCCGGCATTTCTTTAACTTGATAGATCTCAAGTTTATTTACTATTTTCTTTCCTCTCTGGGCTGCTTTCTCTGTTGAAGCCCTTGGTCTTGTAGCACCAGCACTGGAAAAGTGAATAGGAGCATTTTTCCTACCAAAGAGAAGCAAATTAAATTGGAATAAACACTCATTAGTACATAATATTGTATGATAGAATATGATCCTCCTCTGACAAAGCTGCCTTGGATTGGCTTGCATTTTCATGGTAGTAGGTTGGCCAGGGCATCAGCCACCCGTTGAGATACTACCGTCAGAGAGTTATTGAGTCCTTTGACTGGCCAGACAGTGCTACATTGGATCCTTCTCTCTGGTTATGGTTCATTTTCCTTTTGCCTACTCATACACCGAATAGTCTGGCCTAATCTTTACAGATTCTCCTCTGACCTCATACACCTGACAACACTGACATTACCAAACAATTCTTCTATCAAGGGGTTAACTACTGCAGTGTAATTGTTCAGTGGCCACTTGCTTCTTGGTAAGGGTAGGAGAGACTCTTTAGCTATGGTAAGCAGCTCTTCTGGGAGAAGGACACTCCAAAATTAAACCACTGTAGTGCCATAGCCTCAGTACCATGGTCTTCCTCTGTCTTGGGTTAGAGTTCTTTTGCTTGAGGGTACACTCGGGGACACTATTCTGTCTTATTTTTCTTCCACTTGTTTTGTTAAAGATTTTATAGTTTATGAAAAAAAATATTTATTTTAATGTTACTTTTCTTAAAATATTTAATTTTTCCTGTTTCCTTTCCTCATTGGGCTATTTTCCCTGTTGGGGCCCCCGGGCATGTAGCATCCTGCTTTTCCAACTAGGGTTGTAGCTTAGCAAGTAATAATAATAATAATTCGAGTCATAAGCGACAATGAATCTCTTATCATTTTGTTCTAAAGATCTAACAGCCACACACAGTGTCAGTCTCATACGCACAAAACTACAGAAATACTTTAAATACGCGCACGTGCGCCGTCTTCCCATCGGATGTATTTTTACTTCTATAGACCTTGTATTTTTTGTGTGGGGCTAACCTTCTACGGAGACTCGGAAGCTTATCTAGTAAAGAATACCACTTGCTCAAATCACCCTTTTCTTAGATGTGCCATCTATCTATTTATCCTAATCTATCTGTTTATCTGCCTTTCTATCTATCTATCTACGGACACTCGAAAGCTTATCTGGTAAAGAATACCACTTGCTCAAATCACCCTTTTCTTAGATGTGCTATATATCCATATGTCTATCGATGTCTATCTATTTATCTATCTATCTGCCTATCTACGGTACTTGGCAAATTTTATGGTTAAGAAAACCACTTGCTCAAATCATCTTTTTCTTAGATGTGCTATATATCCATATATTTCAATTTATATATCTATCTATATATATTTATCTGCCTATTTATCTATATATCTATCTCTGTAAATGTGTATATCTATAAGTACGTGTGTATAATTTCATACCTATACTTTTTCCTCCTTTTGATGAGGTGGTACCACTTTTATCAGTAGGACGTCACAGGAGGAGATTAATTGTCAACCCCACACCTTCTCTCTTGACCTATAAGACGCTAAGACTTTCTCATAGCTGGGTGAGCTCACGGGAGTTACGCCGGAAGCGAGCGACGGACCTAGCAAAGTGTAATAGGAAGACTATACCATTCACTATCGGTGTATGTATGTTCTCTAATAATATGTTTTATTATAAGTATTTTCCATGTTTTGGTAAATATTTTTGATTTTATGAGAAAACGTGGAGCAGTTTGGTAGTTAATGTTATAATATATATTACGACTAGCGAATTACGTAATTTCCCGATCTCCAAAACTCACATGCTTAATTTACATATTTCTGTTACACTGGAAAAATACCCGAGATCAGAGAATATTGTGCAATTCCCAGACGGCAATATATATGAACACTGAATATCCAAAGGTCTCTTTACATAACTCTAAACAAAAATAGGTGATTACTTTACGCGAACTATTAAAAAACGGTTCTTAGTCAGGGATAGCGAGTAAAGTACTGTGTCAAGTATTGGTGATCTAAATAATACACACTTTCACAAAAATATATTCTATAAAAATGACAATAATTCAAAAGAATTAACATTGAAAATAAATTATTCAAAATTTAGATCTGAATTAGACCTGAGACTCGTATCATAACACTTCTAAAAATGATACAAACACTTGCTTTACTATAAATTAGTTTATACAACTGTTTAATTTTGACAATTAATGAAAAGATTTAACACTTTAACACTCTGATGAATAAACAATATTGAAATTTAGATTTATGTAACTGTTACACTTACGTCTTTTGCCTCACACAAGATTGCTAAACGGTTAAGCAAAATAAATACACTTCACTGTCTAACCTAATTACAGAGGGCCAGTTGCAAAAACTTTATAATATAAATTCACTAACATTAACACATTTCACTTGAATTAACATCCAATAACATCATCAACGTTTTAACAACACTATACAGGATATATGTTGGATAAAGATTGCTATTCCCGTTTGAGAGGATACACTATGCACACTTGAGAGGAGAGAGGGCTGGTGAACGTTGGCTCTTTCAAAGGGATAGGCTGGATCTCTTCTGCTTCCTATGCATTGCTAGGTCCTATATATATTAACTTAATTCCTCTAGAATTTCTAGTAAATAATTTTCGTGGCGTGGGGGCATGGCTCTAGCGGCATAAGGTTGCCAGCTTAGTCATTTGAAGAAGGGGTACTAAAGTTGCTTGCAAAGCAACACTCTCAGCTATCTCCACCCACCTTCCTCTCATGACATTACATAAAAGAAAAAATTCTAACTCTAAAATTTTCATGTCTTTTCTAACCACGTGGGATCATAAAAATGGCGTAATCCCTCTTGCTCATACCGCGTGTGTGTCATGCAGCATACCTGCAAGGTTAAATAAGACTTCGCAACAAAACTACGGGAAATAAAAAGTTCATTCTTAAAAATAACGTAAATTTACATATACGAAACTGAATGAAAATACAACCAAATGAATGACAAAAGTCTTATGTAATTTATATACATTTACCTAAACCTACATGAGTAATACCCACCTTACTTGCTGGCTATACTCCTCTTAAATACACAAATAAAATACACGAATAAAATATTTTCTCTCATGCTAGACCAGCTGCGTAATATATATATATATATATATATATATATATATATATATATATATATATATATATATATATGTGTGTGTGTGTTATATATATATATATATATATATATATATATATATATATATATATGTGTGTGTGTGTGTTATATATATATATATATATATATATATATATATATATGTGTGTGTGTATATATATATGTTATATATATATAATATATATATATAATGTTTGTGGGTGTATGTGTGTGTGTTTAGATATATAGAAAGATATAGTGTTTCATTCATTGATTTGAATGCTGCAGTGATTCTTCGGAACATGACTGGGAAGGCCTTTTGAATTTATAAGTTCTACCGGTACAGCGTCTCTTTTTAAGCCCATCTTTTTTAGAGAATATATACTCGTGGTTGATGATCACCATAACTGGTTTGTCAGTTCGGGTCATCATATCTGTTTTATGCAGATCTCTTTATGTCGTATTGGTCATTGAATATGATACTCACACTCGCCAAAGTTTAAGAATGTTTACAGATTTATAAAGGAATAAATTTGGGCGTGGGTTTTCAATATGTGTGCTTTTCTCATATGCATCCTTATATGCATTATATATATATATATATATATATATATATATATATATATATATATATATATATATGTGTGTGTGTGTGTGTGTGTGTGTGTGGATATATATATGTGTGTGTGTGTGTGTGTATGTTTTATGTATATATATATTAACCTAATGATATCAAAACTTAATGACTATTTTTCTTTTTTTTCTTCTTTTCTTGGGTCTTGGTTATTTTAACCTCAGCAACAAAGTGCAGTTTGTTAATTTAATTCGCTTTCGTCATCAGAAATCGATATTAGACCAAATGTCAAACTGGTTGATTCGAAATCTTGATATATTTTCTAAGTATTTTTTGCTTGTATTTTAACTCTCAGACTTTCTTATGACACTTACTAACTGTTTTTACATATATTTACTTATGGGGTTGGAATAATAAAAGATTAGTTTTGATGAATTTGCCGTGCCTCAATTATTATCAAGAACTAAAAGTCTAGTTCAGAAAGAATTTTATTTGAAGTTCGGATTCGATCTAAATGGTCTCAAAGATGTTTTATTAAATTTTATAAAATTGCGGCGACTCAAGAAGGCAGAATCAAGTGTTATGCTTGATACTAAATTGTGATTGTATTTTCGACTCTCGGATAACAGCTCTTATCTGTGCATATTTTGATTGACTCCCCTCTCCTTAATCAAGAGAGAAGAACCAACTCACTGCTTGCAGGGCCATATGTCTGCTTCTTGGATAGATTGTAATGTTACTAACTTTATGTTGTTTTTGAAACAGACCTTGAATTTTGTCGCTACTCTTCCAATGCGCCGAATGACTGAAAGCACTACTTTGCTTGACTGGTTAGCCTAAACACTTTAATTCATTCTTTCACATGGCAGAGAATTCAGCTTGTTGCTCATGAAGTGGAATGTTTTTTTTTTCCCAAGGTAGTTCGTCTTTGATTCAGATGATTAAAAAATGAAGGTGACGTTACTTTTCTGTTTTTCCGCACTGTCATCTACTAAGAGAAATTTTATAAATATAAATATATATATATATATATATATATATATATATATATATATATATATATATATATATATATATTTATATATATATATATATATATATATATATATATATATATATATATATATATATATATATATATATATATATATATATATATATATATATATACTTATTGTTTGTATGTGTTTGCGTACACGTGCATATATGGGTTTCTGTACTTGAAAAATTTGTTATCCCGTAATTTAATTTTTTCAACTATCTATAATGAGTTTCTACCATAGTATATTATTGTTTGTACAGTAGGCGTTTATTTCAACTTTTCTTTAATATGGCTTGCATGTCGAATTCTGTTTTTCTATGCTTTCTATAGTGCGTTAGTCCAGTTCATATGTTGAACATTTGTACTTAATGTGACACAATCGTCCAAGGTATGTTTGTTCCCGAATTTGTTCCACCCGTTTAATTCTTTGAACACGTTCACGATTTTTTTTATCGTTGTATTGAAGACGACTTTAAGACACAGCTTAATATAAATACGTTCAGGAAATGCAGACATTATATTACTGAATATTTAGTGAAAATTATTTATTGAAATGGGAAATAATACCTATTTATTTATATTGTTAATTTTTACCTCAAAAAGTCATTAGTTTAATAAATACTGTACGTCGGTAGCTGAAACCAGTCTGCCTGGTAATCATTCTTTACAGGCGACATAATAAAATAGTTATTTTCATATGATATTGAGTGTTATGAAAGGAGGAACATCCATTGTAGAACAAACAAACTACCTGAATAAAAACTATTAAAAGTAAGAGTTTTTCTTTTTTTTGTTCCATCTTCACTCTCAGTGACTTTTAGGCCTATAGAAATAGCGGCCATGGAAAAGTGAAAGGTTGGCGGGTGAAAGTGTAGAGCAGCAGTGTTGAGCCTCTTGACAAGCATAGGCAAGGAGAAACGGTGTGATACTTGCCCATACATCGCCGTTTGCTATCAAGAATTACATTCTATGGACCAGTTCTATGTATCATTACAGTAATTCCTTTTTATTGATATATTGTTATGACTTGGAGTATTCCCACCTTTATCATTTACTTCCAAACCTATGAGTGCTGTGTTTTTTTTTCTTTTTTTTTTAAGTCCAGCACAAGATTTGCACTGTGTGGACATTTCAATGTTTGGACGAGAAAGGTTAAATATAATGATAGCCGTTGACCTATACACAAGATATTCTTTTATAAGAGAGTGAGATGTTAATTTTCTGTAATACTTTATAAGAGGACATTTTTCAAGTGTGTAATTAAAGAATAAGCTTAGCCAGAGTTTGCTGCAACTTCTTTCATCTCCAACATCTTACACTGATACTTTCATTTCATAGCTGTCCCGTCAAAGTACTAAGTTAGAAGCTTTATTTTTAATATGTTAATTGACAAAATTATCAGCTGTTTGTATTCAGTAATCAAGTGATTTAGTGAAGCCTTACAGTGATAAATCCAGGAGTTTTAATTGGAAATAATTATCAAAGATGTTGCGAACAGAAGGAACGGGAGTGTGATTTCGTTGACCGATAGAATGAGTGTGATTAGAAAGGAAATTCAGACGCATAGAAAGATTCGTTATTTGGTTACGAGAGGGGTGGGGGTGGGGGCGAAAAAAAATTATATAAATTAAGAGTCTGCGATGTCTCAAAGTATAAATGTCAATTTTCATGGGAAAAATTAAGGAAATATTTATGGTAACTAGGTAAACAACTATGGATACATATTCTTATTGATTTACTGTACAAGCTGAAAACTACACTTTGGACATCTTAAATTCCTTATAGTGAATTTAATAGAATGACATTTATATTGATCATTAGCAGAAGGTTCAGGACCTGAACGCTCATAATGACGGTCGAAAAACTGCGTCTGATTAATTATTGTAAACGCTTTGTTTAGAATAAAGACTGTAAAAAATTAAGAAATGTGTATGTTGCCACAACGCTACATGTTTTAATTTTGTAACTGAATGTGCAGATATGCAATATATGTTCATTTTTCAATGCAACTTTTCATCTTCAAATGTAAATAACCAATTTCAGTGAGAAACGCGGACACCGAAATATAATCAAACGTTTGCAGGGTCTGTATCAAAGTGATGGTTAAAAAAGTTGCAAATGTCAGTATTCAAGTGATGCTTTCATCCTTTCAAAAAGGTTTAGGGTAAGTCGAATTGGGGTTGGGGATAGTTAAGGGGAATTGCGGGGAGGGGAAGGTGGGGGTTTTGGGTGGGTGCGGCAGGGTTGTTGTGGAGTATTGGCGGCATAGCCTCACGCCCCAGCCCTGCGCCCCCGTCTTGCATTCTCGTAGAGGTAGCAGTTTTTGTGGAGCCTAGCGCGGCCAACCCGGCTTCTCGCAGCAACAAAACCTCCCCGCAGCGAACAGTTTTGCCCGATCTTTTAGTTGCAATTGTCATGTATGTAGGAGTTCACATCTTGTCAACTTACCGCTTTACGGGTATAGTAATAAAGTTGGAAATAATACAAGATTCATAAATGTGTGCCAATTTGCATCTTGTAAATAAATTGGCATCAAAATACAGCAGTGCTTTCATTGGTTTAATCTTGCGCCACCCTGTATTAAGGCTTCTAGGCCAGGCTGTATGTCTGCCATATCATGCAGAACTCCTTACGTGAAAGTATTTCCTGTACATAACGTTTTTATTTTTAGATATTTTTGTCACTAATCGTGTCGTATTTTTTAAATGATACATTTGATGAGTTGATAATGTAAAGCAAGGCCTTAAAAAACATTCTTATTGCGTAAATGTTAAGAGTGCCGATCATATGGCAACATCTACTAGGCCAAGCTAACGGGGAAGATCTTGCAAAAACTAGCGATCCTGCCTCTCTGGTCCTTCTTTTTTATTTTTCCCCCTAATGTCTTTGTTCAGTGTTTAATTGTTACATCTAACGCAGTTCCCAGTCACAAACACGTTAGATTGCGACCTTTAAGAGCTTAGGTCTAAAGGTAACAAAATAAAGTCTCTGTAATGATCATATGGTGGGTGATGGGAGGAGGTGGGGGCGAGTGCAAGAAGTAAGGTTCAACTCTGGTTGGTTGGACAAGCTTTTGCCGGTTGAAGAACGTCTGTGCTTTTTTAAGTACCTAATTTATATGCAAGATCCGTATGCGCTGCTTTCATCCGTATTTTTCTGTTTTTTATATATATTTTCTAATCAACTACGAACGTTGAAATACATTTTTGTTGAGAGTAAGGACGTGAGGAGGAATACGTAGGGTGCTAATTAATAATTCATGTGCACACGCAAGTTGAGACCTACAACTTCTCATGCCCGCATTACGCTTCCATGCTACAACGACGTATTTGGCATGGACATAATAGGTCATAAATACTTTCTTATTTATGTTTTCAAACGCAAGCTTTAACCGCATATAAATACAATATGTATCAATATAGACGGTAATGGATTATAACGGGCGATAAGAAACGTGGGTAGATAATTTTATGTAGCATCAGGCAGTGCGGTGCGGCTGGGACAGAAGAAGAACCATCGGCTCAGTCGTAGAGGCTGGGGCAGGAGACAAGCTGCTAACAACACGGCTAAAGGGAGCACGAAGCTTGCGTAAGTTTCGCATTAATAACGTTACTCCAACTTAATGTTGATCGGTAATTGTGGTCAAATCGTAATTATAAAGGTGCATAGGATCGTTTTAGAAGTGAAATGTGAATATCAGTGTGATAATGAAGCGTTGGGCGGCGTTTGGAAATCTGTGCGGGAGAATGTTTTGGGTTTTCTCCGCCATCTTGGGCGTTTGAAGGAGCGGTGGTGGGGTGCGCGTCTTGCATGTCAAAAGGGCGGCGCCAACCTCCGCATCGAGTGCCACGTTGGTCTGCTGCTGCAGCTACTATGGGCACAGTGCCCCTGTATGCCTTGGGTGAGGCATGACTTTTCAATTTTGATGTTTTAAGTGTTCGAAAGACTTACTATTGTCCAAATCTCGGATGGGTTGAGTGTCTGTCAACGATATGTCAAAATATCGAGCAGAATCTTCGGAAAATGAAAGGGGTCGGACAGGAACGAACAATTGATGTCATTCTAGGTTGTGTGGATTTGTGAGAAGTTGGGAAAATTATTATCCAACAGGATAATTAAGCTTCCTTTTATGCTTTTCCTCACTGTTTGTTGGGTGACTTTGACAGACTAATGACAGGTGATGTAGCTCTGGTAGCGCCCTGTTTTTTTATTTATTTTTTATTATAGTTGTTTATCAGGTATCTTCTCATAGTGTCCAACACTCTCTTTCTTATTTATGCACACTTGTGCGAATGGAGTTGTCTAAAGTGTGTATGACACTCACGGTATCGTACTGCGTATTGAAGTTGTCAAACCCAGAATCTGACGTCGCGAATGGTTTCAAATTTTAAGTCCTATTAACTAAAAACATCGTCGATAAATCTAAGTTGTCATAAAAATACCGATATGTATAAAAAGACTACTCGTTTTTATATTTATTCACTGTGCTTTATTTACATACGTTTAAGACTTTATTATATGGTTGGGTTTTGCAGTAATAAAAGTGACAATTACCTGTACCTGGGAAAGGTACCTGAAAATTTCAAGGTAAATTTATTTGCCATCGAACCTCTTATTTTGTAGAGAAGTTTTGAGACATCATGTATCATGGAAAGTGATCATTATTCTAAGGCAGAGTTAGTGTGTATTGGTATTCTATATTGGAAAAGTGCATCATACTGGTAGGGATTTAATTAAATTTCATATATTTATGCTTACTATTGTTCTGCCTGTGTTTGTCTCGACTTGAAAAGCGTATTTTGTAGTCCTGTGATAAAACCTAGACCTGGACTATTGGTGAAGTTTGTATGCTACTGACATAGGTTGTCCAAGTCCATGCATGTGATTTTGTATTAATCGCTACCCAGTAAGGAGTGTAATGACATTACACTTTAGCAGTATGTAATACATTTTCAGGGATTTTATGCATTTAGTGATTTTTTATGATTTGTAGTTTTCATTTTGACTTGACAGTCCTATGCCATTTCACACAGGCATGTTTACATCTTATTTAATCGGGAGGTATTTGTTAATCTTATTGTTAGTAGTTGTATATGTATATTCATACATTAGTGATTAATTAATCTTTGTCCCCTCTCGTCTCATTTGCCAACTGACCTGGTCTGATTTTCAACCTGTGGAAACAATAACGTATTTCATTTTCTCATTCAGAGTTTGAGTTTACAATGAATATTAATCAAAAGTCACACATTTTCTTAAATCTAAATTTTCCTGGTCATTATCCCATTTTCCATAGCACATATTAGTACAGTCCTTAGAGATGCCATTTTCTTTCTACCCTCTTGGCTTATTGGGTCAGGTAACTTGTCAATTCAAGATATGTGATAGTTTATTCACCCATTGTCCAATGAAATATTGCTCAATAGTTCTGTCTTGTTTGTGTGTGGATGTATAGGAGAATATCAGTGTTGTTCTGTCATTGAAATCCTTTATGGTTTGTTGATTGATAGCAGTGTAGCTTTTTTTTTTCATATATTTTTATGTCGTAAATAAAATCATTTGTGTTGCTTCAATTTTTAAGAACTTTTAATTTTTGAAAGGTTTGATTTACTACCAAATTTCTAGTTCCTAAGATTTCTGGGGAATAATAATCAGTTTTGTCATTTAGATATCGATTATGTATGGCTCTTCGTTTTAGAAATTCTAGTAAAGTTGGGCTTACAATTAGTTTAGTGGAATGATCAGTATAATGTTTTGGATACATGTTGAGTCATTTCTTGTGGCTGTTGCTTAGATAGATGAAATTTTATACCATCAGAATACTATAGAGCATTTTAGTACCTTGAATGTAAATGGTGGGAAATAGAGAGTTTCTCAAATTTTTGTAGTGTTAGTTATTATAGCGTCAGTGCTTAGCAGTAACTCATGTTTGTCTAATGAAAAGGGACAACAGATTTTTGTTGATTGAAGTACATTACCAAACACAAGTGACTTGTATTACTTAATTTTAATGTTTAGTATTTTAGGCCATATTTTGAATATATATTCATTCAGTTGTGGTTCCAGGATTATAGTATACTGTATTGTTGTTCATTTTGAGTTAGGAAAACTTTTGAATACACTCTAGGAACTATCAGGAAAATTATTAAAGAGTAGAAAAGATGGGTGCATTTAGTCATTGAGAAGCTGATTTCTAACTTCTTTTTTCCTTTTTTTTGGTTTCCCATCCACAGAGGTGAAAATGCTGGACACAGGGTGCTGTACTTAAAGGTGCAGTATAATTTTCTTTTATGTCCAATGGGGTTGGGTCTTGGATCTTTACTTGTATCAAAATACAGATTGCATTTTGAAAGGGAGACACATGATAATTATTTATATTCAATATATGAAATGGAATTTCAAGTGTTTCGAATAGGTAAATCTGATGTGTTCAGTAAACTTGATAAACTAAGCATTTTATTACTATATTTAACCATAATTATAAGTTTTTACTACAAGGGACAAAAAAAGAAAACTTTCAAGTGTTGTGTGCCTATTAAATATAACTTCTATCCCTATTTTTACCAACCTCTATAACCGCCTGTCAAGATTTTATGAAATGAAATAGTTTTGATCTTTATACCTCAGGGTGACCGAAACTATAAGAAATTCTTATCGAATATATTCATGGGCAAATGTGTCAAGGAAATTTCATTCACCGAACATATTCTTGTCCATTTGGGCCTTTAAGTTACATAACTTATAAAGCATCTAATATTGCTAGGAACCATAGTATTTGATCTTGTAGGTAGGTCAGCTCAATGACTGACACACTTTTGATGCAAGTTTATACTTGAAGTATTTTCATTAGAAATATAACAAATAATATAATAGAAATTTAGATTAGGATAGATAGTGATTTTAATTTCATATTGCTTGAATTGTAATGCAGTATTATTGTGAGTTGTATAAATTATGTCTTTATGCTGATGTTATTACTGGAATTCATTAGCCATTTTATGATAGGATCTTTCTTGGAGACTTGTTTCCTGGATGTTGCGATATTTACAAATGCAGTACAATATATTCTATATGTACAGTATTTACATTAGTAATTGTTAATGATAACTATTATACAGTATAAAGCTGAGGTTTTATTGTGAAATTTAGATCTCTTGACTGCTAACTGATAGTTATTTGTATGATTTAATTTTTTTTTCTTGTTGAAGCTTTTAACATTTAATAAACATTAGAATACAGTAATTAATTTCACAGTTTTTCAGTACAGCACTCTGTACAAATTTTACACTTGCATAGAATTTTGGTGGTACTTCGGTATATTTAATTATTTGTTTTTTTCTCACTAGGGCTTGGTGGTCCAGGTGCGCGGGAGCCGTGGGACGGAAGGATTATGGCTGAACAGCAGTTCTGCCTACGGTGGAACAATTTCCAGGCAAATATTGTATCATCCTTTGAAACTTTACTGGATAGAGAAGAATTTGTGGATGTAACCTTATCAGCGGAAGGAAAGTCGTTAAAAGCTCATAGAGTCTTGCTGTCAGCATGCAGCCCATACTTCAGAGACTTGTTCAGGGTAAGTTGTAAATGTCAGAAGTTCACTAAAACTGAATTTTACCTCTTTTAATCTTAAGCCTCACAATTCAAGCATTCCTTGGCTATATAAATATTGAGTTACACCTATTGTAAGCTTTGCTTTTAAAGAAATTAGAGCGAACTATTAGGTGAGGTACATTAACTTTTACCTGTATGATGGTGAGGTACGTTAACTTGAAACAACCCTTAGTGTAGCAATGCTTCCTTATGAAAATTTCAAGAAACTATTGTTTAGACCCAGGTTAAATATAATAGGATGAGATTTGGCCAATAGTTGCCTAAGATATCGTCAGTTAAAGGGTTTTGCATCTGAAACCTTGTCAAAAAAAAAATTATTTATTTCATAATCTGTACAGTATGTAGTTTGCAAATTATTTCTATCATATTTGTTTGCTTAATTATGTTGCTGATGACCCTTGTATGTATACCTATATTGTTTTGCTGGTGAGAGCAATATGTGGTTCAGTGTCAAGCATCAATGTGCCACTAATTTTCGTCTTAGGTTACTGGGTAGAAATGTCTTTTCTTTACATAATAAAAATTTTTTTTACAATGGTAATTCTTTATTCATCTCACACAGGTGTTCAAATTTGATCTTGGGTGAAAATATATCTATAGCATTAACCACTTACAATATACTTACAGAGAAGTCACATTACCAATTACCATTGTATTGATCCTCACTTCGTTCCTTTAAATTTTTATCTTGCACACTAAAGTGTTCCAGGATTTTAATGCCCTTCAGTTACAATACTTCAGTCTCTGTCAACCTCCATGTGACTACCTCATATTCGGTATATTGTGACAACCATTACAGTATCTACATTGTTTATCTTTATTTGGCTACTAATCCTCAGTTATTAGTCAACCAGCGCTTCTGTATAGCTTATATATTTTTTCTCTCAGATGCACTCAAAGGTAATATATATCCACCCTCATGTAATTGATTTCCCTTTAGTAGGATGTCTTTTCCATATTTTTTTTTCTTTAGTACCACTAGAATCAGATATAAGGTATACATTTATAAAGTTAACATAAGAAGCTCCCCTTCAGATGACAAGTTTATTGTGTTGCTTCAGCAGGTTTATTAATAATTTCATCTCTTTTCCAGGACCTCCCTGCACATCAACATCCAGTAATTGTATTGCGTGATACGAGCTTTACAGAATTAAAGTCCCTTCTTAGTTTTATATATCATGGAGAAGTGAATGTCTCACAAGAGAGATTAGGGCTCCTTCTCAAAACTGCTGAGGCCCTCCGAATAAAAGGACTTGCTCAAGACAAGAAAACTAGTGATAATGAACAGGTTAGTGATTTTAATGATTACAAGTTTTACAATGTAAGTTATAGATACAGTATAGGAAATGGTTCCTAAAATTGTTCAATTGTTGAGTGTAATGTATGTATTTTATCTTAGCAGGTAATATTACTGAATGATAAATTATATAACTACTTATGTTAGAGATTTTATTGAAAGGGATAATTTTGGTTTGTGACCAGTTACTATGATGATGATTATGGAGTTACATTATACGGAGTAGAGAATCCTGTTTGTATCCTCTTTGCCGTAGCCCAAAGGATTTGATTTTAAATGTAATGTTGATTTTGGAAATTGGGAAGACCCCAAAGTAATAGAAAATAGGAACAAACCAGTGTAAATTAGCAAACAAGCTAGTAAATACAATATTAGTTATGTGTAAAGCTTATTCAGTGGATAAAATCATACATATGTCCTTGGTTTTGATGGAATTCACAGAGTATGTTATGTCTTTTTTTTTCTTAAGTATTGCATCACAAGTATGTGATGTCAAGACAGCGGTTATTCCAGACTTTCATGTATTGCATTGGAAGCTGCACTTGCATATGGGAACTCTGTGAATATGGAGACTGTATAACCATAAATACTCATATAATGCAGCCCTTCAAATTACATGATCAACTATTAAGTAAGCCTTCTCTAGGCTTACTTAATTGGCAATCATTTTCTTACGTCTGCTTATTTCCATCATCCCTCCCTCAGTGCCTACAAAATTAAATATTTATAAAAGAAAAAAGAACTTAGAAATGGGTTTTGCACATGATAGGTTAAATTGTAATTTATTCCAAACTTTCATTTACCAAAAGCATAACAAATACACCTACATTGTTCCTTTCATCAGGAAAATTGAAATAAATAATTATATTGGGTTTGACTAAATCATGGATTTTGTTTGAAACATCCAGAGCTCAAGGGTTTTAATTTGTTTAGGGTTATCCAACAGCACTGGTTATCATTACTGTGCATTAAGTCATTTTATTTGCTTTCTGATTCTAAAGAGGGGAATTATTGCACACCTTTAAGGTATTCACTTTGACCCTCTTTTGTTATTTGCTGATGGGGGAGGTCGAAGTCGTCATTTAAGCTGGTAATTGGCTACAGGAAGAGCCTACAGATGTTAAAGAAGAAAGTACTGTACTGTACACCAGGTGGCTTGTCAATTATGCATAGGTGATAGAGAAATTTTTGATAATGAAAAACTTGTGAAAAGAATACTTTGTTCATCATTCTAGACATTTTGTAGTTTGGCATAATAGTTTTCTTTATTTCACACAATGCTTATTTAACTTCGTATCTTTTTCTTTGGCATGATCATATTATTTTTACTAGCCAAGCTACAACCCTAGTTGGAAAAGCAGGATGCTAGCCCAGGGGCCCCATTATAGAAATTAGCTCAGTGAGGAAAGGAAACAAGGAAAAATTAAATATTTTAAGAACACTTAACAATATTAAAATAGATATTTTCCGTATAAACCATAAGAACTGTAACAAAACAAGAGGAAGAGAAATTAGATAGAATAAGGTGCCCGAGTGTACCCTCAAGCAAGAGAAATCTAACCCAAGACAGTGGATGACCATGATACAAAGGCTATGACACTACTCAAGACGAGAGAGAACAATGGTTTGATTTTGGAGTGTCCTAGAAGAGCTGCTTACCATAGCTAGAGAGTCTCTTCTATCCTTACAAGAGTTAATTCGGCTCTTGCTTTTGAATAAAGTCATTTTTTTGTGGTGTATAAGAAAATTGCAAACCACAAATGTTAGGGTTTGATATTGTAAAGGATCTTTGAAGCTGTAAGAAAGGAGTTTTCAGTATTTAAAAGTGCTTCCAGTACTGAAAATAGAACTCCTGATAGGGTGAAGTTATGGTAAATACACTAAGGAATTACATTATAAAACATGAGTTCATATTAGCCTTTAACCCTTTTACCCCCAAAGGACGTACTGGTACGTTTCACAAAAGCCATCCCTTTACCCCCATGGACGTACCGGTACGTCTTTGCAAAAAAATGCTATAAAAATTTTTTTTTTCATATTTTTGATAGTTTTTTGAGGAAATTCAGGCATTTTCCAAGAGAATGAGACCAACCTGACCCCTCCATGACAAAAATTGAGGCTGTTAGAGCAATTTAAAAAAATATACTGCAAAATGTGCTGGGAAAAAAATAACCGCCTGGGGGTTAATGGTTGGAAATTTCCAAATAGCTTGGGGGTAAAAGGGTTAAGATATGCTGCCATTAAACATTACCCACCATTAGAGTTTTGGGTTTAAAATTGCCATATCTGATGGCTTTAAAGATACCAAAGCATACTAGAAGTTTTCATGTTCTATTATTATTGCTTGCGAGGCCATAATCCTGGTTGGAAAATCAGAATGTTATAAGTTTAAGGGCTCCAACAGGGAAAGTAGTCCAATGTGGAAAGGGAATAAAAGAAAAACTATATATAGTATAAATAATGAGTATAAAATATGTCAAGATTCATCATCATCATCATCTCCTCCTACGCTTATTGACGCAAATGACCTCGGTTAGATTTTGCCAGTTGTCTCCTCCTTGAGCTTTGGAACCAATACTTCTCCATTCATCTTCTACTTCACGCTTTGTTGTCCTCACCAATGTAGGGCAGGGTCTTCCAACTCTTCTAGTGCCTTGTAGAGTCCAGTTGAAAGTTTGGTGAACTAATCCCTCTTCGGGCATGCAGAGAGTATGCCCAAACCATCTCCATCTACCCTTCACCAGCATCTCATCCACATATGGCACTTCAGTAGTCTGTCATGCTGTGTTCTAATAATAATGGCAGCGGCATCAGCATACTCTTGGACAGCTAAATCTATGAGGAAGATAAAACAACATAGGTGACAACACATTCCCTTGGAGTACTCCACTGGTCACTGGAAATTCATTGGATAGGACTCCACTAACATTAACTTAGCACTTGCTATGCTCATGAACAGACTTAACCTTTTACATATTTAAGAGGAACTCCATAACAACGCAGGACTCTCCACAAAATTGGCGGTTGCACACTATCAAAGTTTTTCATAGTCCACAAATGCCATCAAAAGTTGATATCTGTATTATACACAGTGCTGTACAATATGTCTTGAAATGCATATTTGGTCAGTACAACTTCTACCTTTTATAAAGCCTGCTTGTTCATCTCTCAGCTTTTCATCAATCTTTCTCCAGTCTCTCTAGAATGAGCATACTGAACTATATATTTTCATGACAACCAACATGAGTGTAATGTGTCTGTAATTATTGCAATCAGTCCTCTGGCACTTATTCCATTGTATCCATGGGCTTTACGTTTAGGTTTTATAATGATAGCTTGGACTTCAAGCACACCAAATTCATTAATGTGCATATCAAGGTCTTCCTCAGCTTCTTTAGGTATATCAATCAAATTATTCCCTTCATACATATCTCCTATTCATAACTTCACTAAAGTGTTACATCCAATGTTGCACTAAAGTGTTGCATCCAATGTTGCCTTTCTTCATCTTCTGTTATAACAGATCCATCTCTCTTTTTAATGGTTATATGCTTCTTCTTCTTTGTCCCAGTAGAGATTTCATTAGAAATATTATGAGCAATTCTTTAACTATAGCCATTCCCTGAATTCATAGCTTTGTCAGCCTCATTTGGTTTCTTGTCTAAATATTCTCTCCAGTCATTCCTTACTTTTCTTTTGACTTCATTATCAATACTTGAATACTTAAGCATGCTCTACCTTATAATTTCCATTACTTCCTCAAAAACATCCAACAATCAATTTTGGTCTTTCTCTTTTTTTTCCCCCTCTCTATAGTATCCCACATATCATTTGATATTCATTGTTTTCTACTTGTAACTGCTTGTCCCAAGACTTCACTACCAACCAACTGATATGTTCTTAATATCTTGCCCTTCTTCATTAATTGTCTGCACTTCATCTCCTAAAGTTTCTAAAGACCACAAATTGATTCCTACATTCAATTGCAAAGGTTTCTTTGTGCTCATCTTCTAGAAGCTTAGTTGTATTAAACCTAGGTACAGTATTCTATCTACATTTCTGTAGGTGTGCTTTGCTTTAATTTTAGTGTGGCAATGAGGAGCTGGTGATCTATACCAATGTCTGCACCTCTATAGCTTCTTATATTTCTCAGTGCCCTCCTTCCCTTTTTATTAATGGTTTTGTAATCTATTTGATTTTTGTAATTGCTACATGGTTAAAGCCATGTATATTTGTGGATGTCCTTGTGATGGAAAAATAGTACCTCCAGTAACAAGATTGAACAAAAACTTATAAAGTGTGCCCCATTTTCATTTGCATCTTTGCCAAGACCCTCAATACCCATCTTATTCTCTATACCTTGATTATTCCTTCTAACCTTAGCATTGAAGTCACCCATCACAATTTTCATATCTCTCTGGGATCTCATTTTATTACACTGCAGTTCTTTGTGTTCATCTTTATTTCTTCATAGGAATTATTTGTGGGTACATAGCAAACTATAATACTCATTTTGCACTGCTTTGATTTAAACTGCCATTAACAATCACGATTTACAGCTCTCCATTCCGTTAATGCCTTTTCTGCTTTTGTTGTCATCATCATTCCTACCCCTTCTCTTCTAACTCCATCTGTTCATCCTGAGTAGATACAGTCTATATATTGCTTTGGTCTAAGATTTCTTTACCAATCCCCTTACTACATGTTTCAGTTAAGAGTATAGATATCCAAACTATATTTTATGAATTCATTCTCTACTTGCTGTAACTTCCCCATCTGATTCATGGTTCTAACATTCCAATTACCAATTTTGAATTTTTCTCTTAATATTTTCCAACCGGGAGATTCTTAGCGCCCCACTATGCCCGGGACTGTTCTGTCATTTTCACTTTCCATAAACTGACTAAATCCATAGAGGATTCATTGGTTAAATTTGTCAAAGGATAGCTAATTCCTTGTGATGCCAGTCCATACTAATTCCAGTAAGATCATGTGCCAGGCATCAGGAGTAAAAGCTGAAAAAACATCTTACCTATCGCTTTAAACTCAATCCGTCACCCTACTGCCTGGTAACATTGAGATAGTTCTATGGAATGAAACTTATGTCAGCTTCAACATAAATAATTTACCAAAAGTTTGAACTTCTGAAGTTCCATCAGGCACATTCATGAATTTTTTTTTATCATTGTTTATAGATTGAAAGGACTATATCTCAAGGTATAATAATCATTACCTCTATTCTAACAGAACTGATTCAGGAAAAAATTTCTCGTGCCTATTCAGGAAATAAATTCTAAGTATATTTAAGAGGGCCAGAACATAGACTACAATTCACTTGCCCAAGTAATAATTAATTTAGGCTTTCACCATACAAAGGAAACACTATTAGATATGCCTGGAAGGTGTGAAAGTAATAAAAAAAGAAAATGACCATAATTTAAGTACATTATGGTGCTTTTTATTACCGATTTGTTTAGTGTGGGAATTTCCATCTAACATCGTTAACTAGTAAACTATGAAATTATTGATAATTCATAATAATCCCAACTGATGTTCCTATTTCTTCTTCCTCGAATCTTAATTTATCAACGATTTTCCTTAAAATTTATTATGAAATTTCAGTAGAAACATGACTCTAGTAAAGTAATGAGACGTTAGCAGTTAATGGCAAGAATCAAAGCATTATGGTCTTTGTTCTTCAATTTTTCTGTTGAATCGCTGATGTCAGACGTATCCCCTTCCAGGTTGTGATAAGTTTTATTGTGTTTTTCGGTTGTCTTCCTCTGGAGTTATTAGCATTCTTGCACAGGAATAGCACTGTGTTTTAAATAACTGTTCCTGTCAGGGAAATTATGTCAAGTTCTAATGCCAATGAAATTGGTTTTTGGATTAAGGGTAAATCCAGAAAATATTTGGCTAGTTGTTTATAACGGAGTTGATAATGATGTGACACCCAAATCAGCCTAGCCTGCCAAGTTTTGTCAGTGATGAGCTTTAAAATTTCTTGTCCTATTTAGCTTCCTCTGTTAAACTCAGAAAGGCAGTGAGTCTTCCCATGTACTGTAGGTGATAAATCTGACTTCGGTTCTGAATGTTATCCGGTCCTTAGAGAGGGAGATCCTCTCTTAGAGCCTGTCCATCCTTGCTTACTTTAGATCCTTCTGCTGCTACACTCATGCAAGTCTGCATTCCTTGTTGCTCTTTTAGTCATCCAGATTGCAAAGCAGTAGACCGAGTGGATAGTTTGGATACTTTTATCCCTACTCTCGCTAAAGTAAGTGCTCTTGAGCAACCTCGTTTTTCATTTGTAGATGGCGTTTTATATCATGTTGTTTCGTTCGCTTGCAAGCTTGACCACTAGCTTAACAAGGGTTTGCATTAGTTGGGCTAATGTTAACACTTGTGATTTTATTACCATTACAAGTCTTACTATAAAGTTGGGTAAATGTTAACACTTGTCTCTATTACCATTACAAGTCTTACTTTGAAGGAGACTCGACAGGGTTGTTTCTATTCGGTAAAGAAATAGTCAAGATAATGAAAATTATTAAATCCATCGCTATTACAATGAAGGTGCCGTTGGAAAGGCTATACCTTTCACAACTTGTGTCCATCAGTAACATGTCTGGTATTATAAAAAAAGGGGGGGGGGGCGTTTGACGGATATTTTGAATGTAGAATATATTCCTTTTGAATGGTATCTTTTAATAACTCCTAATTTTTTCAAGGAAAGTTTTAATGTTGATTTTTCCTTAAAGTATCCAGTAACCGCTGCTTCAAAGACTATACAGTATTTGCCTCTGAATTCCCCCTTTGTTGTGGATAGGGTTGAGAATTATTAGTCACTGTAATTCGTGTTTTGTTTATTTAAGCCTTCTATACCTCAAAGATGTTTGGAATTGTGTAAGACTTATCAGTTATGTAATCTTGTTAATAGATTACAGTAAATTTTCCTGCTTTGATCCCATCATTATTGCTAGTAAGGAAAAACTTTTAAAGGCAGAATTTGCAAGCTGGTGTGATTTTTGGGTAATGTAGGATGTCTTACAACACTCTGATGTTATTTCTTGTTAATTTTAGAATGCTTTCTTTTAGCAGAAAAGGCTAGGTATTTGTCTTTACTATACTCCTAACAGGTTTAGGTTTTGTTGGTCATGTGAGGAATTTATCGTCATTTACTCAGAATAATATTTCACATCTAACCTGCACCTTTGCAAACCTAGCCAAACTCATTCATGGTATCTAGTGGTTCTAAAGCCCCTTTTGTATGAGGTGTAAGTGCAGTCTGGGCAATATGATTTGTCTGTAATTCTCCTGCTTTGATAATGTGTTACCAGATGAAATTGTCTAAGGTCGGCTATAGGCACAGACAGGCAAACGTATGACTGGGGCCTTGGGCCAGATGCCGGTCATAGAGCAGATTCAGGCATTGTGGTCCCTTGTCAGGCGTCTATCCAAAGCATCAACAACGGGCACAGGCTCATAGGTGCTTTGCCCGTGGCTTACTCGTCTATGATGTTATCTACACAAGAGATTGCAACTCATACCACAAAATTAAGTGTCTGCCCCCTGTGTATTTCTCGCTCGTGTGGAAGGGGCTTAATGCATTCTGATGGTATACTCTACCTCCCAGGTTTGAGGTCGTCTTGAAGATCCTCAAATTCTTTATGTGCTTTTGCCCTTTGCTGTGAAACCACTGCACTCCCACATTTCTAACTGCTCTCTTAAATGCCTATAGTTTGTGATACAGAAGACTGAGATTTTATCCTGGATCTTTATATCCATCTCGCTAAAGGAATTACCTCTAAACAACCGTTACTTGATGTTTTGATTGTGGGAATACTTTATTAAGATTACTCAGTCACACGCTGGAAATCATTCGGTTTGCTTGTGATTCTTCCATCAGAAATTTAACTTGAGCTCGACAAAGAATGACTTGATAAATAAGTAAAACCCTTTTAATTTTTCTTGCAAGAAAATACTAACTTAGCAAGCAAAAGTATTCCATTTTCATATTGTAAAATAAATATACAGTATTTCTAAGAAAATATTTGTTCTATTAGTGTACTTTTTTTTTTTTTTTAGATAAATATCGATCTATCAGATTAAATAAAACTAGAGTAGAGTAGAGTAGGGTCAAAATTAGCTTTCTGCTAAAGAAGGTGATGAATGCAAGAGTTGATGGGAGAAGTACAAGAGAAAGGCCAAGTTTTGGGTGGATGGATGGAGTGAAGGAAGCTCTGGGTGATAGGAGGATATACGTGAGAGGGGCAAGTGAGCGTGCTAGAAATAGGAATGAATGGCGAGCGATTGTGACGGAGTTCCAGTAGGTCCTGCTGCTTCCTCCTGTGCCTTGGATAACCGCGGAGGTAGCAGCAGTAGGGGATTCAGTGTTATGAAGCTTCATCTATGGTGGATAACGGTGGAGCGTGGACTGTGGCACCCTAGCAGTACCTGCCGAACTCGGTTGAGTCCCTTGTCAGGCGGGAGGAACGTAGAGAGGAGAGATCCCCTTTTTTGTTTCATTTGTTTGATGTTGGCAACCCCCAAAATTGGGGGAAGTGCCTTGGTATATGTATGTAATACTCATAACAACCAATACAGACCCACAAATACTTGTTACTTGATGTTTTGATAATGGGAATACTAATACTAATCGTTAGCCTATTGGATGGAAATTACTTTTAGCCCTCTCTCTTTCTGCCAGTAATATGACGTCACCAGACAGAAAAATTGGCTTATTGAGAAAGTCTTTCAAGATTTTCGGTGATCAATCTATTCTGAAGAAGTGTTTTAATTCTATCATTCTGCCTTGTTTTGAATATTGGTCTCCTGTCTGGTCTTCAGCTGCTGATTCTCATCTTAATTTGTTGGACGGAAACTTACGGTTTATTAAATTTCTTATTCCTGATCTAGATATTAATCTTTGGCACCTTCATTCATTTAGTTCATTATGCATGTTGCATAACATTTTTCATAATGCTGACCATCCTTTACATTCAGATCTTCCTGGACAATTCCATCTTGTTCGTAATACTAGGCAAGCAGTTAATTCTAATAGCCAGGCCTTCTCCAGCATGAGGCTCAATACTACACAGTATTCTTGAAGTTTTATTCCAGCTGTGACCAAGTTGTGGAATGATCTTCCTAATCGGGTAATTGAATCAGTAGAACTTCGAAAGTTCAAAGTTGCAGGCTGACAAGTCTTTTTTATAGTTTATACATGACATATCTGTTTTGACGTTGTTATTATTTGTTCTCATCATTTGTTTCCTTATTTGCTTTCCTCACTGGGCTATTTTTCCCTGTTGGAACCCTTGGGCTTATAGCATCTTGCTTTTCCAACTAGAGTTGTAGCTTGGCTAGTAATAATATTACGTGAACTCTACAGATAAAACTTTTCTTAATGTATGTTACTGAAAATCGATACCTTATATTATCAATAAAAGGAAATACTAATTTACCAAGATAAATAAGTTCATTTTTATACAAGAAAAGAAATTATTTCCAAGGAAATATTTGTACTATTTAATAAACTTGTGACGTCATCACCCTGGAAAAAGTCCTTGTAAAGCAAAGTCGTAAGTCGCATAGGTTGTAAGTCAACGACTCCCTGCATAAGTAGTAGCAAATTTGCCAAACAACTACTGCTCGTTATCGAGAAAGATAATTTTACATAGCAGTTTAGAAGGACTGACTTAGAATCATATAATCCTATTACAATCATACAGTATAGTAGTATGTAATGGTAAGTTTAATAAATGGGGAAATTAATTTTATCTATATTACAAAAACATGTCATTTTCATAATTGCTAAATCTTGAGTGAGAAAAGAAGGGAGAAGGTTAGGATTGACGATATGTAAACATTGTGTTTTTATACTTAATTAAACAGAAATACTGTACCAGCTTATAAACTAAAGCATAAATGTATAATGATAACAATAAAGATTATATGATGTGGTTAAAGATTTATAATCACTATGTGTATTAACATGAGGCTGTCCTTGAAACTTCAGTTGGACCATTACATGCAGTATATTATAAAAAAGCTTTTTCTAAAGGAACTTTTAGAGTTCGTCCTTTATACAAAAATGTACAGTATATCTCTTTCCTTCATTGGTGTTACACCTCCATCAGTGTGTGGAAGCCAGCAGTATGAGTATGAGGGGAATTTTATAGAAAAAAAAAAAAAATTTAAATTTATCTCTATAAACAGCTAACTTGTGATGTCAAGGAATAAGCAGTACTTTTGACTTCCAAGCTAAAGAACAAATATCATGATGCTTTGCCTCTTGCCATGAACCTCTTGTCCCATTACTTTCTAAGAGGCATGGTTGTATGAATGTGTGAACCTCATTTCTGGAGAGAAGCCATATGAACATCAAGCGAGTACATTGTATAGAAGGAAATTTAATTTATTTTGGGGATGATAATCTGCAAAAATTCTATAAGTAGAAGATGTAGGTCAGCAGATGAAAAACTCCCTGAAATGGAAATCCACTCAAAATCAGTGAGGACAGTATGCTCTAAAGTAAGGTTGAGCTGTAAACATTACTACTGTATTAGATTTATGAAATATGCCCTTTGAAAATACCTGAAGGCTAAAACTAAAGAAAACTTTACTTATAGTGAAGTTATCAGTTTTGATCATGTATATCTGTCATGCTTTTGTGTAAAAAGCTTTGAATTAAGAAGTGCATTTGCCAATTTTTTAAAGCTATCTCTAGGGAAAGGGGATTAGCATGATGCGTCTGATATATCGTTTGAAATCTTAAATAGAGGACAAAATTTGAGGGATAACGTTAATTGCAAACCTATGAAATACAAAAAAAATATTATGAAATGTTTGTGGTCTTATATGTTACTTGTCACACTGTTTCAATAAGGGTTTGTGATTGAAAATTATTCACTTGTCACATCGTACAGGGGTTGTAACTGGTTTTTTTTTCTATGTACGAAATTGATAAGACTTGGGTGTAATGGTCAGATATTTTGTAATGAATGGTTACTTCTAGCCACCAATGACCATTCCCCAGCTGTAGAGAGTACAGTTTAAATAATGAAAGTAGTATGTAAAAGTATCCAAAATCCTATTGCATTTTTGCTTCTACAGTTACAAGGGTTTTAGAAAATTGGCAATTTGGGTTATTTTAGGAATACAATGCATTTTGTGCTGCTAGTTTAGGTTAGGTTAAGATGTAAACTTATTGGTGGAACTAGTTTCTGTAATTACAGTAATTATTGTTTCATACAATTCAAGGATTGTATTCGTAAAGTGATATTAGAGGAAAAATCATGTCTATGGTTCGTAAGGATTTTGTGATATTTTTTAATGGTGTTATGTTTTTCTTTCAGTTTGGGAGCCTTATTAATAGTCCTGAGAAGGAGCCAGAAGAGGGACTGGATAGAGGGGAGCATAGAGGTGGGGGATCTGGATCCCCTGCTCAAAGCCTTGCCTTTCCAGGGATAGGTGGCTCCGTCCTGGCCCCCGCCAACCCTCTCGTTCCCCTGGAACCACCAAGCCACAAGCCTCATCTGCTGCATTCACCACCAGCAAAGCGGAGGAAACCGGTACCATCACCCCTTGGAGCACCCCCTGGATCTACCCCACCCACTCGTGAAAACAATGTATCACAACCACCACCAGTAACCTCAAGTTCACATGAAGAGGATACTTCTGCTAGAGTAATTAATCTAACCATGGGGGCCACTAATTCATCTGGTTCCCCTTCTCCTAGGATAATCCCCAAGGCAGAGTTATCCTCACCAAGACTCTTGCCTAAAAATGAGCTGAATGATGAAGAAGAAGGACCTGGCAGAGGTTGTATTGGTGGTGGCAGTAGTAGTGGTGGTGGCGGTAGTGGTGGTGGGGCAGAGAGCAGTGATCATGAAGGTGAGGAACTACAAGAAGAAGATTGTAAAGTTCCGCCTGATTTGCATGGTCTGCCACACCTCTCAGCAGCAGTACAAAACTTCGTGCCATACATTGCAGCAGCTGCAGCAACAGCAGGATCCTCACAGCTGGAGACCTTTCCGGGGCCATCAGGTGAGTAGATTTGGAAATATAGGTGGTGGAGTGTCAGGATATGTGACTGAAGTTGGGAACATGAAATAGCGGAGTGAATGCATTGATGTGAATAATTTTGGTAATTAAGATTATTCTGAGGAGATTAACCAGTTTATAATGCAATTTAACCCTTATGGAGAACCCTTAGGCTATCAAAAACTGATAGTTGTATCTTATATGTTAAGAACAATTAAAATCTTTCTTGCTAGTTTTATACTTCTATTTATTGATATAATGCTTGGTATGGTATCAATTTGAACCTTAGAAATATTTACAGTATGTTTCCAAGTACCGAATATTCAGGAATGAAAGAATACGTTACTTCATCAGTGTTAATGTTCTGAAGACAGAAAATGTGTGTAAAATATTTGTATAAGATTCTAAAATATTTATTTGATTTGCCTTGATTCATTACTATGATAACATACGTGCAAATACTATTTCCCAGATTACGCTTGATTTCCCTTTAACAGAGCAGGATTTAAAGGAAGTTACAAATTTCACTTCAAAGAAGACTTTTTTTTTTTCTCTCTAATTTTTTCTCTAATATAGTTCAGGTTTAAAGAAATACACATATTTTGTTCATTCATATTGCTTTTGCAGAAGGGGATGGAAACAGTAATTTACTCTCTCATGTGTTGCCTTACATATGGTGAAAATAAAGTTACAGTGAATTTCAGAGAACTGACTATTATTATATGGTCAGTGGCTATCATGAAAAATTCGGTGTATTGTGAGAGAGAGAAATCGTGTGTTTAAGGGTTGAATCTTTCAAAAGCCTGAGTCTGTACAATACAAGTCTAGTACTTAAATGAAAAAAATTTCTATATTAAAGTCTTGTATTGGGAAAGATTAGAATGAGGGAAACAAGATACAATAGATTTTTAAAGACAGCTAAAGATTAAAGTCAAACAGGTTACGGTAAGCAGTAAGGAAGTAGGGACAGGATACCCTTTCATGAAAGTGGAAGCTGTTGTAAAACAGGCAGAATAATTTGGATACTTGGGATCTACTAGAATCAGGAGGGAGTATGTGAGGCATAAATTGAGAATAGGTTAAAACCATCCTTGGGAAAGATGAGGGAGGTAGCGGTAGTGTAATGTGAGAAGAAGATATCAATCGGGAAATTGAGATCTATAGCGCAGTAATATTGCCAGTGTTGAAATGGATCGGAAACGTGGGCTCGTAAGGCGAAAAGGGGAAGAAAAGCTTAAGAGAGCACCTCGGTGAATTATGGGAATATCTGCTTGAAAGAATGGAAAATGATGAAATGAGAAGATTGGCAGGTGTAGTAAAGGTTACAGGGGTGATAAGAATGTCACAAATAAGATGGTGTAAGTATGTGTTGAGGAAGGAGTGAGGAGGGTGGGTAAGGAACCTGTTACGGGGTGGGAACATCGAGAGGGAGGCAGAGAATTGGATGGCAAGATAAGATGAATATAGAGAGAAGTTTGATGGAAGAGGATGCCTTTCATAGAAGTCATTGGAGAGGTACCATCAGGCAACCGACCTCTTTAATGTAGGGCTAATAGTAGAAAAAAACATTAGAATGAGAGGAATCAACATGGGCTTGAAAAATTTAGTGAACCAAGAGCCATCTCACTTTGTTTAGTTCCCCAATTCTTGGAAGGCAAGATCAATGCCCATATATTATCCAGTAATTGTAACAAAGACAGACTATGGGACCTTTAATGATGAAAATGAAACCCAGTGCATTGTAAAACATCAGAATTGTCCGTATAGTTATTACTAAGTAAGCTACAACTCTAGTGGGAAAAGCAGTATGCTACGAGCTGTAGGGCTGCAACAGAAAAAGTGAGGCAAGGAAAAAGATAAACTATATGAGAATATGACATGATAATGACAACATTTATTGTCATACATAAACAATGTCAGCCTGTTCAGTATAAAAGCATTTGCAACAAGTTTTAATTTCTGAAGATCTCTATCACCAATTTAACCACCATATTGGGAAGATCATTCCATTACCTGGTTACAGCTGGAAAAGTACTTCTAGAGTACTGTATAGTATTAAGCCTTGTAATGGCAAAGGCAAAACCCTTTGCTTCTGCTGGAAAGAGGCACTGGTGAAACAAGTCAAGAGCAACCTAGCCCTCCAGTCATCATAATTTTCAGTATTTCTTTGTGTACCTTTGGCTACAAACTTCTTTTTGGCTGTGCTCCAACTTCATCATTTAGGTTGTTTAGTGTTACTTCATTTTTGGAAAATTAGAGGTGCGTTTCAAATTTAGTCATTTAGGTAGTTTAGTGCTCACCTTAGGAAGAATAGAGGTGTGTTCCAATTTATTACTCTTAATTTTGTCAAGTTAGTAGGTTTGATGAATCAAGGTGTAAGAATGTTTATTCTTGATTTAAAATGGGAACCTAGATCTGACTTACTTATTTGGTATACCATGGTCTTGGTACTTTGGAATTAGCTTTTGGGATGTCTTCAAATGAGTGTAACATAATTTCCTTTGATCCCTGAACTAGTTACTCTACAGTATTTTGTTTGCAAATACTTTACATGAGCTTATTTCTCCTTAAGCATTTCAAGCTATGACAATTTCATATGCAGAGCAGCATGTACTTATTTATGTTGATACTCTTGGTGCAAACTAAGTCTTGCCAGTTCCTTACACTGAAAAGAAGAAAGAAGTTGAATCAGGCATCAAAACTGCTGACAAGCAATTCTTTTCACATAAGTTCTTGGTTCATATTGAAGTGCCATAAGGACAGTATAATACTTACACATTAGTTTCAGGGTCAAGTTATTTACTTCTAAGAAACAAGCTTTTATATATATTTATACAGTGGTACCTTAGTACAGTATACAAGTTTTATACATTCCCGAAGCAACCTTGTAGCCCAAAACTTCTCTGAAATATGGGAATTCACTCGATGCTTTACACAATTCTTAAATACAGTATTGTCTGAACCCTTTTTTTTTTTTTTTTTTTAGTTGTAATTTTACAGTTTATATCCCCTAACATCACAAATTAATAGAAACAAATAATTCACAATGAAAAATGAAAATAACTATACAATAATTTTAATGTCATGGAAATTAAATGAAAAAGTCTACATAGCAAAGCTCCTTCTTGGTAAAATTGGAAGCCGCAAACCGCTGTTGTCTCTGTGGGGATGTATGGCGCGACTGATGCCACCCTGTTTGTTGAGCCTCCCTGGCTGACAGTGTGCCCATCTGATGGGCTGTTATTGCACATATGTCAACTGGTCTTCCAGCGAGCTTAACCCTGGATAGTTTTTGTTGTTTCACCGAGTGATTTAGGTGTGGTTAGGTTGAGGGTAATCGTGCCTCTAAAAAACAAATTGTTAAACCTATTTGTTCATGAACTTTCATGTCTGTTATGTCTAAAGATGTTTTCAAGAATCTTAAAAATATCTGAAAGTTAAATAAGACTAATTTTCATTCTAAAATATTAAAAATATTTTGAAACATTAGATATACAAAAAAGACCCAATATTTCTAAAATACAAATGCATACATTATACAAATAAAAATTTAGGAAAACATTTCTAAGAAGATGGGGAACAGTTTGTGACAGCCAGAAGGAAATTAGGCTCATGAAGTTATAATCTGAAGAGGAAAAAAATAATGTTTTTTTGGCTAAAAAAAAAAACTTCAAGATTTCACAAATTTTTTTTTGTTAATGAACTGGGCACGATTTAAACAAAATGAAGTCCTATTACTGTAGGATGGAAATATAAGAAAATCGGAACCAAGATGTTATTTACCGTACTCTAAGGGGTCAAATCTAAAAATTCTAGTTTCCCCATGAAATTTTTTGACAAGTCATTGCATCCATTATAAGATAGATTTCTGTATAGAAATATAGCAAACTCGAGTAAATATTATAGAGAACAATAATACATAGAGATATGCCATCTTACTATTTGGCCATGTCAACAGAATAGCCCCACACTTCAACTCACACTGCCAAATCTGTCACCCAGAATGGAGGAAGGGTATATCAGTTTTAGTGATATTTACTTCTCTAAAATAATTGTTTGTTTATTTAAATCTTGTATGGTGCCTTGCTTAATGTCTAAAGAATATTCTAAAACCATAGAATGAAAATTCTGTCTAAAAAACATATGATTTGGAAGTTGAATGAATACTGATAAAACGCCATTAAACGTAATATTTTACAGTGGGTAAAAAATTATTATGCATATGGTAGAGATTTGAATTGCATTATACAAACAAGTTGAAGAAAAGTAATTTTCAGTTCAATATAGAATTTACACTAAAGCTGAAAAATTAGGGCGAATTGAAATAAATGCCAAAATATACAAATTGTATTCTTTGTAAGATATATATGATATTGTGACGAGGCCGAGAGAAGGTTGTAACTCAAAGACAGGATGAAAGCAACTGAGTGAGTTTATTGTAGAACACTCTCCTTTATATACAAAATCTCAAAGCAAAAAGAATTTTCATGTTCAAAAATCGACACTGTTACAGAGGAGAAAAGCAGACATGTTTATTCTGGTTCTTTTTAGTGCGAGGGAAGAGTGAATATACAAGCATAATATATATACAAAATGAACTAGGCTATATACTATCGTGTGACACACGGTTGGTACGATATGCATGTTTACATGATAAATATTAGTATAACAAGAAATTTTCATAACGTAACTTGCAAACAAGAACAAAGTATCGGTATTATTAAGTAAACAGGTCGTCATTGACGAGTATTGAAAAGCCCTAAAAATGTAAAAAATATATAAGCTAGGAAAACTACACCAAATTTCAATATGCGACATCTTGGCTAAACGTAATAACACGCATGTGTCAGCCATATTCACTCACTCTTTCCAATAGTAACAACTATTATCATCAATATCATTATGTAAATGGGTCATTACTTTTAAGTAAAAAAAGAATGAAGAAAAAATGGAAAATTTAACATTTAAAAGAAAAATAGACTAATTTCAACATGCAACATTACAGCCATTTCTACCAACACTCACCTAGTATCCATATCATTCACTCACACTTTCAAGCAATAAAAATGCTAAAAGTATCAATATTATTGCATAAACTGGCCATTATTGATGCGTACTGATAATCACCAAAAAAAAAAAATTAAGAAAACACTAAATGTCAACATGTGACATCTTGGCCAAAAATACTAACACACGTGGTACCCATATCATCTCATACACTTTCCAACAATAGCAAGCTATTAATATCAATATCCTTTAGTTAACAGGTCATTACTGATGAGTAAAAGATGAAAAATAGACTAAATTTAAACATGCTGCATCTCAGCCAAACATGTTTATTATGAAATAACAGTGCCTACACATCTATACTGTTGTTTATGTTTATAAGACGATCATGACTGTTGTGTATGTTTACAAACCAGCTGATTAATGCAAATTACCAAAGCATTGTTTTCGATTGCTAAAGGAAACTATTATTGAATCCTTTTTATTTTATCGTATGAAGTATTTAATTTTTGGTAAAAATTTCTTTTTTCATGGTTTGTTTACTTGAGATTAGTGGCTTATTGAAATATGTAGGTTTTCCTCCCTGTTGCTTATGCACGATAATTTTTTAGTTTATAGCTTTCTGGTGTTTGATTTTGAAGCTTAGGAAATTATAACTGATCTAAAAAAAAACTCATAATGGAGGTAACACAATGTTGTCAATTTTTTCCTTTGATCATTTTAAGCAGTCGGTATTTTTTTTCCTTCTTTGTTTAGCATTTCTTAATATTTTGTGGTCACAAGTGATATAATAAGAGGTTTAAATAAGGATTTGAGGCATTTTAAGGGTCACCTTATACTGTACAATGGTTTTTTTTTTTTTCTGTTTCATCATCCAGCGACAGCAAAGTCCTGGTTAAAATTACTTCACACTAGATATACAGTATAATGTTTTACCATTAATGGGAACTTCCAAAGTATGGGAATTGTTATTAACATCTGAAATTGAGGGTGAGAGAAAGCTCCATAGGATACAAATGATTTAAGGAATAGTATGCTAGAGTACAATACTATCAGCCCTTCTGAGGTTTACACTTATAAGATTTTGGTTGTGTACTACTGTACCACAAGTTCTAGAACTCTACCCAACAATCAAAAAGGCATTTTTACAAGGAGTACAATCTCAGCTCAGATTTTATTTATTTTCTCAGTTATGTTGATGCAAGTCGTTACTCTGTTCTCTAAGACTAAGGAGAAAAGATTCATACATCAATTCTCAAAATTGTAAAAAATGTCTTTCCTCGAAGATATGTTACAATAAAGGATTCTCTGGAAGGGAGTTGGATTTGTTGATTCTGTAAGTGATAATCTCGTCCTAAAAATGGGACCATGGCCACTACTGGATTAATAGCCAAAGGGAATGGGGATTGTATATGAGAAATCAAAATAAGGCACTGTAATAAGATCCAGGTTGTATTCAGATGAGCAGCAAGTCAAAGCCCTAAAACTAATACCAGACCAAATATCTTCAATGACTGTTAGGGTTGTGGTAACGTTCCTGACTGGTGTTCGAGTCCCGCTCAAACTTGTTTCTTTGGTCGTTGCAACCTTACCATCCTTGTAAAGCTAAGGATTCGCTCTGGGGGGGAGCCTATAGGTTCTATCTGCTGACTCATCAGCAGTTATTGCCGGCCCTCCTTGGTCCTAGCTTGGCTATTGATCATATGTATGTATAGTTAGTCTCTAGGGGATTGTCCTGCTTGATAGGGCAATGTCACCATCCCTTACCTCTGCCATTCATCATTCATTGGTAGCCTTTAAACCTTTGAACAGCTGAAAATATGAAAGTTTGTATCTGACAACTGTTTTATGTAGACAACTTTTGACAGTACTAATAAGTCTCTCTCAGGTAACACTTACACTGGCAGTATATAACTAGTTTGATATGTTAAATGTTGTAATTTCGAAATTTACTTTCAAGCTTGTCACTAATCCAAGCTAAGAGCCAAGCTTTCTCACTAAATGTGAGGGTATATCATAAATGTTGATGAATCTCAAATAAAAGGCCAGTATGAAATTTGAGTACACATATGAGGGACTAAGTCTACAGAAGTAGCCCTAACATTCAAACAACTGATGTTTAACAAAAACATTCGGATATATTTGCCTTAATCTACAGATACCCAGTGAAATCAATCCCTGCGTTGAAAGGTTTTGTTAAGGTTGCTTTAAGTCTGGGTAAATTACTCAGAATTTGGGATAGCAGAAGGCCAAACTGTTTAACCTGTAGCAGGCAAAAATTCTTCTAATTACCCAACTAATTAGGACGATCAAAGTCCTGTTAGTATGAATAGAGTGTACAGTTCTTTGAAGACCAAGGGTGGTGGTATTCCATTATTAACTCTTGTTAATCTATCACTCTTAGCAACTGGGATAGGATTTATCACATAATTATTATTATTATTATTATTACTTGCTAAGCTATAACCCTAGTTGGAAAAGCAGGATGTTATAAGCCCAGGGGTCCAACAGGGAAAATAGCCCAGTGAGGAAAGGAAACAAGAAAAAATTATGTATTTTGAGAACAGCAACAACACCAAAATAAATATTTCATATATAGACTATAAAAACTTTAACAAAAACAAGAGGAAGAGAAGTATGATGAATAGTGTGCATCTTCTGTTTTATCCTTGATCTCTATTTGCCATTCTCTTTCCTCACTGGGCTACTTTCCCTGTTGGAGCCCTAGGGTTTGCAGCATTCTGTTTTTGCAAACAGAGCTGTTGCTGGCTAGTATTGATAATGATGATAATGAAAAAATGCTAATTTGTCTCATTCATGACTGCCCTACACTCGTTATAGTACATTAAGCACGAATCCCCTTAAAAGAGATCAGATTTTGGTTTGTTCAGTTAGTTCTTTGAAGCTTGCATTAGTAATATAAATATCTAGAAATTCCTCTTTCAGCAAGATTGAGGTCTACTGTATAGCATAATTATCATCACTTGGAAAGGTCAGAAGTGACTGTGAATGTGTAGACAGAGTGAAAAATTCACAAATATACAAGTTTGTTGGAATCAGTGTTCCATAAGCATCAATGCATCTGTCAAATTGTATCAAAAAGTTTTTGAACTCCAATTTGTAGGCTGATTTTCCCTCAAGTTCCCTATAGGTCAGTTTCGGTAACTTTACTACCATTACAGGCTTGGTGTAACATTTGTTTTGAAGTTGGGTTTGCCAAATTCTTGAACTGTTGGTTTAGCTCCTCAAATTTATTTGAAACTAGTTTGAGATAATCCGCTTTTTATGCTATATCACTTAATTTACTAGGATCATTTTCATCAAGAGATCCAAAAAGTTTTCATGGAGTGCCTTAGTCATCTGAAGATATTCATGAACTGGGTTATTGCATCACAAAAAGCTGATTATCAACTCATCTTCTGAAAGGTCACCAAATTCCCCCAAGGCAACTGATATACAGGAAAAATCTCCATGTCATTTACAAAGTTTATATGATACATAAGAAATTCCAACCCATGTTAAAATTACTCATGAAGAGCCAAACAAGTACTGTACTGTATAATCTGCACTAGACATCATGTTGATAGAATAAGTTTGTTTATGCTAAATGAATAAGTCAAATGCTGAATAAGTAGCTAAGCTAGACTAAATTGAACAACGAAGTATAATTACAAATGCTGAAACAATAGCCTCTACCAGGGAAATCCCAAGGGCAAATGTTGAACACATAGGCTATGGTAGGCTAATCGAAATGGGGTTAAATGTGGAAATTAAAACTACAAGTCACAAAAGTGCGACTTGCTAACTCGCTTGGAATTTTGGAAATTCTAGTAATTCCAGTTTTGGCTTGTAGAATTTTTCAAATATTTTTATGAAAACCATTTTTTTTTTCTTTGTAAAAAGTCCTTTTATATGTTTTTTTCAATGGCATCCTGTCTTGGTACTTATATATTTTTCCTTCATGAAATTTTGGAAAAACTAC